>NC_073693.1:120732619-121042320 GCF_029784155.1 Uranotaenia lowii | reverse complement strand
CATTCATGCATGCAGAAGTTATTAACAAAACAAAGTGTGTGTTGCAGTTTTTTTTTCGAATACACTCCTTATTTCTTGATGGCATTGAGCAAAAAAAAAGTATCCATGAGATAAATGCAATGTGACTCAAAATTTTTTTTGAATCACTGAGAACTCCACAAAAGAGAAGTGAAATGAATTAAAAAATTTGAAGAAACGATGTATTAACGCGATGTTTCACGAAAAATTTGGTATGGAATTATGTGGATTTGGCTCAGGATAAACACAAAAAAAACAGTTTTTCACTAATAATTTTGATTTTCATCGACCGATATTTTTGTTTGAGTTTTCTGAAAGCTTCAAGCATGGCAATATGTCATCTGAAGAACACATTTCGACTAGAGTTGTGATAAAATAGTTATTAAGCTTAAAAAAGTTGTTTTGAGCGTCGATTAAAGGCAACTCATGTTTTTTTTGTTAAATGACCCTTTTGAAGCTATTTTTTTAAACTTAATATTTTTTTTATCATAACCCTAATCAAAATGGGGCTTCGGGGTGAAATATTTTTCATGATTAAAGCTTCGTGAAAAACTATAATGAAAGAAAATGGGTCGATAGAGAATTAAGACAAATGTGGAAAACTGGGTTTTCATGTTCCTTTCAAACAAAATTTCTCATAATTCCATACAAAATTTGAAGGTCATTCCGCAATCTCTTTCCATGGTGCGATCCCCCCAAATTTAGCATGGAACTTTGTGCTAAACCTTGGATCAATATAAGCTTGCAACTTGTAAGATTTTCTTAATTTGCCTGATTTGGTCATTATAGTCTCCCTTAATAAACTATAAATAGAACGAAGGCTTTCGAATGATTCTTTGGCTTTCCTTTGCAATTAAACTAACTGAATTAGAAAGATTAAAAAACTAATTTAAATGCTTTTACGAATAAGTTTTTCCTAGTATCGATTTATTGTACAACGTGAGTATCTCTTGGAACCACGATTTCTTAATATTATATACTAAGCTTGCCATATTGCCCGGTTTTATCCGGGTTTGCCCGGATATTTGATGCAAAATTTCGAGAAAGTCCGGTCCGGCCCGGTTGCCCGGATATCGTGAAAAAAGTCCGGATATTGTCCGGATTTTTTCACAATTTTCACAAAGAAACCAAAAAAAAATCAAAGTTTTTGAGAACGTTTCAGCAAAATCGATTATCGGTTTGGAAATTTTCAAATAATTTCGCTGATTTACTTTTATAAACCTTTTAATATTTAAGTGTTCCAAAAAGTTGTTGGAAGTCTGCAATTACATTAATAAAACATTAATTTCGATTTTTTGCATTTTTTCTTTGCTTTTATATATAATAACACCTAAATTTTGCCCGGTTTTTGGATTTGAAAAATTGAAATCCATGCCCGGAATTGCTAGGCCCGGATGGTAGTGAAAAACATTCTGGCAACCTTATTATATACCAGATCTAAAGGAGATTCTTTCAGACAACTGTGTTACATGAGAAGCGCTAGTTTTACGTCACTATCAATGCTGCAATGGTATCAACAAGGCGCTTAACATAAAAAAACTAATTCTGCGACGCGACGGTGCGTCATAAGCTGATAGTCCCAAGATGTCACATGCGAAAACTTCGTGCAAAAAATTCTACGGTCTGAGAGCACTGGTTTGAAAATCGTTGATGTGTTTGCAAAACCATGACCAACTAAATGAAGCCGAGTCAAAACAATTTGAAAAATTAATCATAAGCAGGCGCGGTCCTATGGGAGGGGTGATCGGGGTGATCACCCCCCCCCCCCCCCCCAAGCGGCAAAAAACCGTTACAAAATACTCGCAAACGCTACAATTTCTATGAAAAGTTCGAACATTTCCTAGTGGATGTTGTATGGCATTTTCAAAATTTTCCACTCCGTGGGGGTGATTGTTAAATAAAAGAATTTATTAATTTCTTAACTTCTTAAAATTGAAAAAAAATCAGTCCGCCAAACTAAAACCGCTGTAACTTGCAATCCCCTAGACCAATTTTCACCAAATTACTTTTGTTATGGCACCTACAGTGTTGAATTCGAAATTGCTGACTATATATGAATCTTTTATAGATTGTTATTCAATCATATCTATTCAATTTCAAAATACTATTTTTCACTTTTTTACTAAATCATTCATTTCAAATTTGTAACTGTATCTTTCGATTCAGTTACAATAAATTTTAAAATCTATGAGAGCTACATTGAGAGAAAACAAATAAAAATAAAGATCCGAGAGTTGCATACCTAAGAATGTGATTTTAATGATTTTGTTATAGAATTAAATTTATATTTAGAAATTGAAGAATCAAAACAAGAGTTTATATTAATTAGTTTTTTCGAATTACGATTCAGCAATATACTTCTGAAAAATAATAAAACATTCAGTTTTAAATCCATAGCAATTGTTAACACATTCTCAAATAAATGTTTGGATTTCAAAAGGTATTGATGGAAAACGAGAATCACTAAAATTTTTGTGAGAGTTTTACGGTGATATTAAAATATTGTAGATAACTTGAGATTTTTTCACATGTGTGTATTTTTTCATTTTTAAAATTACATTTATCTCGGAAGGTTTTTTAAAGAGTTCTTAAATTGATAATTTTTAAACTGCTCAATATACAAATGACGAAAATTATCTTTTTGTCAACAATTGATCGCAGTGAATATTAAAGATTCGCAGATTGTTTTATAAAAGGATGCATATGCTATTTAAAAGGTTATTAAAATAATTATGTAAGAAAGTTTGTTAAACTTCTCTAATTTCTAACTTTTTTTAAAATATAAACCTCTAATTAATTTAAATGAAATTTATAAGGGAAGAGAAGAAGCAGTGTGCATCATGGTCGTGAAATATTGTTTTTTTAAAGAAGTATATCTAATCAAATTCTTCCATTACTTTGATGATTTATCCTTTGATGATGATAATCCAAAAAATTGTTGGAATCAATACAAATTTTATGCTGATATGAAATATTTTTTCAAGAATCCAATTTCAGCCTCTATTTTTTATCTAAATGATCAACTCCCCATTCAAAAGGGTTTTTTATAAATTCACATAGCCACAGAATTAAAACTTTTTTAAATGAAAAGAATTTAAGAGCTAATTTTGATTTATGTTGGTGCCCTAAATTATTTTCAAATAGGTTAAACATTATTCAAGAAAATTCTGCACTTTTCTGACAAAACTTTTAAACATTACAATAAAAATTCGAAATAAGGGTTCATGTCACATTTCTTTCCTCAAGAACGCAAGTAATGTTGACTTCTGTGAAATTTTTTTAATTGAAGTTTTCTGTTTATTTACTGTTCCCAATTTTGTAAAATAATAGAATTTTAACGAATGTTTAAAGAAGTAATGACTACATAGGATTTAGTATATTTCTCAAAGAAGAGACCAAATCGTTTTTCAGACTTCAGCAAATTATTCAATAAAATAAAATCTTTGTTTTTTACAACTTCCATTAGTCAATAATGTCAGAAATTCTTGAGTTTGAATTATTAAACACTGTAGATTTTTTTAAGATCATTCATCATCATGAAAGTAGTATTTCTTAATTGAATAAAATATAATAAACAAGTTCAGAATCAGTTTTTTTTTCATGTAAACTACAAGTTTACAACAAGTTCATCAATTTTCAATGATTGATTTCACTTAAAACTGATTCTTTTTAAAACTCTATATATACTTCATATCACCAAAACGAGAGGTGATAAACAAAATCTAGTTGAAGTTCCGGTTCTACTAATTCAATCATTAAAACATAGACACCAAAATGCTATCTCTTGCAATATTTTGGAAAGACGTTTTTATTAGAAAAATCATTTTCAAATGTTATTAACTAATCTTTTTCATCTTCATATTATATTTAAATTTATGAAGAGTTAATCACCGTGATTTTGTTTGTTAATTTTATCGATGAAAATTAAAAGGACATAACTAAGAACATTTCAACATTATGAAAATTCTAGTCAAATAGAAAGTTAGAAACGTATGGATATTGAAAATGAGAAAGTAGAATTTTATAAGAAGCATTTTTATCACATGTCATCAATTCATTCCTCATGGATAAAAAAATAAACAAATGAATAAATGAATAAATAAAAGGGATCAGTTTCGTGTTTGATCATTCAAGAACTCTTCCATTTCCCGAATTGTACTTTGTCAGTGATGATGAATTGTTGTTGTATTTTAAATACATAAAGTTATAAACTTGATAACTTGATAGAATTAATTATTTTCATGTTTGAATTAATCATCTACTTACTTCGAATAAATTCTCTGAAGTTCAAAATTGATATAATTTCCTCGTCGATAATTCACATTTCAAATTTTGATTGAATAGTATTTCCAATGGATGACATTACAGAGGAATTTTTCAACCGAAACTTGAATTGAAATTGAAGAAAAGAAATGTAAATTTACATTATTATCAATTAAATATTCTGACTTGATCTGATTTTTTGTAAGAATTCGAGTTTAATTTCTTATCAAATCTGGTGTTATATTTGATTCTTCTTCTGTGCACTGATTGTTATGCCCGAAGCTTCAAATTCTGGCTTTATTCCAATTTTTAATTCGCATTCCGTTTTTGATGTTTTGAAAATACTTGCTTGAATTTTTTTTTGTTCAGAATAAGTATCAACATTTCAAATGAATTATTAATGACTAACCGGAAATAAAACTGATTTGAAATTTTGATTCTGATTTATTTTGATTCGTATCAGTATCTTTTTTTCGAGTTTGATTGTGGGTTTCAATATGGTTTTAGAAATCAATTTGCTTATTATTGTCCTTTTTTGGTATTTTATAATTTCTAACAAAATTTGAAATTCGAAATCCCTCACCCATGGAAGTGATGGACGTGTCCATTGCACGAGTCTGGTGTGCAGCAAACATTAAAGTCTCATTTGAAACTGCACACAAACCCCCCTCCCCCCATCTCCCCACTCGCACTCTTCAAATGAACGTTTTTTTTTCGCAATATATTTACGTTATTGACTGATTTTTGAAAATTTGGAAAATCACCCCCCCCCAAGAGCCAGCTCTAGGACCGCCCCTGATCATAAGGTTATTGAACTTTTACAAGCCGCTGACTGCTTAAATGAGACTTTGGTCAAATTTTGAAGGTGTGAATCATGCCAAATGCTAAACGCTACGGGTGTAATATTGTTACCCTTTTTTGGGGAGTTCAATTGACTGACGAACTACTCAAAGTGACAAAACTCATTTGAGCGCGTTAATTGACCGATAACACAAGGCAACAAAATTCACATTTTTCCGAGATACAAACAATTTAAAGGCTAATTTTTTATAATTTGAGGGCGCGCGCTGATTTCAAACATGCCATTAGTTTTTTTTCTGTTAGATTTTTTCCGAGATAACTTTTGAAAATAGGTAAAAATTCATTAAATAAATTTGCGCCCTTTTTGGGCAAAACTATAAAACATTACAAAACTTTTGATTAACTTTTCAAAGTACGGGAGAAATTTTGAGAAAAAGAGCTTTGAAAAAAAAAGTTTTTTGTAATTTTTTCAAGTTCTGCATAATTCGGGAAATTTTAGAGGAAATTGTATAAAAATGGAATCTTTAATTTCGTAGTGCAAAAGCCAAATCGTTTTCAACAACACAGTTGTTAAATGAGTTTAAATCTTCAATATTAAACACTCAAAAACTCAGGACCCCAAAATCTCACAAAATCATTTGTTGAAACATAGGCCCAGAAAATGGCGTTCCCTTGTGTAATCACAGGTGACAACATGATTCATCGTTTCGGGTTTTCCGATCGAATTTCGCCTGACGTCTGCTATCTTCGCATGCTACCTTCATATGTAAATATATTCTGGAAGCTAACGACCAAAACAAAAATGCGCAACATGGGATAACCTAGATAGAAAGCATGCTTGAACAAATTTTCTACGCACATTTTAGGTGCTAATAATTAATTGGTCAGCCAGTAACCAATTGTCGATCTATTTTGAAGACATGTAAATTTGGTGCATTCGGAAGTGACAACAATTACCATTTTTATTGTCAATACAAGTTTGCGTGCTTCGTCTGGTTTGAAAGAGCAAAAATCAAACTGTAGAAGGTGGAAACTATATCATTTTTCATGAAAGATTTTTTCAAGTTTTTGATCATAAAGAACTCAATTCTCGATTGTGTGCGGTATAGAGTGTATGCAATTTTGTTGCATACAAGGTTTTGTACAGTTTGTTCCAATTTATTGAAAATTTGAATTTTTGAATTTTTCTCATCCGCCCCTCGTTATGTCTTAATGTGACAAAAAAAGGATTTCAAATTTGTTCAGGCCTTGTTTAAAACTAAATAAAACTGTTTCTCCTTTAAGCTATCAATAATATTCTACAAATAATTTATTTAATGTTTGATGAGAAAAATCCTTCTTTGATCTTTAAATACTTATCTTTTTCATCTTCATATTTTGTTATAATTTTCAAATGAATTTACCGAGCCTTACAGTACAGTTTTTCTATGTTTTTTCTATGAAATGCTGTTGAAAGAGTCTTTTGGAAACATCTAATCTGCCGGCCCACTCATGAGTAAATTCAACGCTTCGTAGTTATTTCCGTTGACAATACCTATCCGGTGGAAGCGAATAAACCCACAAAATAAAAAAGAAGAAATTCCAAAATCCCGCCTTCGATCTAAATATGCTTTGCTGCCTCTGACGTAAAACGGTCAAAACGATATTCTTACACGTGCGCGACTGGTTTCCATCCGATGGTCCAAAGCGGACCAGCTAAATGCATGGGATAAAGCAAAATCTTCAATTCCTCAGCATCGCTCAGATTCCCGTTCGGTGTCGGTCAATTTTTCACGAGTATTTGAATCGAGGCAGATTTAAATTTCCTCTCAACCAAACTATTGGTATAAAATGCCGTTTATCCAGAAGGAAATCAAACAGTTCAACGAAGGATTTTGAAACAGTCACAAGCTCTCTTTCCTTAACCAAAGTCCAACAAAATACTCAAAATGTTGAAGGTATGGAAATTCACAATTTTAGAGTAATGGAGGATAATTAATTTCATTTTTTCCCTTATACCTGCAGGTGTTCTGCGTTCTCGTTCTGCTAGCGGTTGTGTCTGCACTTCCTCCAGCACCACTTGCACCTCAAATGCCAATGCAGAGGATAGCAAGACAAGCACCAGCTCCTGCTCCAGCTCCAGCACCAGCGGCACCATCTGCGGTCCAGGAAGAGGATCAGGACAAATCGGCTGCCGATGATATGGAGAAGGCGGAAACATTTGGATTCGGATTCCACAAGCACTATCATCACGGATATCCCAGCTACCGATCGCTGTATGCTCCCATTGGCTACGGATATGGAGGCTATGGACCATATGGCGGTTACGGATATGGCGGATACGGTGGATACGGATATGGTGGCTATGGATATGGTGGATATGGAGGTTATGGAGGATTCGGGGGAGGCTATGGGGGATACTATTATTAGATTAAATAATAAAATTTAAAAAAAAAAATGAAAATCGAACTTTGCTTTTATGAATGTTTCCGAAATTTCCTTAAAGATCCGATTTCAATAACATTCGTTAAGTGCCCTTGCTGAAAATGAACACTTGATTTAATAACTTTCATGACGACCTAAATGAACGTAAAAGAAGAGCTGGAGGTCTTATTTTGACAATGAGAGGCATGCCAAGTCGGGTTAAACGTATTAGGGATCCTATAACCGAATCTGGGGTCCACTTGGTCCACTTATGCACACATGTTTTTTTTAATTTCGGTGTTTCGTTAAAACGGCATCAATTAACTAACCTGCTCGAAGCCATATTTTAGCACCAACGAACATTTTTTTTAAATTTTTTTAAAAGAATTGACAGTTGATATTGATGAACCATCGGATGAATGAAAGTTTTTTTTTTGTCAGTCATTATCGTTTTACCATCGTTATGGCATTCGCGACTTTACATCAACGCTGCAGTTGGTGGACAGTTCTTCAAAAACTTATCCGGTACAACTGTGTTCGATGTTTACTCTTGAGCTCGAACTCGCGAACATCGGCTCAGGAGGCAATAGGCTTGCCAACTGAGCAATATCATAAGCCCCGAATGAAAGTATGTATGTATATTAAAAAAAAATGGAATAAAGTAGTTTCCATGAGGATATTCTGAACAGGAGAAATTTTCTTCAAAATGTCAATGGGTTCTGACAAAATTTCAACACTGATACTCACCCTCATGCTCACCCCCAACACTGACAACTTCGACGGGTTACAACCGCCTGCTTGAGGTTCGAAACCCGGAAAAAATCGGTAGACTTTTGAATGGATAGTGACAGACTTTTGAATGTAACACAATGACAGCAATTAGAACAAAACTCGTGGAGAACTAAGTTGCCTCTGTCAGTACCTAAACGAAGACGCTATAAGTTAAACGTTTCGTCTTCCATGAAGATGCATCCTCTTTTTTTTCTTTTTTTCGTAAGACACGTGCGATGAATTGGCCACTAAATTCTGCGTTAATGTCCTGTTTAGTGGCTTTCTGGCAAAGGATCATCGTTATCCTTTTTCTTAGTTTCAAACCTGAAATAAAAACAGGCTACAGGCTTCGGTACACATCGTAGTATGAAACTCCTGGGTGAGTTAACAAATAAGGTTTAAATTCTTCTGGGCTGTGTGGTGGCGGCTTATAGAATACTACCACTGGGATACTGGTCCACGTCGTAAAAGGCGACTTATCCAGTACTTCCCATATGCGTTAGTCATTCTTCAAATGCGACTATCACATTGGGAGGGGGGAACCTTGGCTTGGTTCCAAGCCAAGTTTCTTCACACGGAGAAAAAAGTATAGTTTTTCCAACTATATTCCGCCTATATTGAACTATATTTCTGATTAATTCTCGGCTAACTATAAATATTAAACTTTGAACTATATATATAATAGATGATCTGGTTGATTTTTTGCATTCAACTATACAAATGATAGATTCAACTATAGCCATATGATTGATTTTGTGCATTCAACTATACATATGATAAATTCAACTATAATCGTATGATTGATTCTATGCATTTAACAATAAGTATAGTAGATTCAATTATACTAATATGATTGATTCAATTATGAATATCATAGGTTTAAATATATCTATATGATTGGTTTTTTGCATTCTACTATATTTATATTATTAAGATTACTATACTATACTATCGCTACATCAAAATTAAATTTTATAATCATTTTCAATTTCTAAATTTATTTTGAATAACTCATTCGTTTGGATACACTGTTGCAGTACAATAAAAATGGCATGCATGTTCGGTCAGACTCCCAGTGACTCAGCGCGAAAGCATATCCACTCAGGTGAAATAATGTTCGAAGACCTTCCGGAAGCTTCCAGTGCGGAACCAATCGGTACATTTGGCCCCGAACTGCTGATGTTGCGAATGATTTACTGCAAAAAAAAGTTTCTCTATCACTTATTCAACACAAACGGGACAAGACTTACCTATTTATTTCCTCCTCCTTGTTCTTCTTGAAACCGGTCCCCACCGCCATCAAATGAGAAAAGATTAACCGGGTTGTCCTTACTCTGCCCGGGATCTTGTAAACAAAACAAATTACGCAAGTTAATATTTGAATAACTCACTATACTGAAATTAATTACCGGTACGGCAATTGGCCCACATCTGGTGATTTTTCCTGTTGCACCTTTTCCTACATTTTCAATTTCGGTCAGCGGACGGATTGGATGTTAATGAAGTGCACCTCCTACGATGGGAAACATGGAAAAATGTTGGTAAATAGTGGAGGCTTCATTGTGAAGCAACAAAATTAAGAAATCTTACCCGTCGTGCTGCTCAGGGAACACTATTTGCCGATACACAGCCTTTTCGAAGCGCTGAAAGTGTCTGCTTGGAACAAAGGCCTTGAAATTGATTAAGAATCCAATACGCGACCATTTTCCTCCAGATCAGCCTTCGGGATGGAAGAGATCTCGGCACCGCGGTTTACCCCCGAGATGTGCAGGTTGCGAGCCGGCACGGCCAGCTTGGCAACCTGGGTAGCGGTTCTCGGCAGCTGGCGGGCCACCTGGGTGGCCAAACGGGCAGGCAGCATCGATATCTTGCGTGTCAACTCTGGATTTCTACCGGTATGAGATGGTTTTTTACGGGTGTTCCTCCTCGAAACGGCAACTGGCGAAAACTCTGCTTATTTTTCTGCTCAACAGTTCAAATTATGGGTCAGTGACAATGACTGTATGCCCTGTGAATGAGTTCACTGTATTTTATTATATCTATAGTTGAATGCAAACGCTCAACAACAAATATGTAGTTGAATCTATTATATTCAAAATTTAATACCTAAATTCGATTATACAATTGTATTTGAATCTATCATATCTATAGTTGAACCAATTATACTACTAAAGTTGAATCTATTATATTTATAGTTGAATGCCTAAAATCAATCATACAAATGTAGTTGAATCTATCACATTCACAATTGAATCAATTATAATATTACAATTGAATCAATTATACCATCACAATTGAATCTATTATATTCATAGTTGATTGCATAAGGTCAATCAGCAGTTTGTAGTTGAATCTATTGTATTTATAGTTGAATGCATAACATAAATCATACAGTTGAATGCATTATATTGATAGTTGATTGCGTAAGGACAATTAGAAGTTTGTAGTTGAATCTATTGTATAAGTAGTTGAATGCGAAAAAATCAACTGCATTTCGATTATTAGTATAACAAGCTGAAATAATTGGAACAACTGTCGTCTTTTTTCTCCGTGCAGGGAGGATTCACCAATTGTGCTTATTGCTATTAATGCGCATGCACGAGTTGTATTCTTCTAAATTTTGTAAACACCCGCTTCAAGGTGGTTCTGTGCCTGCGGGCCCCAAAGTGAGGGTAGGAGGGTGTATAATAATCCTATCTTAAGCAGAACGTTGTTAAGGTCTGCACTATAGCCAGGCACTGGTGTAAAGGGCCGTATTTTTCCTGGCAACTCGTGGGATTCAGATTATACACACGATTTTAACATTTTCATCCTGTATGGGATACCCCGCTTCATGCGTTGATATGAAGGTGCAGGGGTTCTTGTGTGTGATGGAAATATGTGTGGAATTCTTTGATAGAAATGCTTTCTATTAAGGTTGCACAGATAAATCTGCAGCACAAAAGAACCGCTACACTGAACTTATGTCGTTTAATCCTTAATGGAACTGCATCAATCGCCTTGGTCCAAGAACCCTTTTTCCGAAATGGAACTTTTTACTTAGGGAATTTGCTCAAACCAAACTTTACTGTGTTCAGTGTAATTGGAATGACTAATGCCCGAATAATGCCTCGTGCTTGTATATTGATAAAAAATTCTTTAAATGCAACACTTATACCCAATCTAACAACAAGAGATATTTGCGTCGTTCAGGTTTCGCTGCCTGATAGAAAATACGTCTACTGTTCAGCATACTCACCATATGAACAATCATCCCCTACGGATGATTTAAAAAATGTCATTTCATTCTGTGAATCACAAAATATACCTCTTGTAATTGGCTGTGATGCCAATGCCCATCATTTTGTATGGGGTAGCTCAGATATCAATCTGAGAGGCTTAAATTTAATGGAATATTTAAGCAGCACTGATTTAGAAATTCTAAATGTAGGAAATAAACCAACTTTTGTTAGATGTGACAGAGAAGAGGTGATTGACATCACACTTTGTTCTAGAACAATTTCTCAGGAAATTTCAAATTGGCATGTGCCTAACGAAGAATCGATTTCTGACCACAGGTTTATCTATTTTGAACACTCAGGTGAGTTTTTAGAAACAATTACATTCAGAAACCCAAGAACAACTAATTGGGACCTATATTTGGAGCATCTTGCTACTAAATTTCATGGATATACCTGAAATTACTACTCTTCTTGAGTTGGATGAAGTGGTTGCAAAAACCACCGAAATTATTTTGAATTCTTATGAAGAAGCGTGTCCCTTGCGAACGTTGAAATTCAACAAAAACAGTACACCATGGTGGAACTCAAATCTCGGTAAATTACGAAAAACCTGCAGACGCTCTTGGAACCGAAGGCGCACGGAAGGTTTTGATGCTTTCAAGTTGGCTCGCAGAGCTTACCGGAAAGCAACAAGAGCTGCCGAACGCTCAAGTTGGCAGAGCTACTGCACAAACATTTCAAGCTTGCACGAAGCAAGTAGGTTAAATAAAGTCTTAGCCAAATCAAAAGATTATCAGGTTTCATACCTTAAAACCCCTAGTGGTGATTATACGTCAAACGACGAAGAAACATTATGTTGTCTATTCAATACTCACTTTCCAGGATGTGTTGATCAAGATTCATCGATAGAGCCTGAGTTCTTTACTGGAAGTCTAGATTCCTTGCATTTTGCTCGGAAAATAATTACTACAGAATCGATCAAATGGGCAATCGATGGTTTTGCTCAATACAAATCTCCTGGAAGTGACGGTTTATTTCCAGTTTTGCTTCAAAAAGGTTTCGATCATTTCAAACACATATTAAGAAAAATAATGATAAGCAGTTTTGCTCATGGATATATTCCTAAACTTTGGCGGCAGATAGCCGTGAAATTCATCCCTAAAGGGGGACGATCATCATACGACGAAGCCAAAAGCTTTCGTCCTATTAGTCTAAGTTCATTTCTATTAAAAGCACTTGAACGTTTAATTGATCATCATATCAGGCAAGAATGCCTTGTCCAACATCCGCTTAATGCGACACAACATGCATACCAAACAGGAAAATCAACATTAACTCTTCTGCACAACGTAGTACATAATATTGAAAATAGTTTTTCACAGAAAGAATCATGTCTAGGAGCATTTCTAGACATAGAAGGAGCATTTGATAATGTCTCGTTTACATCAATAATGGATGCGGCACTACTTCATGGAGTGCCTAGTGTTATAACTAACTGGATTAGCGCAATGCTAAGTAACAGAAATCTTCATTCGTCTTTAAGACAGGCTTCAATTACAAAAGTTAGCACACGTGGTTGCCCACAGGGAGGAGTACTATCACCTCTTTTGTGGAACCTAGTTGCAGACGGCTTGTTGAGAAAACTCAATGACCGTGGAATACCAACCTATGGATTCGCAGATGATTATCTTCTGCTGATAAGAGGTTTGTGCATAAGCACATTATTTGATATAATGCAACAAGCTCTGCGCTCTGTTGAACGATGGTGTTCTCATGTAGAACTTTCAGTTAATCCTCTAAAAACTAATATTGTTTTCTTTACTAAAAAACGTATCACCCGCGGGGTGCGCCCTCTGCTGTTTTATGGTTCCGAAATCACCGTGTCTAATCAAGTTAAATATTTGGGTGTCATTCTTGACTCCAAATTAAACTGGTCTGATCACATCGAATTCAGAATCAAAAAAGCATGCATGGCCTTCGGACAATGCCGACGTGCAATCGGAAAAAACTGGGGACTCAAACCCAAACATATTCACTGGATTTACTCCACAATAGTAAGACCAATTCTGGCCTTTGGGTGTCTAGTGTGGTGGCAGAAAGGAGAAGTTGCAACAGTTCGGACTAAACTAAATCACCTTCAAAGAATGTGTCTTTTGGGGATGTCCGGATCGTTCACTACAACTCCTACTGCAGCACTAGAGGCTCTGTTTTCTATCAAACCTCTACACTTGTTCCTAAAACAGGAAGCCTTCTCATGTGCTTTTCGTCTACAGGCAGTTGGTCTCTGGCTGTCAGGAAATATCGAAAGATCATCGAGTCATACAAATGTGTGGCCTGAATTAGTTAGATTAAACAAGTTTAATCTAGCGCCAAACGATTTAACACTCTCGAGTAGTTTTCCCTACATGGGGTTTAAAGTCAAATTTCCTTCTCCTCAAGAATGGTTATCAGGTTTCGTAGAGGACCAAATGTCCTCTCATATTGTATTCTATACTGACGGTTCATTATCAAACGGCCGTGCAGGTGCAGGAATTTACTGTCACGAGTTGAACATAGAATATGCTCAACCTCTAGGAAAATATTGTACAGTCTTTCAGGCTGAGCTATATGCTATTATGTATGGAGTGCAAATTGCACTTCAAAAGAAGATTATGTTCAGAACAATTTACTTCTGTTCAGATAGCCAAGCAGCTATCAAATCACTCAGTGCTTCCAGTTCTAGATCAAAACTGGTAATCGCATGCCGGAAAGCAATCGAAGAACTTGCTGAAGGCAATGGATTAAACCTTCTATGGGTACCCGGACATAAGGGAATTTTTGGAAACGAATGCGCCGATGAACTCGCTAGAGCTGGGTCGGAAAAGGAATTTTACGGACCAGAGCCGGCAGTCCCAATATCACCATGTTGGTTCAGAAACCAAATTCAAAGTTGGTCCTCTAACCAGCATGAACGATACTGGGAAGAGTTGGACACTTGTCGTCAAACTAAATTATTTTTAGAAAAACCATCTCCAATCATATCGAGTTACTTATTAACTTTAAATAAATCTCATTGCAGCATCTTGATCAGAGCACTCTCCGGTCATTGTAAACTCAACTATCACATGCACAACATTCAGCGTGCTGAATCTCCAGTATGTGGTAGTTGTGAATCAGATGTGGAAGATCCCTTCCATCTTATATGTAACTGTCCCTCATTTGCCAGACTACGTTTTCGAGTTTAAGAAATTAAACTTAAAAAACATTCTATCATTCCTTACCGAATGTAGAAAAGAGCTTTAATGCTAATAATCCCTAGTGGAAAGGCTTTATGCCATCTTAAATAGATTGAATTTATTTCTTCCTTTTATAGGTTTTTCAGGTTTCTCAGGTAAATGATGAAATCTTGGATAAAAAAAGGCTAGGCACAATTTTCCCGTATGTTTGGATAACGTGCCGCTATTAAGCCTACCCCCATTCTGATACCTGATACCTGATACACATCGTAGTATGAAACTCCTGGGTGAGTTAACAAATAAGGTTTAAATTCTTCTCTTCTGTACGACTACAACGAGCGCTGTATTTAGCAATATAGCGCCTTCAGATATAAAATTATCTACGCTTTAGTTTCAACACTCAAGTGCTAACTTGTATTTTGGTTACAATAAGGAGCGTGGCACACATAGTGGGAACGTCAGAACTTGCATCTTAAGTTTATCTAAGGAACCGCTGAAAAGATTCCTACTTACTTTACCCCATTGAATTTCTCAATTTTTTTGCCATACAAAACTTTATTTTAGGTTACAGCATTTTGAACAAGATATCGAAATGAAGAGGTAAAATTTTTTTGAATGATATTTTTTAATTTAATTTTCTGGCTTGACATAAAAAAAAGTTAAAAGTGCATTGCAATTGTTTATTATTAAATTTTCACATTCAATTCGCATTGCAATTGTTTATTCTCCAGTTTTCACATTCAGTCAATAAATAGTT
The DNA here is from genome assembly GCF_029784155.1 of Uranotaenia lowii. Classification (NCBI taxonomy): domain Eukaryota; kingdom Metazoa; phylum Arthropoda; class Insecta; order Diptera; family Culicidae; genus Uranotaenia; species Uranotaenia lowii. The sequence goes on along the minus strand of NC_073693.1, from coordinate 121,026,871 downwards.
TGTGGGATGAGTTTATTTTTTTATGTGTACAAAAGTTAAACTCTATAACTTGTAATTTACAACTCTTGTCCTTAATTAAAACATGTTACAAAATATCGGAAACTACAGCAATTACATTACAGCAGCATAATTTTATTTCTTGTATCTCAATAAATGAAAGAGATTTGCGTGGTAAATGTGATGAACATTAGACTGGTGGCGGTAGAAAATGATAAAAAAATTTGGCTTCAAAACTAATTCGTTTGCAGGGTTTATGTGAATTTATGTACTATTTAAATTTCAAGTGTAGTGGTACCATGAAAAATTGCAAATTTTAGGCATGTCCAGCATTTTTAACAAATTTTAAACGATTAGTTAAATGGTTAAACCATTGCATGTTTTTCGAAGTCGAGGAAACTTTTCCAAAAAAAAAAGTTATCTCTACATTTTAATGTACAGGGTGGACTCGATTTTGCGTTCCTTCCAATTTTATTTCGGAACGGATAATCGAATCCGACGGATAATCGAGTCAAAAAAAATTAACTACGAATACTTTTTGTTTGTTTTCGAAAGAAATCTTTGGAATTTTTTTTCCTGCGAGTCAGATTTTGGATCCAGAGGAGAGAGGACTTTATTTCAGAAGCACAAGGGTACTTTTTGGAAACTTTTAAAAACAGTGAAAACCGAAGTTTTTATTGTTGTTTTTTCCACAGTAGCAGAGCCTTGGCAAATCATTATATTTAAAAAAAAAACAACCTGCAAATACATTCTTTAACCTGCTAGGGACCTTGCCACGAGAAGGAATGTTATTGCATTCAACCGCTGGAATTTGTTAAAAATAGGGTTTTTCACAAGTTTTGTCGACCATCAGAAATACTTTGTCCCATTGCCTTGGTAAAGGCTATACAGCTTACGAGCTCTGAAACTAGCAAAAATTTGTGGTTTGAGGTTAGGTTTTAATGACTCATAGCTAGACGACACTTTTAGCTTACCGGAGAAAAATTTGCGGGGCTTTTCAGCGATATAGTTTTCGCTTGATAAAAATTTAAAACTCTTGTAAGAGCTTTGACTTGAGCCTGATGATCCTTAATCGTAGTTGCCGATCTTATACTTCATTCCAATGCATGATTTAAGCTTTGTGGACATTTTTAAAAGTGTTTGCATACTTTTCCACCTATCATCACCTAGAAATTTTTTGAATTAGGCCGGAACAAATTTCAAATGCTTCTTTTGTCACTCGGAGTTGGAACATCGCGAGGGGAGGGCCAATAAAAAATAATGCAAAAAACAAATAAATTGGAATAAATTGAACGGAAGCTTGTATGCAACTAAATTGCATTCTATATCGTTGCACAAAACTTATAAATCAAGTAATTTTTTATCAAATTATTCAATCAAATCAAGAAAACAAAAGGTGAAATAACTTCCATCTTCCTAAATTCGCTTTTTGGTCTTTTAATCTTTCAGAAATTGGAATTTTTCATCGAAATTTACATAAATTACTTCAAACTTTATTTATTTCCCCCTTCGGGTTTTTTGATATTTCGGGGGGGGGGGGGGGGGGGGTTGACAAAAGAAGAAATTGATATTTGTTCCAGCCTTATCAATGTTTTTTGAAAGATGTCGATTTGATGATGATGGATTTTAAGGAAATTGTTCATAATTATTTTTTTCTTTTTCTCTTGCATCGTGACAATCTCAAAAACTCGTTGAGTTTAAAATTAAAAAAATAATAGGTCGGTTTAACAAAAATCAAAATGTTGTCAAAATTTTGTATGTCCGATAACTAGGAAATTACATACCAGCAAGAAAATATGTCCTATATCTAAATGAACAAAGCTTTGATTCAAAATTAAATTGGTGCCACAAAATCAACACATAACTCGTGAAATTTCTCATAGGACCTTCGCAATTATGTTCGAATTAAAATGAGAACAGCTCTGGTTAAAGCAGTAACCGAAATTTGTTGAACTTTGATGCGAGTTTTTCTCATGTGACCCCTCGGGATCAACCCACGACGCATCTCTTCATGATTCGATCTTTGAGACGCCTTGTTGTTAACACGATTAATTATGACGTAGGTAAAACTCGCACATCATGTGCCGACAAGTTGAGAAAGCAATTTCTTCCTGTCCCGATATATAAAGCATTCGATTTTGGTAAGAAACCAAACAGTTTTGGGCAACATCGTCTTGCATAAGCATTCCAAGAATATCTGTTTTAAATTAGTTCAAATCTACACTCTACGAAAATGATTAAGGTAATTTAGTTCATGGCTGAAATTAACGGACTGGATCACCTTACATAAAACGTGTAAAATTTTTCGTTTTTCGCAGGTGCTTTGCTTCTTCCTGCTGGTAGCAGTTGTTTCGTGTATTCCCGCCCCTCCTCAACCGAATCCAGCAGTATTTGCCCCACATTTGAGGATTGCCCGCCAGGCTCCACATCCGAAGAAGGAGGTCCCCGTAGAAAAATCTGCCATTGTTGAATCAGGAGACGATCAGACAAAATTGGCAAGCGAAGATATGGAAGGAGCTGAAACGTTCGGATTTGGATTTCACAACCATGTTTACCTGTATCCGTTATACCGAACCTTCTATCCAACCTACTATGGCGGTGGATACGTATATGGAGGTTATGGAGGATATTATGACGATTTTGGATACGGCTACGCTCCGTACTATTATTGATTTAACAAATAAACCAAAAATAAACGGTTGAATTTCGAATCCATTGGAGCTGATCTCAAACTAACTTTGATGACTCCCAACGAGGCAATTTGACAGATTATTTCTGATGGACGTCAAAATTTGTGAAGAATCCTAATTCAAAAAAATTCCAGCGGCTGAATGCCATAACATTCCTGCTCGTGGCAAGGTCCCTAGCAGATTAAGGAATGTATTTGCAGTTTTTTTCTAAATATAATGATTTGCCAAGACTCAGCTCCTGTGGAAAAAACAACAACAAAAACTTCGCTGTTCTTAAAAGCTTACAAATAGCACCCTTGTACTTCTGAAATAAAGTCCTCTCTTGTCTCTATCCTAAATCTGACTCGCAGAAATACAAATTTTCCAAAGATTTCTTGTGTCTTCTTCTTCTATGTGTCGATGTGTTTTTAAACATACACATAGATTTATATTATATCATTTTTTTTTCTCTTTTGATTTGTATTGACCTCAACATTTAATTATATTATATTTATTTTGTCTTGTCCTCATAATATTAAAACAGTTTGAAGTAAGAAATCAGATTAGCTGATACAATAATTAATTGAAACTTTTTGTAAACTTTTTTCCAACTCACCAGATTCCTTGATAAAGGTAAAATAAACATGCCGAAACGTCAGATGTAGTAAATAAACATCGTTTTATGATTTTTTTTGAGACTGAAATCGCCGATAAACATTTTCAACAATTTTATAAAAATTTTAAATTCCTGTCTGGAAAACCTCCTGTAGGCTTTTTGTATTTATTTTATGTAAGCTTATTTTCTTGCACGCTGTTCAAAGATAGCAATGACATTACGTGTTTACATTCAAACGAGTTGTTTATTCGTGGGAGTAGCCTACCTTGTCTTTTTTTACCGTGATTAGTAGTTTAGTTTTTTCTTCATAAATATAGCAACCATAACAAAAGTTACGTCACTAGGGACAATTTTCACGACGCATTTTGCCAAGGATAAATGAAGCTCCCTGACAACTACATGTCGCGACGCAGATATTAATTGTTTATGTTTATTTTTCTTTTTTTTCTCTCCGCCGTGCGATAGTGTTCGTTCTCTAAGAGCAAGTTCACTGGTGTTGGGAAAAAGGTGATAGAAATTTTGACATTTTGAAAATTTTACCAGGCAAAAATGTTTTCAAGATCTTTGGGCGTTGTATTTTTTACAGTACTGTTTCTATTTCAGCCGTATGTGATAGAAATATTGCTATTTTTGCATCACAGCATGCGAAACTTCAACAAGTGTTGTTAAAAAACTTGAAGGCCACAGATCTTGAAAAATTTTTTACATGGCAAAATTTTCAAAATGTGCTAGAGGTAACAAAATTCCTACAATTTCTCCCAACACCAGTGAACTTGCTCTAAGGGGCGCACTTAGTAAAAATGTACCTCATTGGCAAAAATGGCATCGGCGAGTAGTATAAGAAGAAGAAGAAGATTTCATCAGAAGTATGCTATTTTGATCCGTCATTGATAAAAACTATCATCTGAGTAAAACATAGTTACTGTGCAAATGTTATTGAAATCAGATGTTTAAGGAAATTTCGGAAACATTCATAAAAGCAAAGTTCGATTTTAATTTTTTTTTTAAATTTTATTATTTAATCTAATAATAGTATCCCCCATAGCCTCCCCCGTATCCTCCATAACCTCCATATCCACCATATCCATAGCCACCATATCCGTATCCACCGTATCCGCCATATCCGTAACCGCCATATGGTCCATAGCCTCCATATCCGTAGCCAATGGGAGCGTACAGAGATCGGTAGCTGGGATATCCATGATGATAGTGCTTGTGGAATCCGAATCCGAATGTTTCCGCCTTCTCCATATCATCGGCAGCCGATTTGTCCTGATCCTCTTCCTGGACCGCAGATGGTGCCGCAGGTGCTGGAGCTGGAGCAGGAGCTGGTGCTTGTCTTGCTATCCTCTGCATTGGCATTTGAGGTGCAAGTGGTGCGGGAGGAAGTGCAGACACAACCGCTAGCAGAACGAGAACGCAGAACACCTGGAAGTATAAAAAAAATGTGATTAATTGTTTTTCATTACTAAAAAATTTGTGAATTTACACACCTTCAACATTTTGAGTATTTTGTTGGACTTTGGTTAAGAAAAGAGAGCTTGTGACTGTTTCGAAATCTTTCGTTGAACTGTTTGATTTCCTTCTGGATAAACGCCATTTTATACTGATAGTTTGGTTGAGAGAAAATTCAATAGATACTGACCCGATACAGGTATTTGCGAAAAATCGTGCGTCACCAAACGGGAATCTGAGCAAAGCTGAGGAATTGAAGATTTTGTTTTATCCCATGCATTCTTCTGGGAGGTAGGTACTGGTACCTTTCGGGCGGTTTTGTGGGTCTCACGTGCATATCGTTTTTATCGTTTGACGTCATGAGCTACCTCTAGCATGTGAGATCAGAGGTGGGATTTCGGAATTTCTTATTTCCGATTTTCAGTTGATTTAGATTCGGTGATATCATATAATGTATAACGATCACAGCGTTGATGATTTTTTTATGATTCGGCGCAAAAATTGGAATTCATAATACTACTCAAAACAACATTCTGAAATTTATTTACGTCACTCTTGAGCCTAGGAATTTCCATACCCTAGACGCGAATAAAATCTTGAAATAGATTAAAATGATACTTTTAAACCCGATCAATAGTATAAGGCAAACAAGGCAACTTGACGTGAGCAATGTTCTCACATAAAGCTGATATTAAAAATACTGTTTCAATGTAGGTACTCAGAACAAATTGAAATCTTTCATATTTATACAGCTTTCCGTTTAAAAACAAAAATCGATGATGAAATTTTCCAATAGACTGTAACTGAACTGGACCTTTATGACTTAAATGGTGCAGAAGAAGGGAAACCATCTGTTCGGCTCAATAAAGAAGTCCACAACCAGGCGAATTCAAGAACCAGCATCAGTTACCTGCAGGCATGCGTTCATACAGGAGGTGTATTTTTGTTACTGTCGTGTTTTGGATGCGGATTGGTGTCAACTCAGCGCAACGGGTAGTGTTTTTACCCAACACGCTTCTAAATTAAGATTGACTTATAATATGAAAAAAAAAAACTCATTGGAAACCTTCGGATTTGTTAAACAGATTCTGAGAGGTGGTTCCTTCACTCCTCACAAGAAGTTCTGAGTAACATAAAATATATACGAGAGCCTAGAAACCTTCTAAAAAGGATTACCACGTTTGAAGTGAACAAGTGATTGTTTTACTAATATCTACAGGCGTTTCTAGACTTCAGAGTTTTCATGTTATTAGGTATAACAGAGTGTGATGTTGCGTTGAAGAGAATTTGCGCCTAGCCCATGTTCAAAGTCCTATGTAGAACATTGAGTTACCTCCAGGAAGATGAATATTTTCCCGACATTTCGGCTATTTCTGTATAGTCTGGCTGCATCGAACGTCGGTTCCACACACTTTTGAGACAGTTCAAGCGACAACATTCATTTTCAAAAAACCGACCTCCGGTGAGCTTAACACTAAGCTTAACCCTCATCCGCATTAGGGTGTCATTTTGACACCATTGCAAGTTTGAAGGCTTGTAACTTTTTTCAAAAGCTTCAAAATACAAAAATTTCTTCGGGGACCCTAAATGAATTCAAAAGTTCTTCAATATTGCTTCTTAACTTTTTTTTTATGGACGAACCCTGGAAGCTTGGACAAAAAAACTCCCTTTTCCGACTTTGGGTGTCATTTTGACACCACAAAAGTAAAATCTATTTAAGTCGTTTGAATTATTATGAACTTCATATGAAACTTATATCAATAGAAACCTTGTAATGCCAGTAAAATATGTTTACAGCATTATATACAGCTGAAGTTACAAGTTTTCTCGTTATTCAGCATGAAAGAAAAAAAAAATCCGAAAAACATGCCTTACGAAAACTGCTGTAGTTCATATGTTACACGTCCAAAAAAATATTTGCCTTATCCATATGAAAGCTGAAATTAATGCCTACATCATGAAGACAAGAAATATTTTTTTTAAATTTTTTATAATGAAATGGTCACGAAAAGTTCAAAAAAGTGGTCTGAAAAACCTACTTTTCATTCGATTGCTAGTAAATACTGTTTGAGCGATGGTAGAGTTTTTGAAAAAATATGACTACAAACTTTATTGAAATTCTAACATTTTGCTGTCTTTAGATTTTCGATGCAAAAAAAATTGAAATTACTGGAATTTTTCAAAGTTGGCTACTTTGCGCGATTTTTTCACTAATTGAAATTTCATCTCTTTTTGTGGTCCTCCGTCAGGTTGTACCCGGATTTTCAGTGCTCCCTCGCCGTTTGAAGCAATCAAAACTATATCCATTGAAAAGGGAATTTAATCTACATTCTAGTGAGGTGCAACAATTTACGCTGTGAGATTTCACAAAAATATGAAAATTATAAACGTAAAATCATTCCTGAATTTCTAGAACCACAAGCAGCGCGTCCAGCAAAAAGTGTTTGTATGCTCTCCGAGTAGGTACGGTGGGTGGTGATTTGGTCAGAGAGCGAAGCCGATAGACGAAATAATGATGCCCCAGTGATTTTTGAAATGAATTTTCCGCTTCGCAGCGAAATAAATCCGGAGCGAAATTGCGAAATAGCAGTTGAAACAAAAATTGCAGCCGGAGTCGCCGAAGTGAACGCGACCTTCGAGTGAGTTCCTTGTGATTCATCCGAAAGCTCCGAGAGCGGAAGAAACGCCCCTCGGACATCGTACCAGCATGGTTGCCACATGTACAGATTTATCTAGACTGGTACAGATTTTTGAGCTCATTTTTGGTACAGAATCTGTACGTACAGATGACAGTTTTTCAAAATTTGGTACAGATTTGTACAGATTTTTGACTTTTAAAAACTGGAAAAAAAGTTTCTACATTTTGCTTTCATCCAGTTGATTGAAGAATACAGAAAATAAGTCAAATGTTAGCCTCTATTATTCTGACGATAGGAGTTCCTTACTGGGAATGATGGAACAATTAGATTTACAAATTTGCTACATATAATTATTTATCTGATTATAATCCCCCAGGTCCCCCACTCGTCCGCAGTGGTTGAGCGCATTTTCTAACGAGTTAATGTCAATAAAACCAAAGTTTGTAATTGTCTGAGTGTTGACACATTGTACGCTATCCTTAGAACGAAAAGTTATTTAGGATTAAATGGCGGATCGAAAAATGTCGTATTAAATATGTCGCTCAAAAATCGTTCCAATAAAATTACGTATAAACATCATGAAGATTAGGAAGTATTTGTTAGAAAAAATATTTTGAAATGTCAGTTTCAAAAAGATAAAAATTAAAAATGATAAAACGAGTTTCACAAAAAGTGATTATTTAAAAAACTGTACTATGTGCAATAAAGTATCTATCTTTTTTAAGATTAAAAAATAAGGAAACAAAATCTTCACACATCAACACATTGAATGCAGAACTTTGTTTTCTTCGGTACAGATTTTGGTACAGATTTTTGAGTTTTCGGTACAGATGAAAAAGATTTTTTTGATGAGCGGTACAGATTTGGATGTGGTAACCCTGCGTACCAGAGCACGATGCCCGAAGAATGCATACATAGGATGGGATTCGGATCCGAGCTGCGCTGTAACAGTTTTTCGTCGTTTTTTCTATACTTTTCTGCAGAGCCCATTGAAAATAATTGTCATCATTTGAATTTAATTATAAATAAATATGAAAAATTTTCAAAATGATGACGGTTAATTAAATTGAAAATAAATCTTTTGAAAATTTTAACAGAGTTTCCGCTCCTTTTTTTTCAAATACTTCACATTATCACAAATCACTTCATCACATATGTAAGTAAAGCTTATGAACACTGATAAATGAAACAGTAGTCAATTCCACATACGCACGACGCTGTAGAAAAAGTACCGCCACGTCCGCACAGCATCGAAGCACGGGTGAAACTGAATGTCTTCGCAAGCAATATCAACAACACCAGCCGCCACGCTACTGAACCAAGTGAACGGACCGTGAGCCAACACACTGAAATGCAATTGCGTACATTCGAAAGAAACAAGAAATTTTAAGCTGTGTGGGTGCGTGAAGTTGGACTTCTACAGAAAAAGACCGAAAATATTCTAAGTTCGGAATCTCAAAGCCGCTGCTCCTTCGGAAAACCACCCATTTATTAATTTGGAGGCGGAATCGATGAACGGGAATGAATTTTTTCTTGCCGGGGCGTGTCGTGACAAGCAAACGTGAACTACTTTAGTCCTAAAATGCCGGAAATTGTAAATAATTCATTTTGCTGGCATAGGATAAAGATACTCTCCTGCACACAATGAACTCTAATTCTTCCTGAATCCTACCATACCGCTTTTTGCCATAAAAAGTATTTCTCATAGAATTTTCAACGTTTGTAAAAATTTACCTCCTCATCGGTGGTAAATCAGACAGCTCAATTAGTGAGGCGTGTTTTGAGAGATTAGAGTGAATAAGGAAAAATCACGTTTTCTTTCTGTCCAAGCCAAAAAAAGGAGAAATAACTTTCACTGTGAAGAATATGAACCATTTTACCTATTTTTCCTAAAATAAATGAAAATCAATGGAAAACCCGGAACATTTGCAATGGGTCCAAAAATAGTAGACTTTTGACTCTGATGTTCCATTTTTAGACTTAACATCACCAAAACTTTGTTTCTATACCAACAAATCAACAAAAGTGCAAATAATTATTTGGGGAATAATTCAGAACCTTTGTTCAACATTTCTAACATTTTTTTTTCAGCTTTACGCAAATAAACTACAAATAAGTAAACACAAAAAAGTTTCAGCTGTTGTTCTGCTGATAGAGCTGACGGGAAGTGAAAGTGTTTGAGATATTCTTAACAGGAATTTATGTATTTTCAATCGATAAAAAGCTTTAATACTTTTGTATGATGATATTTGATTGAAAAAAGCATTTTTAATGAATGTAGTTTTATATTTTCGGAAAATCATACTTTTGATGAGAATTTTTGTTCTAGGTCCAATGAAAGGCACCAGTTCAGTACCAAAATAGGAACAGTAGGTTCAAAGATGGAAATTTTGATCTTCTATATCTTTGCAAATCTTTCAATAACGGTGAAACCTATGTTGAAAATTTTTATTGAAACTTGCAGATAAGATCATGAACTATAAATAAATTTCCTGAAAGATATACACCTCTCGTCAATTCATGAGAAAAACATAATTATTTAAAAACCACCGTTTAATGGGTCCAAAGTAGGGCAACTAACCCTACTATCAATAGAAAATTTCCAACCAAGAAACGTACGACACGCATCATTATTTCGTCTGTCGGCTTCGCTCTCTGACCAAATCACCACCAAACACGTTTTACTGGACGCGCTGCTTGTAGTTCTAGAAATTCAGGAATGATTTTACGTTTATAATTTTCATATTTTTGTGAAATCTCACAGCGTTATTTGTTGCACCTCACTAGAATGTCGATTAAATTTGCTTTCTAATAAATATACTTTGGTTGGTCCAAACAAAGTGAAAGCACTGAAAATCCCGGTACAACCTGACGGTGGACCACAAAAAGAGATGAAATATCAATTTGTAAAAAAATTGCGCAAAGTAGTGAACTTTGAAAAATTCCAGTAATTTCAATTTTTGTTGCATCAAAAATCTAAAGACAGCAAAATATTAGAATTTCAATAAAGTTTGTTGTCATATTTTTTCTAAAACTCTACCATCGCTCAAACAGTATTTACTAGCAATCGAATGAAAAGTAGGTTTTTTAGACCACTTTTTTGAACTTTTTGTGACCATTTCATTAAAAAAAATTAAAAAAAAAATTTCTTGTCTTCATGATGTAGACATTAACTTCATCTTTCATATGCATGAAGCAAATATTTTTTTGGACGTGTAATATATGAACTACAGCAGTTTTCGTGAGGCATGTTTTTTCGGATTTTTTTTTCTTTCATGCTGAATAACGAGAAAACTTGTAACTTTAGCTGTATATAATGTTGTAAACATATTTTACTGACATTACAAGGTTTCTTTTGATGCAAGTTTTGTTTAAATCGGTTTAACACGCCAAAAGTTAGAACGATTTGAGCTTGTGGTGTCAAATTGACACTCCTAGTGCTGATTAGGGTAATGAAATCTAATGCGGATGAGGGTTAAATGATCAAATATTAAACTTGGTTACAGAAATCGTGTTTCCAACGTTCTCAGTATTTTTGCATCTGTTGTAAAAGAATCACTTTTATGAAATAATCCTTTTTTCAGATTGTTATTTGAGGCGTCCACTTAAACAACGAGACCATTTGATAAGAATTTTGCAGCAATCTGTTAAGCAGGTCAACTCAACCAGCTATTGGTAATGTATTTCACTTGTTATGGAAATTAATCGGAATTTATTCTCTAAGGATAATCTCGAACTTTATAGATTCGATCCTGTTTTAGCTACGCTGAAAAAAGCAGATGAATTCGGTCGGTAAATTAGTTGGATAAAATAATGATAAATATTATGACTTTTGTAAGCGATGTTAGTCCCAAAATAACACAATATTAAGTGTAGATCGCTGAAATGTCTAGCGAATATGTCTTTGAGACTTCAGAAATGTTGCCTTTAGCTATCAGTAAATCAAACCAAATCTCAAACAACGAATTTTTGCTAGTTCCAGAGCTCGTATGCAGAACAGCCAAAAATATCATGATCGGGCAAGATTTTGCTAATGGGGAAAAAACCCGACAATTTTCTTGAGGACAACTTTGGGTTTAGCTTTTTTAAAGCCTTATAGAGAATTCTTTTTTGCACATGCAAAACAATTTAGAAATTAATAATACGGGATTATTCACGTAAACTAAGCTCTTATTGCATAACATCGGGCTTGTCGTCCGTCCACTGACTTTGTATTCGCTTGTGAACAAATTTCTAAGGGCGTTATGGCTGTTTTTTGCAAATTTTGTGTTACTCGGGGTAGTTTTGCATTCTGGGTATGTAGCAGGTAGAAAAATGAAATGCATATCTTTGACAATTTGTTGAATATTATTTTGGTCGGCTAGCCAGGTGATAACATAAGAGTAAATTTTCTGAAGCACTGAACTTAACTAAGTTGAAGGTGACTCCCATTAAGCACCAATTCCTAAATAGGGACGAATGATGATTCTGCTATGTCTCTCTATCTCAACTGAACCGTTGGCTTCGGTTCATATCACCTGCACTTGATTATTTACTGTGTTCTGTACCGGTGCCGCCATGATGCGACGCGCCGGATTTCAAACTCGACAAATTGCTCAATTGCATTTCCTACATATATCGCATCAGAATGGTCACTCAAGTACAAAATTACTTATTGGAAAAAACTTGACCGGCTTGGGGATCGAACCCCGACCTTCGTGGAGAGAATCGAACACACTACCACGAGACCACGTCTAGATGTTGTTCTAACTGAAACTAAAACTCGAATAGGTTATTTGATTTTGAAAGCACATCAATGCACTTTTTGTGACTTATCAATACCCGTTTGAGCACTTTTGTGCCCTTTATATGACTTACCAAATCCCGTATTGAGCACTTTTGTGCCCTTCATGTGACTTAAGTCCCGTATAACGTACGTATAGATCACTCTTGCAGCTTTCAAGTTCGTTAATGAGTACATATAGTTCACTAATGGGAATTGGGCAAAACAAGTCACATACAACGTACATATTAATCACTTTTGCAACTTTCAAGTTCATTAATGAGTACATAAAGTTCACTAAAGGGAATTGGGCAGTTGATTCTCTTTGTCAGCCTAGTTGTTTTTTTTTTCATTTTTAGTTTTTTGTTTGTATTTGTATTTTTACTTTTTGAATTTTTCACCGTATGTCATTTTGGAGTATTTTATAAATTAAAAAAAATCATTTCATACTGCAAGTCTACCGCTTGTGGGATGAACCACGCTAGGCCTACTATTGTGTGGTGGTAGCTACAAATCTATCCCATATCTACCACTGCAAGGTATAAGGCCCGTGAGGAACAAAACGATGAAATGTGATGAAAAGTTTTTCAAATTAAAATTACCCTTCCGCTCATTTTCAACATCTTTCACCTTATTCTAATCTTCTATCCGTCTATAATCTTTCAATTCTTAAATATTCTTTCTCAAAGATTATAAAATTTCACCGATATAGCCGATAAAATAATTTCATAAAATTATAAAAAAAACTTTTGTTTTTGTTGTTGTATTTCATCACCTTTTCAGAACGTAAAAACGTATTTATGATGATTAACAAAATTTTATTAGTCCTGTTATAGCGAAAAGTAAAAGGTAATGTTGTTGCTGAAAACCGGATGTTGCCAAAATCGAATGTTGCCAAAATCGGATGTTGCCAAAATCGAATGTTGCCAAAAACGAACGGGGTCTGTATATATATTTTGTTTATAATTTTTAATTTTTGCCCCTAAATGTATGCAGCAACATTGTTGACATCTTTTGAGTATATTTGTTTTTGAAAGAAACGTTGAAAAATTCAATTGAGTCCAAAAAAAAATTACTGTTATCGATGTTTTGAGCCTTCTGTGCTAAATGGCATCAAAACAGTAAATTTGAAGCTGTTGAGATACGTAGAAACCATAGTGATCAAAATTACCCCGAAACTCGAAATCTGATTTTGTAACGAACATTTAATTATAACCACCAATGTCGTTTGAATTAACTGCAATCAATGATCATGTTTAATACTCTTCACCTCAGTGAGGGTTTTAAAGCTTTTAGGTATTACGAAAAAGCACCCCCTTCCAAAATAAACAAAAATCAAGAAGAAATACTTGAAGAAAAAAAACATTTTCCATCAAAACTCATCAGTAGATGTTTGGTGGTATTTTAAGCTTCCAAAAAACCTTTCATGATTAGGCTGGAATAAATATGAATATCTTCTTTTGTTAATACAACCCCCCCCCCTCCCCGCCCTTCCCCCCTTCGAAATTTACAAACAACCGGAAGGGAAGAATAAATAAAGTTTGAACTATATTTTGTAATTTTCGAGAAAAAAAAAATCAAAAATCCGAATGATAACAAGACCAAAAAACATGTTGTCAAAAATTGGAGTTATTTCACCCTTTGTATTATTGATTTTATTGAATTTATCGATACAAAATTACTTGATTTATTGGTTTAGTGCAATGATATAGTTAGCAATTTTGTAGCATACAAGCTTTAGTGCAATTTATTCCAATGCATTTGTTTTTCGCATTATTTTTTATCATCCCCTCCTCGCGATGTTCCAACTACCGAGTGACAAAAGAAAGATTAGAAATTTGTTTCGGCCTTATTTAAAAAAAATGTTTTGAGCGCATAAATAAAAAAAAAATTAAAACACAATTTGCTTTTTTCATTTGATTTGGCAAATATAGTGAATAAATCCGGGTAAAATCCGGGCTATTTTCAACGAAATCTGGGCAACCGGACCGGACCGGACTTTCTATTTTCTTTCAAATTTTGTATTGAATATCCAGGCAAACCCGGATAAAACCAGGCAATCTATGATAAGTTTACCCGGGAACATTTTTTTTCCAAAATATACCTCCATTTTAAGCTGTTTGCACAAATTAAAGGATCTTTTTGCAAATTTTATTTTGATATTATCTATGTTTTTATAACACATTTTGTAAATTTTCCAGAGCGGCAGAAATCATAAAAAGAAAAATAAATTGTAAATTGTACCTATAAGTAGATTGCACCTATATTCTCTGTGCCTATACTGACATTTCTACGGAATGTCAAGTTTGGTTAACTATTTGCTTGCATTTTCTTAGTTTATTATTTTGTTTATTTAAGACTATTCATGTTTATTTTATTTACATAATATTCCGTCTCACGATATAACTTGACGAACCTAATTCCTAAAATTCACTCGCTCCATGGCAACCGTTCTTCAATTTCTCGGACACCCCACGTTCGCCAGATCACGCTCCACTTGGTCTAACCACCACGCTCGTTGCGCCCCCGCTCGTCTTGTTCCCACCGGATTCGTAGCGAAAACCTGTTTTGCAGGACAGTCGTCCGGCATTCTCGCAACATGTCCCACCCAGCGTATCCGGCCAGCCTTCACCACCTTCTGGATACTGGGTTCGCCGTAGAGCCGCGCGAGCTCGTGGTTCATCCTTCGCCTCCACACTCCATTCTTCTGTACGCCGCCAAAGACGGTTCTTAACACTCGTCGCTCGAATACTCCGAGTGTACGCAGGTCCTACTCAAGCAATATCCATGTCTCGTGCCCGTAGAGAACAACCGGTCTAATAGGCGTCATATATATACAGGTTACACTTCGTGCGAGGGCTAAGTCTTCTCGACCGCAGTTGCTTGTGAAGTCCGTAGTAGGCACGACTTCCGCTGATAATTCGCCGCCGGATCTCACGGCTGGTGTCATTGTCTGCGGTCACCAGTCACCCGAGATAGACAAAGTCTTCGATTATCTCCAGCTCGTCACCGTCGACTGTGTCCTTTTTATTTCTGGACAAGCGGGTTCGGTCGGTCTCGGATGCGCAGGCCAGCATGTACTTCGTCTTGGACTTATTAATCATCAACCCAATCCTTCCTGCTCCGCGTTTCAGTCTGCGGTAGATCTTTTCCACCGCCGCAGATGATATGCCGACTATATCAATGTCATCGGCAAAGCAGATAAGTTGACTGGATCTGTTGAAAACTGTGCCCTGCATTTTGCCCACCACTCGTCGAATAACACCTTCTAGCGCCATGTTGAACATCATGCAGGATAGACCATATCACCTTGTCGAAGCCCCCTGCGTGATTCGAATGAACTCAACAATTCACCCGAAATCCGCACACAGCACTGCGTTCCATCCATCGTCGCCTTGATCAGTCTGATCAGCTTCCCGGAAAAGCCGTTCTCGTCCATGATTTTCCATAGCTCGTTAAGGTCGATCGTGTCGTATGCGGCTTTGAAGTCGATGAATAGATGGTGCGTATGGACTTGGTGTTTACGGCACTTTTGGAGGATTTGCCGTAATGTGAATATCTGGTCAACGGTCAACGACGCGTCCCTCCATGAAGGCGGCCTGATGACTTCCCACGAATCTGTTTGCTTGTGGCGTTAGGCGGCGGAGTAGGATTCTGGACAACACTTTGTAGGCGGCATTTTATCCCCTCCTTCCACTTCTCCTGTAGCTGTTCTATGTCCAAGATCCGGACTATCAACCGGTGTAGGCAATAGGCAAACTTGTCCGGGCCCATTTTGATGAGTTCAGCTGCCCTTCTTGATCTCCTGCATGTGCGCCGTTCAGGTGTTCATCCAAGTGCTGCTTCCATCTTTTGATCACCTCACGATTGTCCGTCAGGATGCCCCCGTCCTTATCACATTTCGGCTTGCGGCACGAAGCCTTTGCGGGATGCGTTGAGTTTCTTATAGAGCTTTCGTGTTTCTTGGGAACTATGCAGCTGCTCCAGTTCCTCGACCTCCTCCTCCTTCAGGCGGCGCTTTTTCTCCAGGAAAATTCGGACTCGCTGACTCTTCCGCTGTCGGGGATTTTTCACATTTCGACGGGTGCCTCTTTGCACTACTGCAGCCCGCGCGGCATTCTCTTCATCCATTACCCTCCTATACTCCTCGTCGATTCATGTCTGTAGGTATTTGCTCAATATGTTTATTCTAATCTCTCCAGCCCGGTCGAAGTGATGTTAACAAGCAGTCAAGTCATCTGACCCTCAAACTTCAAATAGTGGTAATTCCAGGGACAGTAGCCTGTGCAACTTGGTGTTGAGGCATGGTGGCAGATAATTTCTAATGATCAACAAAACTTATGGCAAAACCTATATAATAAAACCATTGGTTAAATGGTGTAATTTTTTTTCTCGCGGCATGTTTATAGCACATTCAAGAATGTATGTGCGAGTAAATACTCGAAAGCATGACTAGATTAGGGTTACCATATCCCGCAACACCAAAAAAAGTACATTGAGATAATTTACCCAAAAAGTCAGGAGAAACGATATACAGTAGAACCCCACTTATCCGAACTCCGGTTTCTGAGCTCCCACGTTATCCCAGCCATCAAGTAGATACAAGATTCATATAATTATCGCTCGGATGGTATGCAAAACAGAAGGAAAAGGTTGTACATGAGGAGGTCTCTACTACCTCGGACTGCCGATTTGTTGAGGTTATGAAAAAATTGTATTATTCGAAGAGATAGCAGTGACAAACTTCAAAAAATATTATAACATAATCCAATTCGAAAAGAGTTTTTATTTAAGTTTACATTTCTTTTACAATCATTATTTGAGATTTGTGCGCATTTAAGCCCATTAAATTGTGTAAATATTGATTATTGTTTGCATACTCAAAGGCGCTGATCACGCTCACTTTATTACGACTTAAACGCAGGTAAATGACAACAAGATGTTAAAGTAACTGGTTGTAAGCTGTATTCCTTTCGTAGTGCTGACGTTGTTCACATTAGATGTGAAACAACTTCATAAAATGTAAGAAATTCGTTCGTTTTCTGATCAAACGACTTTCAACAAAAAAGAGTACATTTGGTAAAATTTCAAAAAAAGAAGAGTACGCCCATTTCTCGATCGAAAAAGAGTACATGAACTCTTAAAAGAGTAGGGGAGAGTGGGGATACTTGATCCCTTTTTCTTATTTTCACCATATCTTTTTGGAAAAATTTAGCAACACGCCGTCTTTGACGTTTTCTGGCAGCTTGTAACTTCAAGTTTCTATGCTCCAAAAATTAGAACGATACTTGAACCCGTTGATGAACTAGAAACATTTTCGTGGGAGTAAAAAAAATGCGATTTTTCTGAAGTTAGGGGAGACTTGATCCCCTATTGAAGGAGACTTGATCTTTTATTCAGGAAGCGCTAATCCTTGTATAAAAATCAAACAAAACCCCAAGATAGAATGGTAATTGACTATTTTGGTCATGTTTGTTCTCGTTTCACAATTTATAGCAGATATAACAAGAAAATTCTATAACTTTGTCTCAACGCTAATAACATTGCATACTTAAAGGCGCTATTTTTTATAATTAAGAGAAAATTAACTATTTTTGCTCTTTTCTTCAGACAATTGTTTGATAAATATTAGTTTTTGGATAAATATTAGTAATTTCGTAATCAGCAATCATAACTATCAATTCAGAAGAAGAATATGCCGTTTGGAAGGGGGATCAATTGTACCCAACTCTAGGGGATCAATTGTACCCATAATCAACATATTAGAAAACTTTTCTGAAAAAAGTTGTTAATTTTCGATCGCTTTGAAAATATGGCCTTATGAAGTTTATTTTACGCTCGAACGATTGATACATTGGAACAAATATTTTTTTCATAATTTTCCCATGTAAGGAACATTTTAAAGTGATGGAAAAAGATCTTCAAGTTACATTTTGTGAAATTTTTCAAACAAAGTTCAATTACTCAAACAATTATATTGTTAAAAAAATTTCAACTACAAGCATTGTTATTTTGCTCATTTTGGCACATTTTTCTAGAACATTTGATCTTTGTAAGACATTCCAGTTTCGAGATATAGCTAAGGAATCAAGTATCCCCAGGGATCAAGTATCCTCATTCTCCCCTACGTATGGTATCCCTAGACTAGATGAACAATTTGCTGCTTTTAAAAGAAAGTTTAAATTTTCATGAATTACTATAACTCTCGCTTGTTGTGGAAGTACGTTAATGATACTTCCAACGCAAGTTTGCAATCCATGGCCTTTTTTACAGGATCCTTGTGATGATTCTGTACTTTTTGGTAAAATTTTGTCTGCTGCTTGAAAGTACGTCAATGGTGTAACCATAATCATGGGCAATGAATCCCGAAACAGTTGATTCTACGTTTTCACAGTTTTGTCTAATAAAGATGTGGTGGGAAATAATGATGCTGATGTTCATCTTCAACTAAACAATCACTTAGAATAAGAATCAGCCGAATATTGGTATAAAAACTGACCACGACCCTGGCTGGAAAAATGTGCGGTGCGTGACTGATGAGAGATAACAAGAGTTGAGTAAGATTAGGATAACAAAACCAACAACAAATTTGTTTTTTAAAATTTTCAATGAAATTTCTTTTTATTAGCTTTTTTTTCTTCCTATAAAGTATTTCAATCAAGCAAATGGTTTTAAAAACGCATGCATTTAAGAATCCCTCGATCAAAATGATCAACGCTTTATGACTATGATAAAATTAGAAACCCCTTTCAAAAAAGAGCCGCTTATTTCCACATAGCATTATTCGGCTTATTATTATGTTAATCACACACTGACGGCACCTGCAATGTATAGGAAATATAGCTAAATAAACATGTTTAATGGGATATTTATTCGGCATTTTGAGACACACAATATCACGTGAAAACCGAACACAGGTACATATCGTCTTCGAGATGGTGACAAAATTTACTCACAGACCTCACAAAAACTTAGCAACAAATCTATAAATTTTCAACATCAACCTAATAAACCGTCATGCGAAACCCCAATAGCTGGGATAAGCCCGGAATGCAAATCGATGAGCGGCCGGTTGATGATGCAGGAGTACGGCCATATCCGAGTTTCCACTTCGAAGAGAATTTCCACCGATGGCGGATTTCAAATCCTGAGCATTGACCTGGTAGGCAAAATCGACATCGGCTCCCGGATCCCTACGGACGATGGCTCGATTGGCATGGATCACACCTGGCGCCAGAGGTTCCTCGTATTCCGGTAGAACTACGGGCTTGGCCGGAAAAGCATTTGCACATGCACCGACCATCACTAGCGCTACAAATACCTTTAAAATTACCGGAAATTAGGAACTCTTACTTAAGTAACTAAAATTTGAGAAAACCACACTACCTTGAACATTGTGACTAAATTTGGCACTCTTCTGCTGCAGAGACACCTTTCACAAACGATGAGACTTTCCGTGAACTAATGAGTCGGCCGCCGCTTCCGAATGGATCTTTATAGCTGAACAACAGTGAAAGTGAACGATCCAATTTTAGACTCTCTAAAATGCATATGCAAATTTATTATGTCAAAGCTGGCGAATTAGAAATACGGAAATCATACGATGCTTCCAGCTCATTTCACTGTTCAGTAAGGTGAATTCGAAACAATGAATTAATCTATGAGAATTTGAAACTGAAATCTGAAATCTGAATCTGAAATCTGAATCTGAAATCTGAATCTGAAATCTGAATCTGATATCTAAATCTGAAATCTGAATCTGAAATCTGAATCTGATATCTGAATCTGAAATCTGAATCTGAAATCTGAATCTGAAATCTGAATCTGAAATCTGAATCTGAAATCTGAATCTGAAATCTGAATCTGAAATCTGAATCTGAAATCTGAATCTGAAATCTGAATCTGAAATCTGAATCTGAAATCTGAATCTGAAATCTGAATCTGAAATCTGAATCTGAAATCTGAATCTGAAATCTGAATCTGAAATCTGAATCTGAAATCTGAATCTGAAATCTGAATCCGAAATCTGAATCTGAAATCTGAATCTGAAATCTGAATCTGAAATCTGAATCTGAAATCTGAATCTGAAATCTGAATCTGAAATCTGAATCTGAAATCTGAATCTGAAATCTGAATCTGAAATCTGAATCTGAAATCTGAATCCGAAATCTGAATCTGAAATCTGAATCTGAAATCTGAATCTGAAATCTGAATCTGAAATCTGAATCTGAAATCTGAATCTGAAATCTGAATCTGAAATCTGAATCTGAAATCTGAATCTGAAATCTGAATCTGAAATCTGAATCTGAAATCTGAATCTGATATCTGAATCTGAAATCTGAATCTGAAATCTGAATCTGAAATCTGAATCTGAAATCTGAATCTAAAACCTAAATCTTAAATCTAAATCTGAACCTGAAATCTGCTTCTGAAATCTGATATCATTTTTTTTTTCTCTGAGGGAAATCTGATATCAGAATCTTTTAATTTGGTCTTCTGAAATTTATGATTATTAAAAAAAGTTAATTAAGGTTAATGTTTCAACCTTGTTTTAAACTATTTTTACCAAAAACTGTACAAAATAGTTTTTTAAGTAATTTAAATCCTTACACCAGAAACATAATTATTTAAATATGTGTGAATTATAAAAAAAACCCTTCAATCATTTCTTATTATCTCTTTCCAACTTAAAATGACTAATCTAACTGTAGAGAATAATGATAAATAAATGGAAATTAAAATGAATCTTAGTATACAGCGGTAAAAGACGAAAGTTTGAGAATACTGAAAATGTTCTAACAGTAAAACAATGGAAATTTAAAATGATATACATATATGTTAATAATCTTATTCATGATGGACGTTGTTTATGGTTGACACATTATCATCCGTTTGTAGCTCTCTCTCCTTCAATCAAAAGAAACGCTTTAAAATGACAGAGCTAACTCAATTCAATCAGAGAGTGGAAAAAATAAAGAGAGTAATCTCTCTGAACGACGATTACAGAAAAAGAACGAAAACTACCAAGCAGCGATTTGATGCCAGTTCGTTAAGAGATGTTTATGAGAACAGATCCGAAATGTTTTCAGTGACGAATTAAAAATTAAAAAAAGTCGATGTTAAAAAGTTGTGTATTTGAAGGCTCAAGAAAAGGCCAGTGAAGTGTTTGATAACCACCAGTCACGACAATGGCGTTGTCGGTAGACAGTTCTACGTCTTCCAAATGGTATGTTTTTCACATGTTTTATTCTTGAAATGAAGGATGCTTTCAGACAGTCTTGTGTTGGTAAGGAGTCATAAAATCTATCGAGTTCCAAGATGGCGGACTTTGAAATTCGGATATTAAGTAAAATGAATTACGATGCATAACGAAGAGAGATACACGCAGTAATTTTTCAAAAAGAAAAAAAATAAAAAGCGCAGATTTGGGTACGAGTAGATTAACATTGGACCGGAATCAATTCGTTTACACAAATTTTGTAATATTCTTTTGCAATTGATGTTTGTGATTAAAAAATGGCAAGATTTTTCTTTTTAAACTATTGAAAGGTATCATTGCTTTAAATTTCGAATGAAAGCTGTTTTTTCATATACTGATGATGAGTCCTGATGATGTACGAAAAGTCAATAAGTGAATAAAATAAAAAAAGTCCTGTGAGGGTTAATTACAGTCCCTGCAGGTTAACTTAATAAAAAACGAAGTCCTGTAGGGTTAATTATAGTCCCTGCAGGTTAAGTAACAAAAAAAAACGAAGTCATGGAAGGGTTAATTATAGTCCCTGCAGTTTAAGTTAATAAAAAAAAGGAAGTCCTGTGAGGGTTAATTACAGTCCCTGCAGGTTAAGCAAAAAAAAAACGAAGTCCTGGAAGGGTTAATTACAGTCCCTGCAGGTTAAGTTAATAAAAAAATATGAAATCCTGTGAGGGTTAATGACAGTCCCTGCAGGTTAAGTAATAAAAAAAAATGTGAGGGTTAATTATAGTCCCTGCAGATTATGTGAGTAAAAAAAAAAAAAAAGTCCTGTGAGGGTTAATTACAGTCCCTGCAGGTTAACTTAATAAAAAACGAAGTCCTGTAGGGTTAATTACAGTCCCTGCAGGTTAAGTAACAAAAAAAAAACGAAGTCATCGAAGGGTTAATTATAGTCCCTGCAGTTTAAGTTAATAAAAAAAAAAGGAAGTCCTGTGAGGGTTAATTACAGTCCCTGCAGATTAAGTTAATAAAAAAGTACGAAATCCTGTGAGGGTTAATTACAGTCCCTGCAGGTTAAGTAATAAAAAAAAAATGTGAGGGTTAATTATAGTCCCTGCAGATTCAGTGAGTAAAAAAAAAAAAAGTTCTGTGAGGGTTAATTGTAGTCCCTTTAGGTTAAAGGAGTAAAGAAAAATCAGTTCTGTGAGGGTTAATTGCAGACCCTGCGATTAAAGTGTATAAAAAAAAAACAGTCCTGTGAGGATTAATTGTAGTCTCTGCAGGTTAAGTGCATGAAAAATGTCTTGTCAGAAATATCAGTCACGTCCAGGAAGGGTAAATCCCAAAATCAAAACAAGGAAGTCAAATTTCAAAAGTTTACAATATATTGTCAAACCTCAGTCAAGACTTGAATAAAGAAGGAACTCCGAGATTCAAGTTTCAAGAATTTGTAATCAAGAGTTTAGAGGCGAAAAAAAACATAAGCCAATAATCAAGAGTTAAGACTCAACAGTGCATGTTCAGGTATCAAAAGCTTAACGTCAAAAGTAAAGAAAAATACAACAGATAAGTTAAGAAAAAAAATCATGGTATGAGAGTCATGAGTTAGTATGGTGAATGATGGTAGAAGTCTAGAATTTAAAAATCACAGCAGAGCCGAAGGTAATAGGAACTAAGAACCAAGCATTAAGTAATTTATCAAAAGTATAGCGGGATAAGTAATCGTTAATACCGGAAAATTAAAGTGTTAATGGTGAAAGTAAAGACTTAAGAGTTAAAAGTAAAATATACAGGGTTTCAAAACACAAGTTATTTTTAATAGTGAAGAATAAATATTCAACGGAAAAGAGTGATAAACATAGAGTAGAAGGTAAAGAGTGAAAAGTAAAGCGTAGAGTAGAGAGAACAGAATCAAAAACGAATACTGATTGAAAAGATCAAAGAGTGATAAGTAAGAAGTTATGAGCAAATATTTAAAAAGATTTATATAGGGTAAATATTAAAGAGTGAAAAAAAAATGATAATAATGATGTAAAATGTACAAACAAAAATAGAAAAAAGAAACATGTTAAGTTGAGCGTAAAAGAGATAATAGTAAAGATAAAAGAAAAAGAAAATAGTATACAGGAAAGTGCAAAGCCAAGAATAATGAGTGGAGAGTAGCTAAAAAAATGTATGTAACGAGTAAAGAATGAAGAGTAAAAAACATTAAAAATAACAACATAAGAAATCAAAGGTAAAGCGTTGATAGTGAAAAATAAAAAAAGCAAAGATTACAAAGTAAAGAAAAAAATTATGAGTGAAGTAGTAAATGTCTATTATACAGAGCCAAGGGTGAAGGATACAGAGAAAAACGTATAGTAAATACAAATTGAAAAATAAATAATGGCAGGTATAAAGAGTACTGAACACAAAGTAGTGAGTGAAAAGTGAAAAATAAATTAAAAAGCGAAGAGTAGTAACAAAAGTAAAGAACTTTGAGTATCATGTGAAGTGTAAAAATGTTCGTGCATATGATTTCAGAAACTTTTGCGTTAAACAATATTGTGAATGTCAAGCAAAAAATGTCAAAGATTTATTTAATTAGTTAACGTTTCAGTAGAGGAGATGAGCAAAAGGATTGATAAAAAAAATGGAGAAAGGAGAGATTTAAAGATTTGAAATAAGGAGGAAGTACAAAAAAAGATTTTAAAAAAGGAAATGATGGGAAATATTAATATCAAATGAGACGAATGATATAGACGAATGTACCTAATATATAAATATGAGAATTGCAAAACCTTAAAGAAGTGATGATCAGAAGATGGATCAGCTGGAGGGGTGAAACGAGAAAAGGCTGATACAAAATTACTACGTTTTAAATTGCGTTATTCGTCTTCATAATAAAAAGAAATGATATGAAACAAAAAAAAAATGCAGTTTGAGTTTAAATATTTTGAACTAGTAAAATTATAAAATGTGGAAATCATAAACACGAGTATTTAAGTTATAAAAGCCCTGGAACGGGTAACGATAGTGATAGGTAATAAAAATGATTTGAATGTGGTTGAAAAACTTGAAATATATAAAAATATAAGTCTCGTAGGGCCGAGAAAACCAAATTCTTGCCACGACTCGGTGAAGTCAAAAGTAAAGTGTTTATTTATAAATAATAATAACACATGTCTTGTTCAGGGTTAAATAAAAGTCTCTAACAGGTTCAGCAAAAAAAAAAATGTCTTGAAAAACCTATGGGGATGGAAAATTTTAACTGCCGAGGACAGAAAAAAAAGGGGTTAGGGGATTCGTTGAGCTACTGAAAAGATTAATTCAGAGCTTCAGAAAGATTGATCAGCCACAAAATTAGAAGTTGGGTGATGAGACGTTGATGAGAAATAATCATGAAATGATTAATTAAGGAAATATATGAACAGGAGATATAAAAAAAATCCAACAATTATAAAATAAGAGGCATAGAGATAAAGCAAAGAATAAGAATGTAAGATTATGAAATGATTAAAAATATTAAAAGGTGAGAGATTAAACCAGATGAAAATAAGAAGATAAAAAGATGGGCAAATGAGATTATTAAAATTTATTGATTATCGGATTAGAAGACTTTTAACTGAACACTACAGCTGGGAAGATGATACTAGAAGAAGTGAATTAGACAAAAAAAAAATGAAATGCTATAAATATCATTATTCGTTAACATAGGTAAAAAAATATTGCGAGGTAAGAAAAAGAAGTGAATAGAAACAGAAAAATAATATGATGAGACGGTTATATATCATTAAAATGCGGGAGAGAGAAGTTCACATAGAATTGTTTGGGTGAAAATGGAAAAGTTTTGGAAGTCCTATGAGGATTAATAATATAAATACAATAAGTTAAAATAATTTGGATGTGTATATGAGAAAAATGGAAAGTATTAAAAAAAAAAGTCTCATTTAATCAAGAATAAAAGGAAGTGGCTTATAATGAAATTGAAAAAAAAATGAGGTTCGTAATAATGAAACATGCGATGATAGCAAAAAAATTATAGAAAGAGCTGTATTGAAAAAGTTGAGAAATAGAAGTTTGTTTTCAATGTTTTGAATTAAGTTTTCATAAATCAAGGACATGCAAGATAATATATTTATTTTTTTGTAAAATAAAACGAGGCGATTATAAACAATACACCATTAGATGATAACATGAAAAAGAAAATAGGAAGAATAGAAGATACGAAATGAGATGAGAAGAAAATGAAATGACAAAAGGAAAAGTTGAAAGAAGAGAAGTTGAAACAGGATCAACAAGAAGATAAAAAGTTGAGCAAATCTAATTAAAAAAAAATGAAGATTATCAAATGAGATGAACAATATAAAATAGGTACAAGATTAGAAGATAGGGAGATGATTGATGAAATCCAATAACATGAGACGGAGGTGTGTTAAAAGACAGGAAGATTAGACGAGAAGTAGATGAATTAAAAAAAAGTTATATACGTTATACATTGTATTATTCGTTGAGGGAATGAAAAAAAGAGAAGAATAAAACATTTTTAAAGAAGAAGAAGAGAAAGAATCAAAAATTTTTATGTCAAGTGATGAAGATACATAAGTCAAGAATCATAATTTGTTGGTTTATAAGCAAAGAATATCGAAGTTAGGGTACAGACAGTCGAAAACTTAAAGTCAGAAGTAAAAAAATCATGAATTTTGAGTCATTAATCTCGAATAAATAGCAAAAATCCAAGAATCGAACAGTTAGAAAAAAATCTAGCATAATAGAAAACAAAAACAGTTAATAGTAGAATCAAGAATTAAAAAACAATCAAGCTCATGAAACACGAAGCAAGAATAATAGATTGAAAATAAGAAAAAAGTCAAGTTCGAGGAATAATAGTCAAGAATTTAATGAAAACTCGATCGGAGCATGATATGATGCACGAGAGATATGTAATTTTTGAGTATTGGAGTTCAGCAGGAATTAAGAAAAAGATGCATTGTGAGTAATTCAGATCGATTATTCACATAACTCTTGAACTACAATTGAAAGAAAGCTTTCTATAATGACCAAATAGATTAATATGTACAAAAAAAAATTAACATAGAATTTCAATACAGTTTGAAATTACCAATAAATATTTTGAGTTAATTTCATTTTTTTTAACATATAAATTGTGCGTATATAAAAAAAAAAAGCGGCATAAAAAAAAAAAATTAAACCATGAATAATTTGGTTTTAAAATCGCGGTCGTTAGTAAACTCTACTGTACGGGTGGAGGCGAATGTAGAGAATAATGATAAATAAATGGAAATTAAAATGAATCTTAGTATACAGCGGTAAAAGACGAAAGTTTGAGAATACTGAAAATGTTCTAACAGTAAAACAATGGAAATTTAAAATGATATACATATATGTTAATAATCTTATTCATGATGGACGTTGTTTATGGTTGACACATTATCATCCGTTTGTAGCTCTCTCTCCTTCAATCAAAAGAAACGCTTTAAAATGACAGAGCTAACTCAATTCAATCAGAGAGTGGAAAAAATAAAGAGAGTAATCTCTCTGAACGACGATTACAGAAAAAGAACGAAAACTACCAAGCAGCGATTTGATGCCAGTTCGTTAAGAGATGTTTATGAGAACAGATCCGAAATGTTTTCAGTGACGAATTAAAAATTAAAAAAAGTCGATGTTAAAAAGTTGTGTATTTGAAGGCTCAAGAAAAGGCCAGTGAAGTGTTTGATAACCACCAGTCACGACACTAACCTTTACGTATACGTCAGTTCTTTAGATTCTTGACGTCACCCGAGATAATGCGTTACATCTAACGACCGCGACTAAATCTTTAAACTAGTCTTTCTGTTTATTCAAATCGGTATCGGTCGCTTCACGGGTTCCAAGCCCTCCAAGCCGAACTGGTTTTTTGGTTCGATTATTCGCAAATCCGAAAGAAGATGCTTATAGGTCAACGAATTCTGGAAATTGAATAGCGACGATCCGGTTTTTTGGAGCTATAGCCATAATTTACATGGCAATCATTTTTCAAATTTATGATACCACAGCGTTTTGTTTGTTTTGTAAAGCACGCGACTCGCCCCAAAGAGAGTTTCAGTGTTGCTCAAGTTGTAAAATTGAGAATGGATAAAAAGTTTCATATATTTTTTTCGATAATCTCTAGAAAATCCCTAGGAAAATGCTGAAAATCCGTAGATTTCGAGCATCAATCCGTAGATCCGTAGAAGTGCTTAAAATCCGCAGATATACGGAAAAATCCATATTGAGTTCTCGTATCTCGGTAAGAGAAAGAGAGTTCTAGCAAAGAGCGCCCTAATGTTTGAATCATACACCTCAGTCAGTGTATGTGGAGATAAAAATTTCTTTAACTATTTACCGCACAATCAGAGGTTCCAGGTGTCCTGATTCTTCAGGATTTGACCTGTTTGTTTGGAGTGCCGTCCTGATTGATAGGTTTAATTGGCCTGAAAATAGTAATTTAATTGTACAGATTTAAAAAAAATATCTAAAGTATGTTTTAGTGAATCTTTAGTGAACTATATGAACAATATGAACTTGAAAGTTGCAACAGTGATTTATATGTACGTTGTAAGTGCATTAAGTCACAAAAAGGCCGCAAAAGCACTCAAAACGGGATTTACTAAGTCACAAAAAGTGCATTGGGCTGCTTTTTTCATGGCTGGCTGGCCGAAGCGCCCGCAGGTATGCTACAAAATTATATCACCATTTCGAGTTTTAGTTTCAGTTAGAACAACATCTAGGCGTGGTCTTGTGTTAAAGTGATCGATTCTCACTATGAAAGTCGGGGTTAGATATCCAAAGCAGGCAAGTTTTTTGATTCAATAAATAAATTGATACCTAAGTGACCATTCTGATGCGCTGTGCGTAGGCAATGTAGGAAAGCAGCAATCGATCAGCAAATTGAACAAATCTCGGAAATCCTCAATTTGTAGAGTATGGAATCTGGCGCGTGGCATCATGGCGCCACCATGTACCAAAATAATCAAGAGAAAGTGATACGAACTTTTTCATGAACTGATGCTTTTTTTTAATATTAACTAGATAATAAAACATTATTTATAAGACTTAAATTGGCGGAGCGCAATCAAGTATTTAATGTAGGAGAACATCCTGTAATTTCATAAATATTTTAAACTTAAAACTAAAAACTATCCTAAAATTAAACTAATTATAAAGAGAGCGAATCTCTGCGATGGAAGACTGCATCGATTTGCCTCTGAAGTTGGAGATGATGTTGTTGGCCTTCTCTTCGATAGATTCAATGCCCGCAATCCGATGAAGATCTTCGGTGCTGTGCCAATGTGGAAGCCGCAAAACCATTTCCAGAACCTTGTTCTGAATCCTCTGGATGACTTTCTTCCTCGTCGCGCAGCAGCTAGACCAAATCGGAACT
The DNA here is from genome assembly GCF_029784155.1 of Uranotaenia lowii. Taxonomy (NCBI): domain Eukaryota; kingdom Metazoa; phylum Arthropoda; class Insecta; order Diptera; family Culicidae; genus Uranotaenia; species Uranotaenia lowii. Next base: position 120,998,135 of record NC_073693.1, on the reverse strand, counting down.
GCATACATTATCGATGGTCGGAACACCTGTTTGTAGATCAGCATCTTGTTCTTCAGGCATAGTCGGGATTTCCTGTTGATGAGAGAATAAAGAGATTTAGTTTATTTATTACATTTAGATTGAATATCTTCAATGTGATTTTCAAAAGTACGATTCCGATCAAGTGTGAGTGCCAAGTACTTCACGTGATCAGACCATTCTAATGAAACCCCATTAAAAGTTATGAAATGATTTTCATTAGGTTTTAAAAATTGAACTCTTAGCTTATGGGGAAATAAAGTGAGTTGAGTTTTGGAAGCGTTGGGAGAAATTTTCTACATTTTCAAGTATTTCAAAAAGGAATTTAAATTGTGTTGCAATCTATTGCGTACCACCCGTAAATTCTGACCTTTGGCTGAAAGCAAAATATCATCAGCAAATAATCTCCTACCTTTTCCTTCTGGTACATCAGGAAGATCAGAAGTAAAAATCTTATATATAAAAATGGAGGCGTTTTCTTTGTAATAACATCACGTATGAATGGTCGGTCGGAATGAAGTGAAATTTGGTATCCGGGGTTTTTTTTGGGTCAGAGATGGTTTGTATATTAGTTTCAAGAATCTCACTTTTTATGAAAGGGGGGTCCCCATACAAATTTACCTCTTCTTCACATCTTATATATAAAAATGGAAGCGTTTTCTTTGTAACAACATCACGTATGAATGGTCGGTCGGAATGAAGTGAAATTTGGTATGCGAGGGTTTTTTGGGTCAGAGATGGTTTGTATAATAGTTTCAAGGATCTCACTTTTGATGATAGGGGGTCCCAATACAAATTAAACTTTATTTGTTACGATTTCCATAAGAATCTATTTGCGAGCACAATGCAGTTAAGGACGTGTAGATGAAATTAAACATTTATTACGATTTATACTTTAGAAGGTAAAACGAAGTTTACCGGGTCAGCTAGTATTGTATAAAATTGGCCCAAGTATACTGCCCTGAGGGACCCCAGCTCTAATGGGTGTCCTTTCAGAGCATGACTTTTGATAGCTTACTTGTAAGGTTCGGCTAGTCAAATAATTTTGAATAATTTTAGTGAGATATACAGGAAAATCAAATCGAGCTAATTTAGCTACTAAACCTTTGTGCCAAACACTGTCAAAAGCTTTTCAATATCTAGAAGAGCAACACCAGTTGAAAAACCTTCATTAATAATTGTTCATCAGGGAAAATAGAATTCTGATTAATGTGAATCATCATTCTATTCAAAATAACTCTCTCAAATAGTTTGCTTAAAGAAGGACGCAAACTAATTGGTCGATAACTTGAAGGCTCTGAAGCACTTTTTCCAGGTTTCAAAATTGGAGTTACTTTGGCATTTTTCCATTTATTGGGAAAATAATTTATTGAAGATTTTAACTAAAAAATTTAAAGTGCTTTCAGGGAACTTTTAAATAAGAATATAGAAATCTCATCTTCCCCCGGACCTTTCATATTTTTAAATCGTTTGAAAATCAATTTAAGCTCATCAATATTTGTCTCGCAGGAACTTTCAAAATGTATTCAAGCTTAGAAAGAATATCATCAAATTCAAGGGAAATTTGAGCATCAATTGGACTTACAACGTTTAAATTAAAATCATGAGCAGACTCAAACTGTTGGGCTAATTTTTAGGCTTTTTCTGCGTTAATTAAAAGAAGTTTATCTCCATCTTTGAAAAAAGGAATTGACTTCTGGGGCTTTTTCAGAATTTAGTTAATTTCCAAAATGGCTTTGAGTAGGGTTTCAAGTCCTTTGGCAAAATTTTCATTACGAATAAAATTTAAACGACGTTTGATCTCTTTTTGAAGGTCGCAATAAATAAATTTCAAATAAGGATCCCTAGTACGTTGATATTGGCGACGAGGAATGTTTTTCAGTCGTACCAAAAACTGAAGATCATCATCGATCAAAGGTTGATTAAATTTATGTTTAACTTTGGGTATTGAAGCGGCTTTACCATTGTTTATTGAAGTTGTCAAATTTTCTACAGCCAAATCAATATCTTCTATTGAATTCAGTGGAACGTTTAAATCTAAATTACGTTCAATAAAATTCCTATATCGCTCCCAGTCAGCTTTTCGAAAGTTAAAAGTTGATTTTAAAGGGGTTTCAATGGGACTTTGGGATAAAGAAAAAGTTACTGGAAGGTGGTCTGAATCGAGGTCAGCATGAGTAACTAGGTAATTGACTAAAGTCTGCTTCATTTAATATTGGAACACAAACAATTGCGTGTAGTTCAGTCATTTATTAACGAATTCATAATTTGTTTTTCATACAAATGTAGCATTTTCTTTCATAAAAAAAAATTAAAAAAATTATTCATTGCTGTTTCGAAGAAATTCTCGTACTTTTCCCGTAATACGGCACATTAGGCGGCGCACGCCCTTTTCGTCCACCGTTTTGGCGATTTGATTCCACCAGTTCTTCATTTGAGTCATGTTCCTAACAAGTTTTCCCTTTGCCTTAAGCCTCCGCTTCGTGATTGCCCAGTATTTCTCTATCGGCCGGAACTGGGGGCAGTTTGGGGGGTTGAGGTCCTTCGGTATTACGCTGACCCCGTTCGTTGCGTACCATTCCATAACCGTTTTGCTGTAATGGCAGCTTGCGAGGTCCGGCCAAAACATTACTGGACGGTCGTGGGCACGAATAAACGGCAGAATCCGTTTCTGTAGGCACTCTTTTTTGTAGACTTCGGATGTCATTGTCTTGTCAGTGAGAAAGACTTTGGTTTTCTGCCAAATCATGTACTTGCGGGCGAATTTATCCGCAAACACGAACTTAAATTTTGCAGGTACATCCCCCCGAGCCGTCGCCAAATAAAATTTTTGACCTGGGATTTGCCCAAAGTCCGCCTTCACGTAGGTCTCATCGTCCATCAGAATACATCCGTCGAACTTGGTCAGCACTTGGTCGTACAGCTTTCGAGCACGGATTCTGGCCACATTGTTCGGCTTCAGCGTCCGATTTGGCTGTTTGCTGGCTCGGAATGACCTTATTCCTTCCCGGAGACGAATTCGTCGCACCGTACTGTGAGCGGCCTGGAACTTATTGGCCAAATCACGGTCTGAAAGATTGGAATTCCTCTTGACGGCCTTGATGACTTTCCCATGCAGTTTCCGGTCGACAGTTCCACTCCGACGCTTCGAATGCGGCTTCCGAGCCGTCGTCAATGTTTCCTTGTACTGCTTGATAACACGCCATACGGTATTTCTGGGCATTTTAAGCTGTTTAGCTAGCTTCGATGCCGACAACAATGGATTTTCAAGAAAACTGTGCACAATTTGATCTCTCCGTTCGGCTTCCATGGCGGTTGTTTACAAAATGCTATCGTTTGGTGTTATGACATAAATACATGGTGAAAGGTAATGAATTTCCCGACACGTGGGTGAAAAAAGTTTCCAAATCCGTCCACTAGGAGCGCCACAATGAGCAAAAGAATTTGTTCCAATATTAAATGAAGCAGACTTTACAATGCTCGCCTAAATCCGTTAGAACCAAATCAATTGTGGATGGATTTCTAATTGAAGAGAAACAAGTATGCCCATTAGGATATTCAACAGTATAATATCCAGCAGAGCAGTCATTAAATAAAATATTCCCATTTGAATTTGATGAAATATTATTCCAAGATCGGTGTGTTGCATTAAAATCACCAATAATAAAAAATTTTAGATTTATTTTTGGTGAGTTTTTGTAAATCTCCCTTCAAAAAATGTTCTGTTCACCGCTATATAGGAAAGGCAAATATGCGGCAACAATTATAATTAACTTTAATAGAAAATTAACATTATGACTAATAGGTATTCATTTTTACGATACGTAGTGTTTTCATTTTGTTGTTTAAATCATGCAAAAATGTATAAAAAAAATTATAAATTATATTCATAAAACTCTAACTGTCTGATTGTAAACTTTTTTTCTCAAAATTGGTTTTTTTTATGATCAAGTCCAAAAAAATAAATAAAAAAGTGAAGTAAATAAAAAAAATCAATCTATCAACCGTCAAAATTGTTTTCGTCACAGAAGATGAATTTTTAAAAGTGGATTAGAAAGTTGACGAAAACTGAAACATTTTGTCATCATTGGATTCTAAAAATACAAAACACAAAATTTTTGACAAATTTTCAAAGGTTAGTGTTTTTTGAACGTTTTGTCATTTTGCATTTTCCCAGATTTTTTTACATTTGAAATACCACTTCTTACTGAATATTGAGTACACTCAGAAAAATAGGGGAGAGTGGGGTATCATGGGCCACTTTTTTTCTTTGTTTCATAACTTCTTCATTAGAAAAGATAAAATGAAAAAAATAATTGGAAAGGTTTTCTACATTTTTGAGGTATCATTAGGCATTTTTTGTTATTTTTTAAATAAATTAATTTCCCGAGTTTTGACTGTTTTGAAAAAAGTAATTTTTTTTGGATTTCGAAAAACTGTGGGGAAACGTGGGCCACCAAATTCAAAATGACTAGATAACGTGCAAAGTTTATGAGTTGACCCAAAACTGAAATTTCATAATTCATTTAGTTATTTTAAAGCGATTTCAAATTAGGAAACTAAAAAGAGAGTTGTGTATGATCGAATAGATCCTTAAACCTGGCTCGCGAACGTTTCAGCAAAATTCCATAAATAGGATTTTTGTTCGTCTCTATCGCATTAGAAAAGATGGACAAAACATTTTTCATAATTCTTCATTTGGCATAAGAAAACTTTACAAATCTCGCGTGAGCTTTCATTACGTCGAATGAAACAAAATTTGAAAAACTGAGATATTCACTAAAAAAGCTTCATTATAACATTATCTACCTATGTGATTGATCAAACAATCAATTTAAACCCTTTTAACATATAAAATTTAAGACTTTCAAAATGACGAATGAAACAATACCTTGATTGCCAATTTCAATGTTGCTTACGTCCCTTCTTCCAAACGGCGAATGTGCAGAGGAAGAAAAACCTAGCACATTCGCTATGGATTCCATGAGCAAACAAGTGTATACAGATAGAGGTTATCAGAATATCAACCTGGCAATGAACATTATTTCAGATTCTTTTTTTTTTCAAGCGTTTTTAAATTGATACTCAAGCAGCAAACCTAACAACTAACAGCAGCAGGCTGATCGGCAGCAGCCTGCTGCTGTTAGTCACCCAATCACCCGATTCACACTTTTATTACGCATTCACTAATAAATTTACCGCTACACTCGACAACTCACCAAGTTAACATTCACTATGCCGAGAAAATTGAAAATTTTATTTACCGATAACTGCCTCAGAAACATTTGGGCGTAAGTGCAAGTTGAACGAATCAAAGGACGAATGAGACAAATTTCCCCTCCAACTGGTCGGCAACAGAAAGTTGATCAGCAGCAGCAAGCTAGTTTGACCAATGGCGCACCAAATTCACACATTTCATTATGCATTTTTTCACCAATTTTCCGCTACACTAGATATTTCACTTATTAAACAGCCACTACGCCTAGAAAATTGAAAATTTCCCATAGTATTTGCATCAGAAACATTTGGGCGTAAGTGCAAGTTGAACGAATCAAAGGACGAAAGAAAAGAGACGAATGAAACAAATTTCCCCTCCAAACGACGAATGTGTTCAGACGTATGAACGATTTATGTTTGAATGTGTCGTATGTTCCTATATGATTAAAAAATAGCTCTAAAAATTGCAAAAAATTAAATTCATAATGTGGAATATCTGAAACAATTAGTTTCCATTAATATTGCGTATTTTTGGAAGGGTTATCGGCGCAGGAATTAAAATAGGATTTGAAAAACACTCTTTAAATTTCAGAAGCGTTTTTCTCGGTTCGGTGTTTCTGTTTCATTCGACGTAATGAAAGCTCACGCGAGAAATAGCAATAACGTATTTTAAGTTCTGAACGTGTATAAAACACCAAAATATAGGTGGCCCAAGATACCCCACAAAATGTGGCCCACGATTCCCCACAAGCAATGATTTGGAAATTGGTTGCGTTTGTGTGACATATTTATGTTTCATCAAAAATTCCTTTTCCACGTGAGAGAACATGACAAAACCAAGATCATAAGCGTATGAGCATATTTTTGTTATGTACTTGAGGTCTCGCACGGATGCAATTTTGCGAGTGCTTGTTTAATTATGAAAGAACATTTTTCTAGGCTAGTTTCATAAAAGAAGCATATGATATGTACATAAGTCAAAAACATATAGAAAACATGCTTATGCAAAGCGACGACGATGACAGTTGGATTGGGATTTTTATCTCAACACACAGCTGAGATATTTGAAGTGGCCCACGTTTCCCCATGGCCCACGTTACCCCACTCTCCCCTACTATTATGTATGCCATAAGATTCTCTTATGAAGTGGCGCCATAAGAAAAATTAATGAAATTTATAAGATTGTCTTATGACGCGAATGAATTCTGAAGATGAACGCCTACTTCAATGAGAGGTTGTTGCTTTTCATAAGAGATTCTTATGGAAACAGTAAATCACTTTCTAATAAGAAAAATTCTCGATATTTCATGCTGAAAACATTCACTTTATTGTTTGCCAAATTCGTTTGAAATTAAATCCTTCATGGTCACCATCAGCAGCGCATCAACAGTCGGCTCCATCAAGGTTTTTTTTGCCGCATCTTAAACTTCGACCTTTCGTTTTTTGCCGATCAGCTTGCTGAAAAGTAAACATATAATGTATTTTAGTTTACTAATATATTCAACGTTCACACCAAAAACATCAAATCGAACTTACCATTCCGATAACAATAACATTTAACATTGAAGGAAAACTATAATTACTATGAACTGGCGATTGCTTCGTACTGTTAGATGATAAAAAAAAACTGATGCTATGAATGAATGTGTTCATCATTTTTTCACAATGCCGTTTCTTCTATTTTTTATAAGAACATCGTATGAAAATTGAAAGAATTTCATAAGACTCTTATGAAAAATTAGTTTGGACGCAAAAAAGTGGTTCATAAGATGTATCTTATGAAATTTATAATAAGATTTCCTCTGAGTGTAGGAAAAATCCCAAAGTGGTCAGAAAATGTTCTTCTCCTTCCTCTTTTTCGTCTTCACACGTTAGACCGGCAAACAATCTGCCTGTTCGCGGTCAGTCTCGGCCTACTTTAGAATCACGTCTTGATAATGGTCGAAGTGATTTTGATGTTTTCTGTGCTGATTCAGCGCCACAGACTCGTTGTATAACGTTCTCAGAGGTATTTGAAAATGGGTTGCCCTCTTCGGGTATAACTAATCGGGAAAAACCAAATCTCAACGTACATGCGAAGGCTTGGGAAAGTCCCGAAGGTATGAATCATCCGCGAGGATGAAAATCCTGGAAAAAATAAAACAACAACAACATTGGGGAAGTCCCAGAAATAAAAATACCTGTTCTTCTCATTCATTCTCGTGTCCTAAAATTTTTGTTGATTTGGGTGAAATTACTGAGGAAAAATTAAAATTTTTGCATCAAAATTTAATGGAAATGATGCAACTTATGTTGAAAGCAAATTCAATGTTTGAAGCTTTCCAAACTTCTTTTAATTATGCTAACACAATTATTATGACTTTACGATTCCCTCATGGATACAAAAAGATGTTTAAATATTATGAATTGGAACGCTAGAACTTTGTTGGCTAACCAAGATGAGTTCTTTTTATTTTTGAAAACCAACGTCCATATTGCTGCCATCACTAAAACTTTTTTAAAGCCAGACAGTAACTTGAAAAGCAATGCTTTCTTTAAAATTTTGCGAAATGATCGACTTGATCCACAAGGTGGGGGTGTAGCTATTGTCATCAATAGTCGTCTCAAATTTAGACTTCTTCCTTCTTTCAATACACAAGTCTTAGAAACAATTGGAATTGAATTAGAAACGTCTAACTACTTAAACATTCACTGACATTTTTTTGAAGAAAATACATTATGTTATGAATAAAAAATACTGAAATCGATGAAAAAAAAATAACAATTTTTTCGATTGTATCCCATTTACCCGAAAACCATTGCCCAGAATGAATTTTTCCCAGAATGACAAATACCCGAAATCAAACCCCAGAATGAACCATTTCCCAGAAAAAAATTCCCCAGAATGCATAGATAGAACATTTCCCAGAATGGCACAAATCCCAGATTTTTTCTTCTTGTATTTTTATTTGTTTTTTTTTCTAATGAATTCTTGTAAATTTCATATGATTCGAAATTCATTTTTTCAAAATGATTTTTTTGAATGAGACTACAACTTTGAAATTTTCCAACTAAATTTATTTTAGAACCAATATTGTGCTTTGTTTATGGTTTATGGTACTTAAATTGATTCAATGCTTACCATGGTCCTTTAAAAACCCGTTTTGGTATCCGACTCCTCACGCTGCGCGTTCGAACCTGAAAGACGATTTGTCCTTCACGCTGTCGCGTGGCGGACGGGGCTAAGGGATCACCCTTAGCTTTCACGCAGACCTAGGAAGCCCCGGCAGACCTAGACCAATGTAATGGGGCCGCCGCTTCCGACGGCGGGTCGGCGGCCACCTCGGATTTGGGAGCTTCGGCGGCTTTTTGCCGCCTCGGCCCCTTCATCCTCGTTGGTTGCGGCTTTGCCGCAAAAGAATAAAGTTATGAAACCCCATTGTTTTGTGACAATTCCTTTTTTTTTATTAATTTCTAGTAAGGATAAATGTCTTCAATTTTCTGGGAAATGGTTCTTCTGGCGAAAAAAATTCTGGTAAATGGTTCATTCTGGTGAAAAAATTTCTGGGAAATGGTACATTCTGGCGAAAATTTTTCTGGGGAATGGTTTGTCTGGGGAAAAAAATTCTGGGGAATGGTTCTTTCTGGCGATTGAAATTTTGGGGATTATTCATTCTGGGCAATGGTTTTCGGGTAAATGGAGTACAACCAATTTTTTCATATGTGATTGAAAAAATTCTCATTTTTTATTTAACACCCGTTAAACTTAAAATATAACTTAAAACAAAAATCAAAGCATTGAAATATTAAAAAGGAAAATGGGATAAAATAGAATAAAAATCCCTGAAAAAATAAATGGAAAAAACTAAACAACGTGAGACTTTTACATTTTTAAAATGAATCAATAAGTTTGAAATCCCAGTCTAAAAATGGGAATTTAAAAAAAAAATAGAATAAAGTTTGTTGTGAATTATTCAAATTCAAATCTTTATTTTGAAATTTCAGCTTTTAAACATAATATGTTTTGTTTTAAAATTTTGAGTGTTATCGCTCATTCGAGAAAGTGCTTTCAATCGTAAGTTGTTGTAAAACAATTCAGATCTTCGAGTTCATATTTGTTGAACGTAAACTCGTAGAAATTTAAAAATTTGATGAGGTATTGAATTTTTAAATTTTGTTTGGATTTATTGTCATCATATAATTAAAGTTTATTTAATAGGTCTGTATGTTTTAAATCAACTACCTTATTTTATTATCACAATAATCGATCAGTGCTGCTATTCGCAATAATTTTACATCATTTTCAAATGTACAAGGAACCATCGGCAGGTCCAAGATAATGCAGCGAAATCAGCAACACATCGATCAGTGTCCAAACACCCAGCCCTCCGAAGCTGAACAGTTTTCCGATACCTTCCTGCCAATGTCCCAGGAAGAACCGATCCACTCCGAATCCACCCAGAGTAATGCTCAAGATCAACGTGGTTGACCAACGGTAGCCCTGGGTCCAGTTGCAGGGAACCTTCCTCATAAACGTCCTATGACCCATACACAGGATTTCCGGCCGCACGGTACAGTTCGTTTTGTACTGAGCATCGATCGAGTTGCAGCCTCCCTTGTGCTCGCAGATCTGCTCCCATCGCTCCGTTTGATAACAATAACGGCAAATTGTTTTCCTTTTAACCTCGTGATCTCCCGGATGACAATTGACGGAAAGTTTTGCCGAACAGAGCACTGTCATTTCCGTTCCGTAAATGCACTGGGCATTGTAATTACACTGCAGACAGGAATTGGGTAAATCCGTGCAGAGCGTTTCGTTCGGGCAGTGACTGGTGTCGGAAGGGATTTTATTCTATAATTATCCGGAACGGAAAGAGTTGTAATCTGAACTATATTTCATTTTAAAGACGGAACTTACCCCAGAGTTGATGGTGAGTATTCTTTGATCATTGTCTGTACTGGACTTCTCGAGCTTGGTTGGCTAAAATTAGAAAATAAACATAATGCATTACAGAAATAAAAAGTAATCCATAAACTGAGCTCACTATCACTTCAGGATTGTTGGAACTGACGGCTGAAAACGAAAGAATAATCAATTAATCTAAAACTCGGCCATAACCAGTCGAAAATCTTACATGTTTGGGTTATTCGAATGTTAGCCAGCATTACGGATAGCACCAGAAACACTGCGGATTTCCAATTTATTACCACTAAATTTTTACGGAACATTTTGTCTGCCAAAATCCAACCAAATAAAAATATCGGTACTTTCTTGCGCGAGATTTGTTTTGTTTTGGCAAAATGTTTTTTTCGCTTTTGGTCCAAATCAAATGTTTTGACAGTTGCGGCGTAACGCCTCTCCAAGCACTGATAAAATTTAGGAATAAACTAAATAAATGTTTGATTGTATAAAGAAATTCAAAAATGTTCAAAAGCACTTTTTTTTATATAATAATTATAATAATATTTATTAATGACCCTTAACCCTTTGTGCAATCCAATTCAAATGTTAAAAAATATGTTGGTTAAAAATCAATAATAAATCAATACGCTCAGAGAAAACTTGGTGTTTGAACTAAAACAAAATTGATTTTTATTTAAAAAAAGAAAAGAAAAAATCAAACCCCTTTTTATTTGAAACAATGTATTATGAGTTCGATTCTTAAGAAAAAATTTTCAAACAAAGGATTTATTCCTCAACTAAAAAAACTTTGCATTAATGAATTTGTTTTAATTTCAAAGGCTGAAAATTCTTTGAAGTAAAGGAAAACAGATTAGAAACAAAATAATTTTTATTTGTTCCAGAATCAAAGAAATTTTCCTTTGTTTGGCAACTAAACAAAAGAAAATTCTTTTGTTCTAAAACATTTTTAACAGCGTATGGCATTTGAGTTTTTTTTTATTAGAATCAATAATTATTATTGATTTTAATCAAAACTCTCAAATGCCATACATATCAGCACCAACACGTGAAAAGGGTCTATGTTCATTTACGACGTTTCGAGAAAAACGCGTTTGAAAATTTTGCAATCTTTTTTAAATCGCTAATTAAAATTCACGAGGAATCTCCAAAGTCTTTATGGTCAAAACGGTGCGTAGGATCGTTCTAAATATGTTTTTATCGATACGACGGTTTTATCATGTAAAAATAGCTCGCAATTGTTTAACGACCCTAGCGACGTCTGAATGTTTTATACACCCTTCGCTTTGTACTGTATAGCTGCGTTCAATCGTAAGAAGCGATTGGTTTCGACTAGTTTCTGTCAAGTGGTCGTTGTTCAATCGGCTGATGTTTTGGTCGAAACAGATCTGGTCGTTGTTCAACGGAGCAAGTTGAAATCGATCGAAACTAGTCGAAACCGATCCAGCTCGAAAGCAGGATTCATTTCTACCACACTAACACACATGCAGCGTGTGTGTTAGACAGAGAGCATGTTTTTGTTTCGTTTTCGCCATTTCACTTTCGTGCTCTGGATGTTTGGATTCAGTCGGCGGTCGGTCCTGTGTGTTTCGGGTCGGGATTGTCGCTGTGCTTCCTGCAATTAATTTTTCATACATGATCTCTGCTGGCACCGCAATCAAATGGTTTGATGTGGTGCTTGCGAGAGATACTTTTGAACTTTTTAGGTACCAACCAAAGCCGTGCGAACCCGCCCCCCATGGAGATTTTTTTCAAGTAAAATTTTCGTAGAGTTCCGGAATATTACTTGACCTTAAAAGGTGTTTAATAATTAAGTGTTGACAAAAAAGTCAGAAATTTGGTTCGCCTCCGGCGGAATTAACACTTTAATCAACCTAATTCTATTTTACGACATTATAATTGAAAATATAATGTTAAATTGTAAATTTTAAATTGCAATTCAATTAACCTTTTGTTTTAATTGAAACTCTAAATAAGACATACAAAAACACTAGCTCGTCATTTGAATGGGTTTTAATTAAGAAGTGTAACTGAATAAGAACATAGTTTGAAAAATAATTTAACGCTTTTTGAAAAACATTGAAAACAAAAACGTGACATTCTAGAATAAAAGTTTTGAATCAATTATCAAACTTTCCTTAATACTTCAAATAATTTGGCGTTCTGCGAAAAAAGTTATAGAAGTTTTCTATTTGATGACTTTTGCTCATTTAATGAATTTTGAAAGAAATTTTAAACCAAATTGAATTTTAGAAAAGCATAAATGTAATCGTTTCGCAGGTTCAAAAAATTTTTGAATGAAAACGGTCTGTCTGGAAATTCGTGTGTACAACGCACAAAACACGCATTAGTATTGGTGAACGTATGTTCAACGGACGACCTGGTTGAAATCGGTCGAAGTCAATTGGAAAGAGACAGATTATCAACTGTCAAAATCCATTCCTACTTGTTTCGACCTATTTCAACCTGTTTCGACTAACTTCCATTGAACACACATTATGTGTGTTCAATGGAAGTTAGTCGAAACAGGTTGAAATAAGTCGAAACAAGTAGGAATGGATTTTGACAGTTGGTAATCTGTCTCTTTCCAATTGACTTCGACTGATTTCAACCAGGTCGTCCGTTGAACATACTTACACCAATACTAATGCGTGTTTTGTGCGTTTTGCACACGAATTTCTAGACAGACCGAAACAGATCACGCGAAAATTCAGACGCGTATCGTAACGGGCTAGAAAACAAGCTTATATGCATGGAATCCTTAAATGTATTGAAATAAAAAATTTCATAATATTAAATGAGACTGAACAAGCGATGATGGGATAATCTGAATTTATTGCAGAGTTCCGCGACATTTTGGCGGTTTGCTTTTTGTGGACGTGTTCACATTAGTAGACCATCTTAGTCTTAGCCGTCCGCAAACAAAAGATGAATAACAAAAATTGCGTGGACTTGTTTCAAACGCATTCGTGAGGTAAAACCATTAAATTTCTTATAAATAAGATAACTTTATGACAAGTTTTTATTTCATTCATTCCCCCCGGGGCAAGTGCAAACGTCTTCTACCGCACAGCACAGGAATAATTGCAGGAAGAGTTAGCGCAGCGACAATCGACTCGAAACACTCAGAACCGACTGCCGACTGAATCCAAACATCCAGAGCACTTGACGAACATGAAATGGCGAGAACGAAACAAAAACTTGCTCTCTGTCTGACACACACGCTGCATGTGTGTTAGTGTGGTAGAAATGAACCCTGCTTTCGAGCTGGATCGGTTTCGACTAGTTTCGATCGATTTCAACTTGCTCCGTTGAACAACGACCAGACCTGTTTCGACCAAAACATGAACCCGTTGAACAACGACCACTCGACAGAAACTAGTCGAAACCAATCGCTACTTACGATTGAACGCAGCTATTATGTCTCATATGTGTGAGTGAGATGGAGATAAAATTTCCCCTATTTTTTGACAAAGGCTTATGGTTCTCGCTATAGGAGTGAGTGAATAGTTTCCGCATTCTTCCCCTTTTAAAGTTTTGCATCTAGATCGTTTGCTTTGTTGTGGAGTAAAGGGTGTATAAAACAATCTGTGTGAGTATAATGTCATTTTATGGCTCTAATTTTTTTAGATCCTTTACTCAAACTGCATTATAAATCTTACGAAAACTGAAAAACTTAAAACGGTTTTTGTGTTGAGTAGAGCTTATATTGGGCTATTTGAATCCACTGAAAACCGGTTTTGTTTACTTTGTCTTTTATACCCTTTTCACATGTTGCTGCTGATATATCTACAAAGCTCGAGATAATAGACAAAATCTTACTAAAGATTCGGATGTTGAATTCCATAACAGATTTGAAAACAAAGGCACAGGTTTAAATTAAGTTCCTTCTGAATATTTCCAATTTGAGGTTTATTTGCATTAATTTCATTTCAAATTTTATATGGGAGAATGGGGAATTATAGGCCACATTTTTCTTTGTTCCATACTTCTTGATTACAAAAGATAAAATAAAAATAAAAAATGATATGGTTTTCTACATTTTTAAGGCATTTTAAGCTTATTTTTTAATTTTTCATAAGTTATTTTTCCCATGACTTTTTTAAAAAAAGCTATATTTTTTGGCAGTTCCCTCTTAGCCTTCGTCGGTGTCGGACGTGTTCCACTCTCGATCATCGATCAAAAGGCAGCGAATTTTTTTTTCGATAAAGTGTTGTGCAGCGCGCGGTGATGAGCCCATTCCGGAATGGATGGATCCCCAAAATTTGCACGGTCGGTTATATTACCTAACGCTTCAAGGTAAAGCTAAAGAACTTCCAAAAAACCCGTTCTTGATTGGACGTTCCATCGAGAACTTTGCGGGTAAAATTGAGGGCGCCTTTTACGAAAAATCTCGGAAGTGGTACGTGCTCAAGATAAGGAACAAGGACCAAGGAAGAAAGCTGACAACATTATCAACTCTACTGGATGGTACACCGATTGTCATAGGTCGTCATCCTAGTTTAAACCAGCGGAAATTAGTGGTCACCTGTCGAGAAGTTGATGGAATGGATGACAAACTTTTGTTGGAAGAACTAGCGCCTCAAAAAATAATCGATGTTCGCCGCATAACAAAAAAAACCCCAGCAGGAATCATAGGTACATCAACGCTAATTCTTACAATCAACAGCACCATCATTCCGGAATTTATAAATTTCGGTCTCCTTCGAGTTCGCACGCGCATTTACTATTCGCAGCCTCTGTTATGCCGACAATGCTTGCAGTACGGCCACCCTAAAAGCCGTTGCAAGAATCAGTTGGCTTGCAAAAATTGTTCTGAAACTCACGAAAGTGCTAACTGCCGTGTCGAACCCTTTTGTGGAAATTGCAAATCACCAGGTCATTCCCCCTTGGACAGAAAGTGCCCCATTTGGACAGCAGAATCTGCAGCACTCAAACTCAGCACAGATAAAAACGTTCCAATCAACGAAGCCCGAAGAATAGTACACACGAGCAGCAACTCAACCAGCTACGCACATGTAGTAAAAACGAGCCAGAACCAACAGACTACCCAGAACACAACACAACAGCAACAACTCCAACAAAAAGAAACACCAAACCAACAGACGAGCTTGAACCAGAAAAGAACGCACACTCCAGCAACACCACAATCTTTTCAAACTGATGGCATCAGTTTGGATGCAGATTCCCCGCCTCGGAAACGGACCCCCCTTCCAACCTCTCTTCCACCAACTTCGACAGGAGAAGTTGTCGCTGAAGATATGGTTAAAAAAAATACATCTTCTCGATCAATCGTGACACGGAGCATGCAGCAGGTGCGACCACCAGAGATACCCAAATAACCCCTTCCCCTCATATCCTTCCACTTCCTATTTCCTTTCTTACCACCCAGACAACCATTTGGTGGGTATTTCGAATTTGCAACGCAAATATACATGCAAATATACGTGAAAACATATCGTATATAATGTAGCAAAACCAGTATATACGTATCATTTTGGAGGCCATATAGGTACAATAGCAAACATATTCTTGATTTGGATTGTATTAAATTACGATTTGAACGACTTTTCATGCGCATCATTTACGACTATCCTGATTCTTTTTGGAATATACTATGACAATTTACATCATCATATAGATGATTGAGGTTGTAATATACGACATTTTTCGTAACAATATGGAAAGTTTGACGACTTATTTGGTCGTCTTATGCGACTTGAGTGCAGGGATCTCATTTTCCGTCAGTTGAATAAAAAAAAAGATTATTTCAAAGAAATGCGTTTTTTGATGTCAAATTCAAATTTTTTTTAAACTAGCATAAAATAAAAAATAAAACAAATTCAAGTTTATATCCTACAATTCAATTTCAACGTTCAAGACGTTATTGTAGTACCTGGACTTGAACCCCTGCCCGAATACGAAAATATTGTAACATAACGGTTCCTGTAGTAGTTATAAAACGTTTAGAAACAGTGTAAAAAAACGTTTAGTAAATTATATCTGAAATCATAAAAAACATTGCACTTATCTTGAATTCCAAAACGACGGTCTGTTGAATATGGCGTTAAGTTATGTTACTGTTTAAAACTGTTAAAACAATTGTATGGGGAGACTGTTCTACAAACAGTTAAGATAAAATCTAAAAATCGCTTACGGAAACGTATTTAGAGCATTAAACTGTTATTGTTAAAGTATTCCAAAAAGTACTCTTGTAACTCAACTTTTACAGTAACAGTTATGAAAAGATTTACGAAACGTTCTTCCAACGTCATACTGACGGTTATGAGAACCGTACGCGATAATGGCGGACGCACTAAAAGGGAATAATTTTTGGATTTTCGGATTTTAACATTAAGTAATTCATTTTCACTATACATTTTTATTTATTTTTATATTTAAACTTACTTTTAAGGCATGAAGGGATTGTTTTTCTTTAATTCTTTGACCCAGCTTCCGTAGTTACATGGTGAATGAAGTAAACAATTTATGTCTACAGGGTCCGAAATCTCTGCGGTGCCATAGCGCCACCCACGAGGGAAATCCCCCCGGCGGCGTACTTGAGCTGCAAAAGAAAGCAGCATCGCCGACACTGGAATGAAAGATAAAAAAAAAACATCAATTAGATGTTCACATATACGCAACTGGAATGTTCACACATAGGCCTACCCAATAAGCAGCAATTGAAAACAAGTAAAACATAATTCAACTTACCTGAAAAACTGTTTTTTTTTCAGCCTAACTGCTGGGTTGCACTGAGTCCGGCACCCGATGTACCTGCTTTCTGGTACGTTGAACCGAAATCCTTCCCGAAATTGCTGCGGCTGCAATTTCACCAGCAAATCGTTTTCAAATAATTTCTTTTTCTTCTCTTCTTCTTTTCCAAACTGCGTGTCATGACCGTCAGCTGTCATCAGAGGTGCCAGATGTCCTGATAAATCAGGATTTGTCCTGATTTTCAAAAGACCGTCGTGATTTTTTAAATGTACTGAATTGTTTTGATGTTGAAATAAAATATTTAAATTGTAGTTGCATTTAGTACAACCATCAGGATATCGAACAGATCTGTTTTAACGATAATAGTCTTCAGATTCAGATAATATTTATGTGAATGACTTTTTCATATAAACTGCAGTCCAGCCAATATTCTTCTTTCCTCTGTTATACATCAATTAAGGCGAGTACACTACCTTTATTTAGTATGTGTCCTGAAAATCCTGAAATTATTCTTCATGGTATCCTATTAGGTCGGGCAAATAGCAATCGCTGCAGAATTTTTTTTATATTTTTGGCAGAAAACTGAGCACTTTTTGAAATGATTTAACCTGAACTATAATTTATAACTGACTGGCTCACGTACTCCAAACAATAAACATTATAAATTAAAGAGTTGTAACCGTTTATTATTAAAACTCGTGCCGGAACCAAACAAAATCAACAAAACTATTGTTTTAAAGATGAAGCATGCTCAGTTTAGTGAAACTTGTTAATAGCTGTCCTATGCAAAACTCTCTCAAAGACTTTAAAAAAGTTTTAATAACTACTATTCGAATGAAACAAAATTTGATAACTGCTTACTGAACTGTGATAGAATTAGACCATTTTTTTTCTTTGTACAATGCAACTGCTTTTATTTTTTTCCATGTATGAACAAATCCATAATTGATTCTATAAATAAATTTAAAGATATTTTCATGAATCTGGGCTAAGTTTTCTTTTTTCAAACTATCTGGCATCTCTGATCCGCATTTCGGTAATTTTTGACGTGAGTTTGACACATGACATGAACGCTAAGCGTTATGGTACGAAAACAGTTTAACGATTATTGATAAAATTAAAGTAAATCGTTAAACAATTCATTCACCTTTCCAGATACCATCACTATTCACATGAACGTTCGTTTTATTTTATTATCGTTGTCGAAGTAAAGTTTTAAATTATAGCTACGTTTACGGAGACAATAACTTTTTCTGGGACCGTGGATGTATCGTATTGACTATTTGTAATATAGTTTTTTAGCATGCGGGTGACCATACGATCGGCAGCTCATGATGGTTCCTCGACGCTATCTGGAATATATAAATTCAAAGGGATTTGCTTCAAAGGCATTAAACCAAAAGCAAATCGTATATTTCTATAACAAAAATCTTTTAAATCGTAGAACACGTCATCGATAAAAATAGACCAACATTTTGAAGCCTCCTTTAATACGATTCCAGTCATCGATGTCCCATTATCATAAACGATTTTATTGAACTTATTTGTATTCTTTTACGATTGCCAACAAATACGTTTTACGAAAATCAGACATGCGAATTAATTTGCAAAGGTATACGATTGCATGCACATTATTACGAATCAATGCAGTTATATACGTTTTTAATTTTGAATTATTTTATGCATAGCACGACAAAATCTCTCAGTCACGGCTGATCACCGTATATCGGTCGTTTCACGGTTTTTTTGCGAATTGTCGTACACAAAGGTCGAGTTCATATGTTCATAAATACGAGTCTCTCTTCTTGTCGTAATAAAATCATGCAATGCATTTAAATACGATAAAGAATATGCATGGACCGCACATTGTAGGTGCAGATATACGAAAAAGAGTATAAATAACATTCTATACGATATAATCTGTAAAATAAAATACAACTTCTGGTTGTCTGGGCACTTTCCAAATCGTTTAATAAAAAATGACCCTCGGCACATAATTACTTTTTATAAGTTATAGGCCTAATAAACGTTAAGAAATAAAAAAAAAAAAAATATATTTTTTGGATTTTGAAAAATGATGAGGAATTATGGCCCACTAAATCCAAATTGACCAAATAACACGCAAAGTTTATGAGTTGACCCAAAACTATAATTTCAAAATTCATTTCGTTATTTTAAAGCAATTTCAGATGATGAAATAAAAAAGAGACATGTGTATGATCGAATAGATTCAAAAACCTGACTCGCGAACGTTTTGAAAAATTCCTTATATAGGGTGGACAAAATATTTTTTATAACTCTTCATTTGGCATGAGAAAATTATACAGATGGGGAAAATATTTTAAGCTCTGAATGTGTATAAAAACATAAATTTAGAGCCACAAAATGACATTATCCTCACACAGATTGTTTTATACACCCTTTACTCCACAACAAAGCAAACGGTCTAGATGCAAAACATTCAAAGGGGAAGAATGCGGAAAGCTATTCCCTCACTCCTATAGCGAGAACCATAAGCCTTTGTCAAAAAATAGGGGAAATTTTATCTCCATCTCGCTCACACATATGAGAAATACAGTACAATGCAAAGGGTGTATAAAACATGTAGACGAATTTCAAACTCCAGCTAGGGTCTATAATCAATTGCGAGCTATTTTTTCATGATAACACCGTCGTATCGATAAAAACATATTTAGAATGATCCTACACCGAAAAAATTCTTCACATTAACGCTACGTGAAAATGTACATGGATTTTTGCCACCATGAAAATCACGTGAAACCTACGTGAATTTCAGGTAGTAAACGGAGCTGGCGCAGCAAGCGGAATTCACGTAATTTTCATATGAGTTGTATATGTTAAAATAAAGTAGGTCGAATGTGAAAAAGGATGCGTTCTGCTACATGCGATTCACGTAGATTTTATTGAAAGATAAACGTAGTTTGTTTTTTTCGGATCTTATGAATAAAAAATGTGTTGATTTTGCAGGACATTTAATTTTTCTAATACATGATGCACTTTTTATTTTTAATTGAAACATTGGCTGATATGAATAAAGCTCTAGTAATTGCTTTTGCTATTTTCGAGCAGTTTTGTTAGTCAATATCTTCGAATGGCATGCATATTTTTAATCCGGAGCAGGTTGAAAGTAAATGTTATACTCAGCTTTTGCATATCTAGCTGAGCAAATGCTTTCAAATGTTGCCATTCAAAAGTTCGAGCAGAGTAAAAGCTATCGAAGCAATTGCTATTTTTTTATTCATACCACCTATTGTACACTTTTTTCTTCACATACCTAACATATAATATCGCATCGAAGACGGCATTTGGGTTGCCTCCATAATAATTGCCTAATCGTCCTAGCTGCCCCAATTCCGAATTCTGAAAAATAGAAAAATAACAAAAAATATAAATAACGAATTCACAACTTAATTTTAACTACTTACGAAAAATCAGCTTCTCCATCACCTAGAATTTGTTTTTCTGATAGCACCAACTGTTGGATCCGCGCCATCTTGAGTAGTGTATTCTGTCACATAGATTTTATGTGAATAAGTTATCCAGAGCTACGTGAACGTCACATAGAATGCACCAAATCCCTTCGTACTTGGCAGATCACTCGATTTTCACGTAAATCGAATGTGACTTTGTTTTGACAGCGATCAGCCATATGAATTTCACGTACGGATCAAGTGAATTTGTATTAGCTTCTACGTGATTCACGTAAGTCGAGCAAAAATTCACGTAGAGAGCGCCTACGTGAAATTTAACGTTTTTATTTCGGCTGAGTGTACGCACCGTTTTGACTTGCGAAATTCCTCGTGAAATTTAATTAGCGATTAAAAAAAGATTGCGATATTTTCAAACGCGTTTTTCTCGAAATGTCATAAATGAACATAGACCCTTTTCACGTGTTGGTGTTGATATTTAATATTAAATTTTAGGAATATTAACATTCAGCTTGAAAATTTCTCACATTTCGTAACGCTAAGTTTCCTACCCCCTCGAAGAAATTCGTTTATTTTGGTAACGCACTTTTGACATTTCACCTGGCTCTCTGGGATTGTTTCGGATTCTCTCGCGAATGCATTTGATCTCACACACACCAACAAACATTCACCCAAAACTCTCCCGCATGCAGCGCATCCCGTTGTTTTGGAACATGGATTCTTGTTGGATTTTTGGTTTTCGGTCTCGTTGGTGCCATCGATAGCTCTCTTTCAATAAGGTGCCTGTTCCTATTATTGCACAAGGCTATGCTATTATTTATTTATTTCTGAAGGTCTTCATGAACTTTAAGTTTCTTATTTCTTAAATTTAAAATACATTTTGCGATCTTTTTGAAGATTTTTTATTGCATGCTAAGTTTACGTCTAAAGTGTGCTCAGCTACCATAATACGATTCCTCTGCATGGTGTTACTGTACTACGACGATCTCCTCCTTCAGCAAGCGGTGTGTCTGGCTGCATGCATGGTGGAGTTTCGGTGTTTGTTGCGGCCAACTCAATCCAGTTCAATTTAGTTCACCTTCCCATTAGGTGGTACCGTTTTCCGTTTGGGTTGTTGGGTGGTGAGCTCACTGCTAAGTATCCGCGTTTCAGTGCATTACCTCCGTTCATTATTCGGGAAGTTCTGGATTGAGAAAGGTTTTTTCGGGACCGTCTGGTTGTGCCGTCGTCGTGTTTTGTTTGTTTCATTCCGTACCGTACGTAAAAATTGCTGTTGATTAGCCAGCAGCAGCGGAAGCAATCGATAATTTCAGTGAGAAAAAGTTTGACAGCGTAGTGTCGTGTCTTTGGGGTCGAAAAAATTCTGGATCTGTTGTCGGGAAAGTTTCCGGGGGCTTCTCAACCTTTAAGTGATACTCCACAAGCATCAAGCGAGCACATCACGTTTCCAGACGCCACGGTTTGCATCGTACAGAAAACGAGAAAATTTTGCTTCGAAAGTGTGCATCATCATCAACTCATCCCACGGGTTCAACCAAAGGGAAAAAAGTGAATCACCAATCCGAATTTGTCCGTACCCAGAAAGGGAAAAACGTCAAAAAGTTGCCTCCCCCCGGTGTGGTTTGTAAAAGTCGAGTGTTGTTCTCACGCAAAACGCATCCCAATCCTCGTTATTCGTAAACAAGAATCGGAAAAAATATTGGGCCACGCACCGTCACGAGAAATTTCATGCAAGCACCATAGCCAAATCGTCTTCGGCATTTGTATTTATCGGTTTTTCCGACTGGGTTTTCCGGAGGTTTGACCTCGACCCTCAGAAATTTGCCACCCTCCTCTCTGTTGGTAAAAGTGCCCAAGATCCCTCAGTTTGTTATTGTTGTAAGTGAATATACATAATATTATTGTTCGTGTTCGGTCATTTGTAAACGGATTTGGATACAAGAAGATCGCCGACTGAATTTCAGCGGCTTCATCGATTTGTGATTGAAAGGTGAGTAATTTTGAATTTTTTTTTTTAAATATTTTATCTTAAACATTGTTTTCATTTTTCTTCTTAAAAATCATCTGACACTTGAAGGAAACCTGTAGGTTTATATAATTAAGAATGAAGGACGGTGCAATGATACGCCTTACAAAAACATGACCATCTGACCCGGACCTTGAATGAAATACCTGGAATTAATTGCTCGTCACTGAAAAATCCTATATGGAAATTTTCATCTCAATCCAATGTATAATAACACCAATATTACAAAAACGGTATACAGTTGATATGGATGACCCCTTTGGTCGAGCATTTTCCCTAACTAGACACCTAGATACCTAGAATCGATTGCACGCCTCTTAAAACTTTCATGTTCACATTTTCATCACAATCCGATATATAATAACGCCAATGTCGTTAAAACAATATTAATCTTGTATGGACGACCCCATTCGAAAATCTGAAAACATTTTTCATCACCACTTACAACTTACTTACTTAATGTTCCCGCGCCGATCCTCCGGTGCATAAAGAGCGAACACGAAATTATAACGACACATTCAACACACCATAACTTTTTTTTACCATTGGCTGCAAATTAAATAGTTTTGCACACTTTTTCATTGGTGTGTATTGTTTACATACTGTCAAAATCAAAGTCCTGTTTTTCGATTCAAAGAAAATGGAGGTGAACCAACGCGAGTCGAGAGAACAAATTATTTCCAAACACCTGGAATTTCCTGACCTGTTGCACGCCAGTTGAGAAAAATGTTGAACATTCAACCGTCTCCAGAGTGTTGAAGCGGTTCCAGGAACAGTTGACGTAGAACCACGGCAAAGGAGCTGGAAGAAAACCGGGACCGGAGAACAAAAAGACGGAGAAAAAGTGAAGCAGATGATTAAAACAAATCCTAACGTCTCAAGCCGTGATTTTTCTAAAAAGATCGGCATGTCGCAGAGCTACGTCCAGAATGCAAAGAAGAGAGCTGGACTACGGGAGTATGACATTTGGCATAAAGCCATTTGGCATAAAGCCTTTTGGCATAAAAGCCATTTGGCATAAATTCAACTTTCAACCGTGTGGTGACTATTTAATTAAACTTGCAAGATTTCTTTTTTAAATTTTGCGGCGCTGCCGCAAACATCAAGGATGCAGGGGGTGAGGCTGCCCAAAGCCGAGGCTCCCCAATCCGAGGTGGCCGCCGACCCGCCCTCGGAAGCGGATGCCTAATTACATTGGTCTAGATCAGTGGTTTTCAAAGTGGTCCCTACCGCCCCCTTGGGGGCGTTGAAAGCTTCTAGGTGGGCGGAGAGTTCAATTTTGAATCAACAAAGAGGAAATTCGATGCAAAACATTGAAATTACGTTACATAACTAAACATCAGGTTGAAGACTAAAATATCTATAACTTCACAGAGCTGCAAGCAAATTTTTGTTCCAGTATCTCAATTTTTTTAAACAATGTATCTAAAAGATTTTTTAAAATTGTCACAAACATGTTGATCTTGTTATGAAAGATTATTTTTGATTGTGCTAAAAAGGATTAATTTTAAAATGTTTGATTATCTTTACAATTGATTGTCTCAAAAAATCTGCTTAGCAGAAAAAACCTTCGAAAAAATCTGTTTAAAAGGCGTCTTTTGTGATTTAGTGATAAATTTTGGAGAGACAATAGACAGAATTTTTTTTAGTTAGGAGAATTTTTATTTCTAAGTTCTTATTTATTTCAATCTATTTACAAAAATCAATTGCGCCATGTGCCATGGATAAACTTTTTTTTTACCTATTCTGATATCACTGCTGGAATTCTGTTTTTAGAATCTTATTTAAACTGTAAGACTCGTGAATGGGGCATAATTTTGAACAGGACTTGAATACAAATATCAAGAAACAGTACTATTTTTTACTTTTTTCGCTGGGTTGACAGAATATAATAAGTTTTGATCCAATAACGCAAATTAATGGTCAACATAAAATTTTGTTTATCAAAATTTAAGATTTATGATTCTATATCAAAACAAACAAATCAATCGGTGTAAGTGTACAGGATATTTTACATTTAATTAAGTCTTTACTGGAAGTTTGAAGCAATATGAAGCCCTTGGAGCCAAAAGGGTATGAGTGCATAAAAGCAAATTTCGAGAAAGCAAGCTTATGTTATGTTTCGTCATTTTTCATATGAGTTCTGAGAGCCAAAGATGTATAAGTGACAAAATGGTAGATTTTGATTTAATGTTGCCAAACGATTCTTCATATTTCTAACTACATTTGCTGATTTTTTTTTCAGATTTTTTGAATTTTATTTAGTTACTTCTACGTTCGAAAGCAAAATACAAATTTTCGAAAATATATGGAAAATGGCCAAATACAACAACTTTAAAGCGTGTTTTCTCGAAATAAGCTTTCATGCACTTATACCCCTTTAGCTCCAAGGGCTTCATATATTTTTAGAAAATTTGCATTTTGCCTCCGAACGAAAAAATATGTAAATAAAATTCCAAAATTGTGAAAAATCACGAAATAAAGTTTGTATGAAGAATCGTAAGACATTATCAAATCAAAATCGCCCATTTTTACACTTATAATACCTCCTACCGTTTTGACTCTTAGGGCCTCATATAAATTTTCATGAATTTGAGTTAAGTCTTACAACAACGCAAAACTAAAAGCCAATGGTTTTTGGACAATCCAGGTTATGATTTTTTTTTGAGATTTTCTAAAAATTTGCCCAGGGGGCGTTGAGCTCGAAAATTTTGCAAAAGGGGGCGGTGGGTGGAAAAAGTTTGAAAACCACTGGTCTAGATCTACTGGGGCCTCCTAGGTTTATGTGAAAGCTAGGGGTGATCCCTTAGTCCCGTCCGCCGCGCGATAGCGCGAATTACAATACTTCATGAAAGTTCGAACGCGCAGCGTGAGGAGTCGGTTCCAGCTTAGGTCTTAACGCCTTACTTATGGCGGTTTTGCAAAAGCCAACACGATGCAAACAAATAAAAAACAACAGCCTCCTCACATTGCGCGTTCGAGCTTTTATGAAATATTGTCCTTCGCGCTATCGCGTGGAGGACGTGCCTAAGGGATCACCCCTAGCTTTCACGTAAACCTAGGAGGCCCCAGTAGACCTAGACCAATGTAATTAGGCCGTCGCTTTCGGCGGCGGGTTGGCGGCCACTTCGGATTGAGGATTGCATTCTCGACTTAGGATAAGAAAACTCACATCTTTGTCCGAAAATTGAATCTCAACTCAACAGATGAATTTATGCCAAATGGCTTTATGCCAAATGACCTTAATGCCAAATGGCATTTATGCCATATGACCTTCCTGCCAAATGGCTTTTATGCCAAATGGCTTTATGTCAAAAGGCATTATGCAAAATGGCTTTATGCCAAATGTCATACTCCCCTGGACTACATAGGTCCAAGGTACAGAACTTCCCAAACTGCGATGATCGGCAACAATCGACGGCTAAAACTCGGGCACGGAAGCTCTACGAGAAGATGCTGACAAAATAGGGCTGCTGTGTGATGGACGACGAAACGTATAGAAAAGCCGATTTTAAGCAAATTCCGGGGTTGGAGTTTTTCAACGGCAAGAGCAAGTTCGATGTGGACGACAAATTTAGAGAGACGAAAATATCGAAGTTCGCCTGCAAATATCTCGTTTAGCAGGCCACTTGCTCTAGCGGATTGAGGAGTGAGCCTTCCGTGACAAAGGGCACAGTAAATGACGAGATCTACAAATCTGATTGCCTCGAGGAGCGCCTTTTGCCGTTCTTGCAGCAGAACGGCGAAGCTCCGCTATTTCCAGATTTGCCATCATGCCGCTATTCTAAAAGTGTCCTGGAGTGGTTTAAGGTCAATTCTGTCCATTTTGGTAAAAGACCTCCACTGTTGACGATCCGGAGGCAGCGTCTTCACTTGGTCCTAGCCAAGACTCCCGTCGACAGTTCGTATTCGGAGGCTAGGCTTCGTCGCCACGAGTTTCTGGGTCTGCCTCTTCTTCGATGTCCTTCTGGATTCCATTCACACGCCTTTAGAGAAATTTTCACCAACATTTTTCGGAAGGCACTACTTACAAGATTGATACTCAACTACCAGGGTTGCTAGCGAACCGGGAATACCAGGAAAAAACCAAGAAATTCGGAACCTCACCGGGAAAATTGCCATTGTTTGAAAATTTTCCACGGAAATTAACTTCTAAATGTAAGTGTATTTTTTGACAGTCTCGGTATAGATTCACCTCATAAACGCATATTTTCGTATATTAGTTGACAGACAAAGCTTAAATCATTTTTTAACTAATTGCGGAGCAGAACAAATATGAGATATTTCATATTCTCGCTTTCCGTAAGTGTGCTACACTTACTAGCATAACTCTATTGTCATAGATTTAATAATGAATCTATATTGGACAAAACTAAACACAACGTTTGGCAACTCAACGATACCAAGTTTATCGAATGTCGGTATTTTTCGGCGTAGATTTCTTTGCGGTCCTTAATATGTAACCAGGTTTAATTTTCGACGTCAAACAATTCAGTGTTCGATTTAAATCTTTCATAAAATTGTTTTTTTTTGCAGAAAGCAAATATTTTGGCAGCGTTTTTAAAAAGAGTTAAATTTTGCTGACGAAACGAATCTCTTTTTTACAACAAAAAGATATGTTATCGTTGTTGTTGTGTATTTCGTTTTAATTGGCCTGAGGATCGAATCCTCGTATCGCAAGTGTTTTGTTTTTCATTCCTCCTCTTCTACTAGGGCACTACTAAAGTTATTTGTTGTTTTGTATAGAAAAAACTATTTTTTTTGTCAAATATATCTTTGGATTTTTACAAAAAAATGCACTTATAAAATAACTAAATAATTTTCTGTAATCTGGTGATTTCAAATTCTGAAAAACAAATCCTTATTCAAGTTGACAAGATGATCTGATACTATGTTTCGATGCATTTTAAACACATTTCTATACAAACTATACAACTTTTGTTTGCAAATCTATTTTAGTTCTAGAAAAACTGAAATTTTTACGGGGGCTCAAAATAATCACATTTTAATTTAAAAAATCAAGGTAATCGGACTTGTTTTAGCAAAATTGTTGATATTGTTTAGCAAATCAATTAATAGATTTCATTGGATTCTCCAAAAAATTAGAAAAACCTGTCGATTGTAATTGTAATTGTGCTTTATTGATTTAACGTCAGCCCATCGATATAAAATCATAGTTAGGGTCAAGGAAATACGGGTCGGGAAATTAGGGTCGATTTGATACGAAAAGACATCGAAATATTTATCATGACGACAATTGTTAAAAATTTGAGGCCTTTGCATTGAATTTTTTTATTCACCATGATTTTATATTAAAACACAAGTATGATAAATAACGGGAAAACACCATAATTTTTAATCGAAAAAAACCGGGGGAAAACCAGGAAAAACTTTGGCATTTCATAACGAAAATTCGCTTGCAACCCTGAACTACACATTCTTATAAACAAAGGGGAATGTTTTTCTCAAATTACGGTTCAGTTTGATTTTTGGGGTCAAATAGAAACTATACGATCTTTTAAAACGATAGGAAAAGGCAACGCTTTTGATAGTTTTTCGTAGCCCTAGAATCGGTATGCGTTCTGATTCTACGCAAAAGTGTCTCACAAAGCATATTTTGCCCTAATTTTCCGTTTATTGTAGAAATTTTTTTTTTGATGAAAACATTGTAAAATGATTAACTTGAACTGTTCACACAAAATTGAAGGTAGTAGGTAGTAAATTTTAAGTTTGAGAGAAAAAATGGAAATATAGCTGAAATTTCAATCGCTTTTTTGTCGTTTAGACTTTTTTCACATGGAACACTTTTTGTTTCCCAAACGATTTTTACTAAATTTATAGTTTTGGAAACCTCCCAATGTAAATAAAATATCTTTTTTAGGCATTATTCATTTACAATACTTCAGTTTTCCGTTATTCAAAGTCAAGGAAGAAAATCCCCCAAAAAACATGCTTCGGAAAAAAATAACTGTAGATCAGCTACGGAATGCTTAAAAAAATCACTTAGTGTCCAAGAAATCTGTAGTTAGTAGCTACACGTTGCACTTAAGTATATATATTTTATTGAAATTTTTCAAAATCATGACCGGATAAATGTAAAAATGAAGTGTAAAAACCGTACTTTTCAATCAATGAACCGTAAAAATTGTTCAAGTCACATCAGATGAACTTTGAAAAGATGATTGAAAAGTTGACGTAATTTGGCACATTTTAGATTGTCAAAATACGGAACACAAAATTTTTGTCGAATTTTCAAAGGTAGCTGCACTGGATTTTGAGAATGTTAATTCAAGATTTCCGCTATAAATTTTTCCGTACCCTAAGTTGCAATGGGTTAACGGCTGCGGTGTGTATGTCTGTGAAAATGATGGGTCAAACCATCATTTTCCTGATAGTGTCGTTACACACAATCTTGTTAAACATGGTGTCATAATATGGCCTAAATTAGAAATGGAGCTGGACTTCTCTATTTAATTTAAGTTTAGCGGTAGGTTCAACGATGTCTATTTTTTCATGATCCATGTTGATAAGATGAATGGGAGTTGAAACACTTGCCCTCCCTTCCGCAGAACAATCGCAACATTTTGTAGTGAAAGTATCACAATTTTCCATAATAAAAGTTGATACTTTCAATAGGGCATAATTCGTTTGGTTAGGTAGTTAGTTGGTTTAGTCTTATATAGAATTAAAAATAGAGAAAACGTGTTAGAAGTATCACGATGTTAGGTGAAGGTTATGGTATTCGCCTCCCCAATGCTCTAGTAAGTGTGTATTTGCGGTTTATGAATTTCGTTGGCTTATTCTTAAATCAAGCATTTTACAAGAACTAGAGGCTCATTGGATGGAAATGCTGTTGTTGAAGAATGTTATATTTCATTTGGTTAGACGTTTTTTTTGCGTTTTTGATTAATTATTCACTTTTAGCAGATCTTTACGTTAGGTTTGAAATTCATCTATGGAAGTATATAATAGAATGTACGGTTTTGAAGAATAACAATGAGTAGGTAGTCCAAATCACTGATTTCGGGCATTTTACAATAGGCACACGGTATATTTTAATAGAACCCCTATGTAGACTTAGCATAGTTTGTCAGAGAGGCTGACCAGAATAAGTGATTAGGATTTAGAAGAACAGCATGTGCATGTGCATTTCCAGTTCTTTTGATAAGTAGACGATATCGATCAAGATATTAAAGCTAGATTATTACTGGTTTGAGCTAAGCTTCATATTATATATTGATAGATAAAATAAACTAATATCCTATTTTTCTTTTCTTTTTTCTCTTTTTGTATTTCTTTTCATGTGGCCTTTTGATGATGACGAACGAGTCTTCAAGCCATATGGATATATATCCTCTCAACATTGGACCCCTAAGATGGTTTCGAATCCCAAGGATTTAATCAACACCTATAACAGAGTGCTATAACATGGTGAGAGCTTTCCATTTTATTTTATTGTTTTAAATTATATATAAATACTGTAGGTAGATTCGTTGGGATTAAGTAAGCGACCTGTCTCAAACCGCCAACGTACTTCCTCCAACTGGTATCATGAGGGGTTAGTTCACTATCTTGTTCTGCTTTCAGTTCATATTCATCCGAAGAGGACTTAAGGAAGTGCAGGATGGTATAACCAACGTCTCAAGATCGCTTACTATTCTAAGCTGCCTACTCTAAACTTTTATTTCCCTGCCCCCTCTACCCACATTTCATTTTCAGCGTCAGCTTCCCACAGCTATTTAAACGCTACAAAAAAAAAAAAAAAAAAGATTTCCGCTATAAATTTTTATTCACCAGAAAGCCAATTTCGCTTCTAGTGGAGAGATTTCATAGGCGCTGCGATACTTTACAAAAATATAATAAATAAAAATGTGAAAATCTTTTTAAATCTCGCGTGAGCTTTAAGTACGTCGTATGAAACATCTAAAGAATTCACAGAGAACCTAAACCAAATTCACTCAAACGTGAGCGCATAGTAAAATTACTACACAGTATTTTTTTTGCTGGAAATCAGCAAAATTTTGCTGGTTTTTGTCTTGCTGACTTTCGAACAAAATTTCCAGCAATTTAAATTGCTGAAAAAAACAACAGTAAACGTCAATGCAGGTTTCCAGAAATTCCAGAAATCCAGATAGCTGGAAACCAGCTATTTCTTTCAATATTTAGTATAAAATTTATATTTCAATTCAAAATTAAACTTTGAATACTGGCTGTGCATATAATAAGCTATAAAAACAGTTATTCTCTCCCATTTTTCAATAAGGGATTTATTTATTTCGAGAAACACGTTTTTTTTCAACATTTTAAAACCGGCTCTAGGGTGGCAGCTTTGTGCCAAAGTGTTGATCATCCGCCACCTGTAATAATAGTTTGGATAAGTATCTTTTATGAAATATCTACCGGTCCAATAAAAACTCACCCTTGAATTGATGTCTGGTTGCTAGAATATAGAGGACAATAAAAATAATTATAGATATTTATCTAACCAAAATTCGTAAAATAGAGTCTCACCTTGCTTCAGCATACGAAAACAGACTCCAATTTGAAAACTCGATTGCTGATTTTCCAGCAAACTAGATCAATTGCTGGAAAATCCAGCAATTTGAAAACCGATTGCTGATTTTTCAAAATGACAAGAACACAACCGGATGCTGAAAAATCCAGCAATTAGAAAACCGATTGCTGGTTTCCAGCAAAAATTTGAATTGCTGAACGTTTCCAGCATTTTTTTTGCTGGAAATCAAGGCAAAAATTTACTGTGTAGGTACGTCAGCAACTTTGTTGGGGTTGATTGGGTGATAACACTTCTTTGCTATAGCAAAGGAGTGCACCCGACGTCCATGGGCATCTCCCGCAAGAGAAGCGGCTGCATGCGAATAGGACGGTTTTTGTGATAAGTACCCACCCAAGTAACCATTAAGCCGTTGAAAAAGGCTCTACTTCAGCTCTATAGTCGAATATAGAACTGTCTTACAAAGCCTTAAAGCCGTATATTCAACTTAGGGTTATCCAAATGCCACTTTTGACGTGTATTTCGGCCGATATACAGCTTGACCCCACTTTCGGTAGACGCCAATGAAGATATGTCAAAAAATTGGAAGAAAAAAAGGAAAAGAAGAAGGGAAAACATGTTAATAAAAATGTTTCTTGTTTCATCGTTTTCTCCCAAAGCTCTTTCTGTTTCTTTTTCTTCTTCCCACCTACACTTTTTCAATTGCTGTGGCATAGAAACGGCGGGAATCGAACTCAGATTTTTTTTCGACCATGGATTTGTTGACGACACTGCTGCATGATCTATTTACGTTCTTACGTAATGATTGAAAATTTAGCCTTCTTAAATTGAAGATTAGGAGTATGAATTCAGGGAAACTTTCGGAAGAAATAAGATTTTGGAATCTGTATTAAAAATTTCATTTTTATTGCTTTAAAAATTATTTTGGACACTATTTGATTGCATTGAAGTTTTCAATGAGAGGTACAGGTACTTAAGCTGCATTTTGACGAAACCATACCTGCCTTTGGCAGCCAAATCCCTTCTGCTCGTCGATTTGTCGGTCCGATCTTGGAAGACCTGATTTTTTTCGGACCCGGAACTCTCTGGCACCACCTCAAACCGTTGTCGTTAAACACCTGTGGGTTCCCCTGCGCAAGAATTTAAGATTCGTAATCAAATTTATCTCGATCCGGTCGCAAAAAAATAAATAGAATAGAAGAAATTTCTCATGTTCAAAGCCTTAAATGAGCACTGATGTTTACCTCACTAAGCTTCATCTATCAGCAAGGGCTTGAATGCCCTAAAGCAGCTTAACGAACCAATATGCGGCCTACTTCGCTGCTTGCTTCCCACAGTGCCTATTGGCGTTTAAAAATATTATATACAGATAATAGGCATTGAAGTGCTGTTATACAGCCATTTTTCGGCTAAATACTGGGCTTAATGGTTTGTTGGGTAAAGCTTATATTGGACTACTGGATTCCACTGAACCGGGGTTTGTTTACTTTGGCTTTTATACCCTTTTCAAATGTCGGTGCTGATATAAATTTTTTGAGTAGTTTGATCTGGTAAACAAGCCTACGTTTTAACTAAGGTTGCCAGAATTTGTTTAGCGCGAATCCGGACAATTTGATCTAGAAACTTTGCAAAATCCGGACATTTGATTTCGAAATTTCGACCAAAATCCGGTCAACATCTGGGCAAATTCGGTCAAAACCCAAGATTTACTCAACAAAAATCAAGAAAAGAACTTGAAAACAAGTGGTTTTTGTAAAACTTATCAGCAAGCTTTAAATCGTATGTTAAGATTCCAAAAAACCTTTTATAATTATGTTTAAAAAACTTGTTCGAAAAATTCGTTTTTGACGCAAAAATAATTTGTTTTACAAAACCATTTTTTTTATGGTTCTGCGAATAAAGTGAAAAATTGTGAAAAACCAGCTTTTTTCCATGGAATCCGGGCAACTGCGCTGGACCGGACTTTTCCCAAATTTTGTTTAAACCGGGCAATCGTGCAACCTTAGTTTAAACCATGACCCGCGGGCCACATGTGGCCCGCGACCGACTTTTCGTGGCCCGCGAAGCTTTTTTTTAATTTTTTTTCTAAGAATTGAACGTTTTTCTTGGTCTGCATATATAATTTGGATAAATAAATCTGAATTTACCTCCACTAAACTCTTACTCAAAACAAAGATATGAAAATCTTTTTGAATTGATATAATCCAAAGGGGTTAAAGTGTATAAAAACTAATTTCGAGAAAACACGCTTTTAAATTGCGTGTTTGGCCATTTTCCATACATTTTACGAACATTTGCAATTTTCATTTGAACGTAAAAGTATGCGAATATAATGTTTAAAAAATTGAAGAAAAACACCAAATATAATTATCATGGAGAACCGAACTGAATATCTATCATTTTTGCACTTATGACTCTGGGATCCTCATATAATTGTACTCAAAGGTTACTGAACAAAAAAAAACAATTACAATTGCAATTTTTAAATTATCAAAATTAAACGATATTTCACACATTATCTGTAAATTTTGGGGTAATCAAACATTGTGCAAAGTTTTCCGATTTGGTTTTGGTGACTACATATCATTGATATGAAGAGCATTCAACCGGGCTCTAGTTTTGATATTGAAGAGTTTGGATAGCCTCAGAAAAATAGTAAGATCGTATGAAAATCGTTTAAAAATCGTAAAAAAATCACCGAATCATATAAACATCATAATTAAAACTATACATTAACAACAATTTCAACAATTCATGACGAGAATTCTATTCCAAAAACTTCGTTCATCCATCAAATTTAAAAACTTTTGCAAATATGTAAAATATCGAAAGTTTTCTCTGTAAATTCATCCAATTTGTTATTTTTTCTTAAATTTAAACAGGAAAGGGTATATTTATGAAAATTAAATCATATCATAATATATAATAATTGGTAACGTGCTCTTTATTTATGTACATCAATAATGGAAAACTAGACCAAATTTACAGTTGGATAGAAGAATTCGCCTAGAACCGGTTTGGTACAGACAAATCTCTCAGCCGAACGACTTTTATAGTAAAATTTTTACTTGAAAAAAAAAAGGGTTCAATGGTTATACGTTAGGAAATAGAACAGATATACGTATAGGTGTAAGCCGCGAACATGTCGCACGCAAATAGGTTGACATGTGGCTTTGTGACGAGTAAGCATTTTTATCAGTATAAAAATGCTGAGAACATGTGCCTCGTCCTCTTTTCTCGTCCAGGCTCAGAAGGTGTAAGATAGGTAAAAGTGAATAATTAACAGTGCATTGTGTTGTAGTAGTTTTTTAAAAAGACATTAGTAAAGAAGAAATCCTTAAATATAAATCAATCAAATTCGTATTCATTCTGTTTATAGAAGGATTTCCCAATACCTATCACAAATTGAGGGACCAGAAAAATTGAAAAGAGTTGGATTGAGTTGAGATTGGGGTCCGTACTTTGAAAAATCAATATTATTTATGATATAACCGAAGTTCTATGAAAAAAATATTCTTTGTCAAAATCTTCTGAATGTTACTTTTTTCAACAATTCCCTTCCGCGTGGTGAACTTGAAAACTTAGGAAAATGGGCGGTCATTTTTTTTGTATTTGGTGACCATAAAATCGACCTAATGTCCATTGTAGTCACGCGATTTGAAATTTCTGGGATGAATAAACCAAGGATGTTTTAAATCCCTTGAAAAATTGACGTGAATTCATATGTTGAGAGGAATAATTAATTTCCTATTGCATAATATTTCTATTATTTATAAAATTGGGCAAAATTTGTTAAAATATGCATGATACGAAAATGACTTATAAAGATAAATCTATATACGATGTAACTTAGGCAAATGTCTTTTACAGCGTTTAAAAATTCTGTTATTGTTTGTTTTCTTTGAATACTCCATAATAATTTGTTTTTTTGGCCCGCCAGGCAATCTCATTTTTGAAATTTGTCCCGCTTGTTGAAAATGTTGGCCACCCATGGTTTAAACCCTTATTTGAAGTGTTTTAACGTAAATAATCTCGCGAAATAGTTTACCAATTGAACCATGAGCTCTAAACAAACATTAATCCGTTAATAGGTGACGATGTTCGGTGTTCAGATCGAACCCATTTCACTTTCTAATGAAGAGTATAATTTCAATACAACAATTATTTATCTTTTTGCTCACCTCGACGTGCCAACGGAATAATTGCATTCCAATCATTCCGTAATTATTGTGAACTATTTCACACTTTCCAGTTGATTGAAAAATTCATCTTAAACAAAAAAAACGTTTCGACTGAACAACTCAACTACCATTTCTCCCTTGCAAATCGTCATATCGCGAAAGTGCAGCTAAACGATGGTAATCTTGAGGAAATGTGCGTGTCTTCCGCGAGAAGCCACAACCCGGCAGTATTTTACTAGAAGATACACAGTTCGATCATCCTATTTACTAGCGATTTTACTACCCCCCTCCCCCCCGCCAAAAGGTGCGTGAGAAACCGGTTCCTAAAGCTATTATATGGCCAATGCAAAGTGCAGCATTCCCAACTCCCAACAAATCACCTGCTGATTTTGCTTCTGCTTCTGACGCTGTTGCTGTTTCTGTTTCTGTTTTAGCTGCTTTTTTCTATGTTAGTCGGTGGATGGATTTGTAAAACTTGAAGTTACCGTTCTTTTCTCGGCATCTCGGCGGCGGCGATTCGTAGCAACATAGATGATGACGGCTCAGTCAGTTACGGGGTGCAGAATCCGAAACCACCAGCACTTACAAATGCCCCGATTTACGATGCCGGCTGCGGTTCTCCCTCGAGGGAACAAGTTTCCATCCCGCCCGTCGAAAAGATCGCGAGATCTTGAAACTTGCCGCAGTTTTTTTTAAGGGCAAGGTCGTAAACGTTCGTGAGTTGAATAGAATCGGTGTTAACGACTGGATTTCTCCCAAAGTCGCAAAGGTGTGTTTAGTTGGTCGATTTTCGGGTTCCAATAAACGATTTTTATTTTGGTTTATTATTGGATTTGAAAACAATAAAAATAACACTTCCTAGAAAGTGGTTTGGCTGGAGTAATGCTGCAGTTTTCCAATTTTTGTCCACCTGATCTGCTATAGTGCAACCTTAGCGATGTCACAATTAATTTTTTGTTATATCTTTATATATTTATATTGATCTGTTTTAAAAAAAGTTATTTTTTTTTGGATTAAAAAAAAACTGTGGGGAAACGTGGGTCACCAAATCCAAATTGACAAGATAATGTGCAAAGTTTATGAGTTGACCCAAAACTGAAATTTCATAATTCATTTAGTTATTTTAAAGCAAATTCAGACGAGGAAATAAAAATGGGAGTTGTGTATGATCGAATAGTTCCTAAAACCTCGCTCGCGAACATTTCGGTAAAATTCCATATACAGGATTTATGTTCTTCTCTATCGCATTAGAAAAGATAGACAAAACATTTTTCATAACTCTTCATTTGGCATTAGAAAACTTTACAGATAGTAATATCGTATTTTAAGTTTTGAATGTGTATAAAAATACCAAAATATAGGTGGCCCATGATACCCCACAAAATGTGGCCCACGATTCCCCCCAAAAGCCATGATTTGAAAATTGGTTGCGTTTGTGTGACTTATTGATGTTTCATCAAAAATTCCTTTTCCACGTGAAAGAACATGACAAAACTAAGATCACAAGCGTATGAGCATATTTTTTTTATATACTTTAGGTCTCCCACGGATTCAATTTTGCGGGCCCCTGTTACCCCACTCTCCCCTACTCTTATAATTGAGCCGAAGCGAATTATAGCCTCTTATATAGTGAAATCTCTAGGCATATAAGTACTAGTGCTAAAGCTATTATGGAACCTCTAGCAGGGTGGTCACAGAACCGGGAAAACCGGGAAAAACCGAGAATTGAAAATCGCACCGGGAAAACCGGGAAAAAATCGGGAATTCAGACCCAAAACCGGGAAAATTTATAAAATGGAACCAAAACTCAGTTTTGGGTTTTGAGGTCCCCCAAATATTCGACAAATTTAGAATTTGGGAATTATTCGTCCCAAACATCCGGTACAGGCTTATGCTGAATCGATACAGGTTTAAACTGATGTCTGATATCTAAAATTATATATGAAAATTTTATCTTGAACTTCAAACTCATGGGTTCTGAATTCAGTGTTCAGAGTTTTGAAAAAGTACAGTTAAATTCGAGTTTCAATCGCTTTTATCGGCAAAACTGTGCATTACAATTTTACTACACTACGGAATTAAACAATAAATGTTTTTTAGTGTTTGTTGGTCTAGGAAATTTGATTTTATTACCATGAGTTTAAAAACCGTGGGTGAATCTAAATTGAAACAAATGTATCATTAGACTGAGTCGACTTGGGTTCAATTTTAATTTCTCGTTTCGTTTTGGTTCAAAATTCATCCATAATTTTTGGCAGAATTTTTAAGTAACGTTTACGTGAGTAAAAATGAACTCTTAGGTTTGTTTAGGAAAATTTATTGTTTTCTTCTGAAAAATCAACCTCATTCGTATCTTATACACTTGGCAAAAAAGCAATTGAATAGCGGTATGGCATGGGATTGCAAAACAATCCATTCAACTGAAATTGGCACAACAACCATAAGCAATCTTGGATCCACAAAAGGAACAAAAATGATGTTGATTTTTTAAAACAAAATATTCTATTTTCCCATACCAACTTAAAAGATCAAATTTATTCATGTAAACGTTACTTAAAAATTGTGTAAAAAACATGGATGAATTTTTAACCAATACAAAGCTTTTTAAAGCCCAGTGTTTGAGAAATTCAAAAATAACCCCAAATCGACTCAGTCTAAATGTATCATTTTTATTTCTTTTATCGCAATATATATATATATATATATATATATATATATATATATATATATATATATATATATATATATATATATATATATATATATATATATATATATATATATATATATATATATATATATATATATATATATATATATATATATATATATATATATATATATATATATATATATATATATATATATATATGTATATATATATATATATATATATATATATGTATATATATATATATATATATATATATATATATATATATATATATATATATATATATATATATATATATATATATATATATATATATATATATATATATATATATATATATATATATATATATATATATATATATATATATATATATATATATATATATATATATATATATATACGTTTTTTTTTACGCGGTTTTTTTTACACGGTTTTTTTTTACGCGGCTTTTTTTACGCGGATTTTCGAATTAACGCGGTTTTTTTTACGCGGATTTTCGAATTAACGCGGTTTTTTTTTACGCGGATTTTCGAATTAACGCGGTTTTTGAGAGAAAATATTCTAAGACTTTTTCAAAGGAAAACACTTAGAATCTTTTTGTAGTTAGGAAAATCTAAGCTCTGAGACTAAGAACGGGATACATGAGATCTGAGACCTGAGACTTGAGACCTGAGACCTGAAACATGAGACCTGAGATTTGAGACCTGAAATATGAGACTCGAGATCTGAGACACGAGACACGAGACATGAGACATGAGACCTGAGACCTGAGACTTGAGACCTGAGACTTGAGACCTGAGACTTGAGACATGAGACATGAGACCTGAGACATGAGACCTGAGACATGAGACCTGAGACATGAGACCTGAGACATGAGACTTGAGACATGAGACATAAGACCTGAGACATGATACATAAGACCTGAGACATGAGACATGAGACATAAGACCTGAGACATGAGACATGAGACCTGAGACATGAGACCTGAGACATGAGACCTAAGACATGAGACATGAGACATGAGACATGAGACATGAGACATGAGACATGAGACATGAGACATGAGACATGAGACATGAGACATGAGACCTGAGATATGAGACCTGAGACATGAGACATGAGACCTGAAACATGAGACATGAGACCTGAGACATGAGACATGGACAGAGACCTGAGACATGAGACTTGAGACATGAGACCTGAGACATGAGACATGAGACCTGAGACATGGAACATAAGACCTGAGACAGGAGACATGAGACGATCTGAATTCCACACTGTCAAATAAGCCTCACTATATTCTACTATTCTATTAATCTAATTGATTTTGTTTTTTATCTTAAAAATAAACTATCATTGTACGGAAATTTTTAAATAATCGTGGTTCCTACGCGTTTTTTAGTAACGTGCTTTTTTGCGTGAATTTTTTAATTAAAATGGATTTTTTACTTGGATTTTAGAATTTCGGGGTTTTTTTACGCAGATTTTCGAAGTACGAGGTTTTTTTTTACGCGGATTTTCGAATTAACGCGGTTTTTTTTTACGCGGATTTTCGAATTAACGAATTAACGCGGTTTTTTTTTACGCGGATTTCCGAATTAACGCGGTTTTTTTTACGCGGTTTTTTTTTACGCGGGACGGAATACCGCGTAAAAAAAAACCTCAGTGTATATATATATACTAGCAGACCCGGTAAACTTCGTCTTACCATGTTCAATTTGGCGTCCATTTCCTATTTTTCCTAGTTTTCTTTACATTTCCCTTCTTTCCCTTTACTCGAATCGTCCCGCTCAATTCTATCAAAATTAAACCAAAGAACTTAAACTCAACGGGTCTTTTAAAATCCAATTTTTGTAACATGTGAAATAAATAACTAGATGTTGATAATATGTATGTTTCATTTGTTGTATTCCATTCAGTAGATTTATTTCGTTTTGTTACATTGTTTTTATTATCGGGACAATTTTTGGAGTAATTGCCGAGTATTTTGCCTAACGCAGCGCTTTCAGCTTCCAATAAGCTTTGGATGGTGTATTTTTTCAAGCTGTAGAAATGGAACGAATAAGAAAAGATTTTTTACTAACCATTTTCAAACAGCTTACTATTCACCATCCTCATGCTTCGAAGCAGTTTGAATTAAAATCCATATTTTCACCAAATCATTTCCAAAAAGTTTCACCTGATACTTAAGTTAAAGACTTTACACATTTCAACTTAAAGCGTTCCCAACAGCACTTGTCATGGCATTAAATCTGGTGATTTTGTGTATTGCTAATTCCTATTTTTTATTCAAGCAAAAAATGCAAATTAATTCTTTTGAACTTTAACCCAATGAATCAAAGAAACGATTGGTTTTGAAAAGAGGAAAACATATGTTCAGATATGTTTACCCATTATTTTAAAGATTTTAATTCAAGCAGTTCTGATTTCAAAATTTCCTGAACATTGTTGGTGGTGATCTGCGATTTCATTTAGGATTACGTTATATTTTTAAGATTTAATAACATTTTATTGATAAGCAGATTTTTTAAAAAATTTAATTGATTGAAAATAAATAATCTGTTCAGGCTACGATCGTTTCATGAGTTCATTTTATTTCCTGGAAATTATCATATAAACAAAACCTTAATAAAAATTATGTGTCTTTTTTGCTTTAAATCTTTTTCAAAAATGAAAAACCGGTCAAATCCTAACGAATATCACCAAAGTTCAACTTTCATATGCTCCGGAAAAAGTAATGTTTAAAAAAAAGTTATGTTGACAAAAAGAAATATCGAAGTATATATTTGTCCCATTTATTGGGGCAAGTGAAAACACATAGGTCTTTTTAGATGCGTCAGTGAAAAGACTTTAAAATTAATTTATTACTTGTTCTTGTTTGTCTGTTTTATCATCTTTCATTGCTATATCCTAAGTTTTTCTCCGGAATAAATTAATGCTTGGTACTTCAATTTCACTGAATGCTGTTCAACCAAAAGACCTTGATTTACAAAGACCTTTATAATCATTTTGAATATCAGCTTCAGATTCAACACTCGGGATATCCTTTCTGGCCATTTTGAAGATAAAATTCTTAAATTGTAGATGTTTCATAGCTAAATTGCGCGTTTTCACTTATTCCACCTAAGAAATTACAGGAATTAATATTATTTTTAACACTATAAGGTCATATTAAAAGTTCATCATAAAAATCTGCTGCCCCTGGAATATCAATCACAAAAAAACTTTTCAACAAAAAAGTGAATCAAAAGTCTCTTATATAGAGCCAAAATATGTAAAACAAAAACACACTTTTCATGTTAAGTTTGTACTTGAATTGTGTGTAAACAAACAGTAAACGTGTACACAGTTTTGGTGAATGATTTTAAAAAAAAGGTAAGTTTATTTAATCAAAATTTTTTTTGGGCCTACCATTTTTAGATGGAGAAATAATGTATACTTTTTTTGTAAAAGTTGATAGTTTGCTTAATTAGTTTGATAGTCGATAGTTAGAAATTCTTCCGGAAAATTCATGTCCTCACTTTTTGTTATTACAAAGTAGATTATTTTATTGATAACTTCAATTTACGTTTGCAAAAAATCAAATAGTTCATTCGGCCTTTTAAAACTTCAATTCTATCTAATCTATTTCAAAGAACAGACTCTTGTTGAGAGAACGAATGGCCAAGTTGGTTAAAATCCTCTATAATTAAACAAATTAGAAGAGAATAGACTCTTGTTCAGTTAATGTGTTTAGCATTCTAGGCGTATTGGATTGTACGAAATTGAATGTAAAGCTTCCCAATTTCTTATTTCAAACGTAAATGGTTTTGATATTTGAAATCGTTTATAAGGTTTTGATTCGATCGATAAAATATCAATCCGTGTCACATCTAGGCGTCATTTTTTACCATGTGCTGTGTACAAATAAAATAAGCAAGAAAAAAAACACATCTAGGTGGCATATCGCCCCCACGTGCATAAGAAATAAAAGTACTTGGTTGAGAAAAAGGCGCCTAATTTTTAAATTTTTCCAGCGATCAATTAACAGTATTCTTTGGTTACTATTATCTTGTAACGACGCCTCGCCCATGCAGACGAAAAACAAACCCCTCGAAGAAAAGAAAATCTCTTAAAATGGATGCCCGACTTTTCAATTTCAGATTTTGGCAAAACAAATATTATATGTTTTATTCGATCAGCAAAATGTCAACCTGAGTCACATCTAGGCGTCATTCATAACCATGTGCTATAGAAATGAGCTAGGAATCAAGAACAAAAAAAATCACATCAAGGCTTCATATCGCCACCACTTGCATTGAAAATATGCTTGGTTGAGAAATACGCGCCAAAATATTCTCACTGATCAGTATGCTATGCCATGGTTACTATCTTCTAACGACGTCTGCTCGCGACGCCTCGACCTTGGAGACGAAAAACAAACCGCCCAAAGGAAAAAAAATCTCAAAAAAATGGAAGCCATGACTTTTATTTCATTCGAAAAACTACAAATTTAATTATTACGGACAACTGATGCGACTTTGTGTTGTTTTTATTCGATATAAACCGATTCGCATGGCTACAGAATATTCTAAAAATAATTTCATTCGAATCGTTTGGGTCATTTCGGAGGAGTAGTACTACAAACACCGTTACAAGAGAATTTTATATAATAGATATATATATATAGATATATATATATATATATATATATATATATATATATATATATATATATATATATATATATATATATATATATATATATATATATATATATATATATATATATATATATATATATATATATATATATATATATATATATATATATATATATATATATATATATATATATATATATATATATATATATATATATATATATATATATATATATATATATATATATATATATATATATATATATATATATATATATATATATAAATAGCAATTTTGCGCATCTTTGGCCATAGTTCAGTTTTTTATTGAGATTATTCACTGTGTTTATCGTTTACATATTATAGAAAAAATTAAAGGTATGAGCTATAAATTAAAATACATATAAAATAATTTCCCTTGAAAGCTTATTCATCACGATAAACATTTTTTTCATCCACCATTTTTTAGGAAGCTTGAAAAGATTTTGACTTTTATTTGTTATCTTCAAATGATCAAATTGTTTTGATATCTTCCATTCTTTTGGATATCATTCCACTTTTCAAGACGGATGATCTCCCTGTACAATGGTATATTAGACCTTTATCTACTTTGAAATTTCTAAACAAACATCCGAATCTGGTTAAACCATGTTGAAGACTCACATTGCATGTTTTAAACTATTTGTGTACTATTTTCGATTTTTAATTTCACACTGTTTTATGAGTACTTGGTCTTAAATGTGAAATTTCCACATTTTGTTTTTTGAAGTTTTTGAAAACAACCCACCTCTGAACCGAAGTAACCATTTTAATTTTGTATGTGAGTTACATTTCAATGTTCCTAATCTTGGACATTCATCCCATTAATGCTTGTGAAGTGTGATCAATTTTAAAGTTCATTTGTTTAAATTCGCAGTACTAAACGGTTCAACTATAAGTTTTATATAAATTGGATGGTAGAATTGAACAAATTGACTCAAAAGTTATAAATTGGCCAAAGAAATAGAACTGCATAAAACTGAAAACCTCAGATTTAATTAATAAAAGTTTCATGTAATGCATTTGTTTCCAACGGAACCAAAAGTTTTTCCAGATAATAGACGATCAATTTTCTAATCCCCCGTTAAAATTCCCCGACGGCTATTAAAGCGTTGAAATCGAGGCCTTCAACTTATAACTTTGAATCTTATTATTTTTTCTTTCTCTATGAGAGATTCTAAAAATTCGACAATAGTTGGTTCATATAAGCTGGAATTTATGAAAATCGGTTCATTCAGCTGAAGAAGTCAATTCACTGTTCACTGTTCAGGTCACTGTATATTTATGTAGACTCTCAAAGCACCCCAGTGGCGGTAGGGAGCACTTTGAAAATCACTACAATTCTATTCAATATATTTCTAACAGGCTAGTTGTATTTTTCAATCCAAAATGTAGGCTCATTATTGCATTCAAATATCTCCTACCAGTACCACGTGCTTAGAACAGAAGAAGGAATAAAAATACCCGCCAAAATTCCCTCTTTCAAATTTTCAATGCTAAGCAAGCTTTGATTTGCTTTCCAGTATACGTGAACTTTGAATGGTCGTTGCTAATGCTCGGCCCATAATGATGGTGAAGAAAAAAACCCCGCCAAAGGAAACGAAAATCGGCTGCCAAAATGGGTGCCATGACTTTTGGTTCGTGGGAATTAAATAGAACGTTGTATGGGAGGGTCCTTTTTCTTAGGTGGGAGGGGCTCAGAACTATTACTAAAACCTTACCCTGGTTCAACTACATCTCTGTACCAAATTTCAGGCAGATCGGTTCAGCGGTGTGGATTTGTATAAGGTGCATACAAACAAACAAACATATATAGTCCAACTCATCTTTATATATTAGATGCATTATAACAGTGTCGTCAACTTCAGCTTTTCTGTACCCATAGGGATTTTGTTTAGGATGTTTTTTAATCATTTTTAGAAAAGGTGATAAAAACCTTAAAATAGAATCGAGTTCGTCTAGTTTTGCATAGTTATGAAATAACCAATTCAATGAAATAAGTTGAAATTTGGCTATACCTCAACGGAATTCGACCATCAAAGCATGGAAAATCTTGAATTTATGACCGGGAAAACCGGGAATTTCAAAATGAAAAAGTTGTGGCCACCCTGCTCTAGCTACATAGAGCATGTTATCTCGAAAAATACAACTGCTTTGTGAGTCGGGAACAAATGGATGCTGCCCGGAATTTGAGGTTGAAAATTTTCAATCATATGCCCGGATTTTGCCAGGTTTGG
Organism: Uranotaenia lowii; assembly: GCF_029784155.1. Taxonomy (NCBI): domain Eukaryota; kingdom Metazoa; phylum Arthropoda; class Insecta; order Diptera; family Culicidae; genus Uranotaenia; species Uranotaenia lowii. The sequence goes on along the minus strand of NC_073693.1, from coordinate 120,953,519 downwards.
AGATGAAACTGCCCAGATTGTCCAGATGAGTGCAAGGAAAATTCTAGCAACCTTAGTTTAGACTCGTAATGACGTAATGACTTTAGACTAAGGTTACCAGATTGCCCGGTTTTATCCGGGTTTGTCCGGATATTTAACATAAAATTTGGGAAAGAGTCCGGTCTGGTCCAGTTGCCCAGATTTTATTAGAAAAGTCCGAATTTCGCCCTGGTTTATTCACACCCTTATTCTCAAATCAAACAAAAAAAAAGTGTTGCAAAATATTTTATTTATGCTTCAAAAACGAATTTTTTTGAGTGAGTTTCGTAAAAATAATCATGTAAAGGTTTTTTGAAAGCCTAAAATGCGATTAAAATCTGCTGATAAATTTTTATGAAAACAATTTTTTTCAAGCTTTTTTTCTCTTGATTTTGATCATTAATTCCTAGGTTTCCAGATGGCCAGATTTCGGTCGACAACTTTGAAATCAAATGCCTGGATTCTGCCAGGTTTTTAGATAAAATAGCTCGGGTTTTTCCGGCCCGGATACGTGCTGAAAAAATTCTAGCCACCTTACTTTAGACTCTATATTTAAGAACACCTTGTAACCCCAGCAGCCCAAAGTTCCATGGAACAAATTATTGATCTGAATCGGGAGTGCGGCATGTTTTGTGCATCTCGTTTTATGATGGTTTTATTATAGTCATGCAATATGCTTGTATTCTTGTTTCGACCATTTGTGTTTAGATAGTTTTGAAAGCGATAAAAAAGCTTTTATTTAACATACTGTTTAGTAGTTTTGAAAGAGTTATGAATGCTCTGTTAAAACTATAAAACATATAACACATATAAAACACAAAAACAAGTGCTTGATTATTAAACCGCCATAAAACTTAGTTACAGTTCTCGATCAAGATGTCAAAACAGGACACGCTCAGGCTAAATTGCACATATTTGAATTTTAATTCCCATTTTTAGACATTTTTCATAAGTTATGTGTGTTGGGTTTGAGTTTAAATAAAAAAAATATATAAAAATCTTTGAAAATCACCGGAAGTAGTATGAATATCTCTACAATATAAGTATTGAGTGAAAAGGCCCAAATAGTAGGGAAAAAAATGTTGCTTGATACCATTATTAATCAAAGTTAACGGCTTCTGCTTTTTTTTCAAAGCTGTAAATTTCTGAAAATCTCATGGCGGCTTTCGTTGAACTTTAAAATAATGTAAATGTATGTACATATGTATGTATGTTGGTAATCCACCATGGGTGCACGGATTCACCGCAATTTCTGCCAAAGTATGTGTTCACATGCATTCTTTAGATTATTAAGTTCGACAAATCTTCAATGCAACGCGTACACCATACCCGGACCCCATGGCTTCGTATGAACTGTTATGTAGTGAATGTATTGTGTTAATGTAGGTATATTTTGGAAGAACGAATCAATCAGGTGGGCTAGTTTACTTACAGGTATTCCGGCATCCGTGTATATACCTGGCCAGCTGGCAACTGATTGAACATTCCAATTATATAGTCAGTTATAGAATGAAACACATCTTACCTGTCGGCCGCTTATGGGATTCGAACCCAAAAGTTTTTCTTGCCGATACCGGGAATCGAACCCAGTACGCCTGGCGTACCAATACCAGACTCGCGCCAGCCTATCCACTAGACCACATCGGCGCTTTTTAAAATAATGTAAATGACTTTAAATCCAATGAAATCCCAACAATATTGGTTTTGGTTGAAACGGCTAAACAAGTAGAAGTCGAATTTTTCTATCTGACGCCATCTTGAAATCCAAGATGACGACTCACGCTTATCTTGAAATGCTGTAAATGACAAAGAATCGCATAAGTGAAAGGGCTAAACTAGAAGAAGTCCAAATTTTCCTTCCCGACGCCATCTTGAAATTCAAGATTGCGGATTTCGCTTTAAAATTATTTTAATCACTTAGAATCACATGAAATTCTCAAAATATGGAAGGAATAACCAGAAAAATTCGAATTTCGCTATCTGAAGCCATCATGAATGGCGACTTTCGTTTTTCTTTTCAATGCTGTAAATTACTGAAAATCTAATGAAACATTATTCTAAAGTAAGGTTGCCATCTTGAAATCCAAATTTGACTTTTTTTAGTCAGACAACGAAATTTTACTTCTAGTTAAAGTTAAGCCCTTTCACCCATTACCCATATTCTAGGGGTTTCATGCTACTTTTAGTCATTTTCAGCATTAAAGTTGAGCGGAAGCCGCCATCTTAAATTTCGAGATGGCGACGGAAAGGAAAATTTGACTTCTACTTAGCCCAGATATTCATATAGTGGCGGTTTAATGCGATTTTTGTCATTTTTAGAATTTAAAGTTGATCTGATGCCTTCATCTTTTATTTCAAGATGGACTTCTATTCATTTAGCCATTTCACCCAATACCAATATTATTGGGGTTTTATGCAATTTTAAGTCATTTACAACATTTTAAAGTTCAGTGGAAGCCGCCTTCTTGGATTTTAAGATAGCGTCAGACAGCGAAATTTGACCTCCACTCATGAATAATTCCACGGGTCATAATAGCTTTATAAAAGCATGGGTGGACAAAATTTTAAAGCATAATGATTTTATCTAGGAAAATTGGTCATGTTGACGTTTCTAGGATAGGGCCAAATAACCAGATTTTAGCTTTATTAGAGTTCTGGTGATGTTATTGCTTTTTAAGAAGAATAATGCAACAGTCCTAACGAAGTTTTGCTGACCATAATAAAGCTAAAATTGTTACATTCCATTGGATCCTAGGCATCAACATCAAACAAAAACAATTCAAGATTGGCTCGAACTTTCCTCCCAATCAATGCTATTTTTGGGCATCTCCAGTACTCTATCTTGAAGCTGAGAGTTTTTCCTACAATATGTTGTACACTGGGTGATCCTTCAGCTACGATCTGTAAGTTTAGCAGGCGAGTATTCTCGACCTAGATCCTCAAAAGCGAAAAAAAAAAACGCTTTTTACTGAGTGCAATGGTGGATTTTGTGTCTAGCTTCAAGCCTGTTGAAGCTGTGAATCTATCTAGATCAAAGTGCTCCGTTGTGCACGGCTTTATTACGTCACGGAAGATCCAGTGTTGGGTGGTTAGAAGCATTGGTCTTGAAGTTATACTCAAAAATCCCCACAGGGGTCCTTCCAGGGTCACATTACTTATCATCATGGGGATCGAACCTCGATCTACCTGATGACAGTTAAAAATGCTACCTCAAGGCCACGCCTACGCCCACAAATCAGACTCTACTCCAATAATGACCTTTCTTGGAGGTGGAATTATCGGCATAAGATTCTATGCCGGACCGGCACTAACAAGCTTTCTCATCGCTGGAATTGTACTCCCTGCGCAACCGCATTGTATATGTCTGGAAGAAACCGAACAAAACATATCCCATATCCCATCACAAGACAATGCAGGATGGAAACAATCAGCCAGTAAGGATATTGTCGAATGATGTACAAAGCGCTGTGTGAGTATGTAAACCGGCATTAGAAAAAAGAACATTATTTGTTTCCAACCTCCGGCAAACAACCACCGGCTCAGATGTCCGGTTATAATAAGCTGTGCGATTGTTTGTAAACCGGCAATAGAAAACAGTTTCTCGATTCCCATTCCCATCCCATCCCATCAAAAACAAAGCAGGATGAAAAAAACAACCGGCCAAACGGCAGACGGCCAATGCATTGCGTTTTAATCGAGTATAGCAGAGTGACCTTAGTTTGCTTACTGACTCAGTTGGTACACTAGTTAAGTTATCGAACTGGCAAGTCGAAATACGGATTTTTGCGTTGGGTTCGATTCTTACTTCATTTTTATTATTTTGAGAAATGCAATTGGATGAAAATCCCATAAAATGTTAAAGATTTAGATCATGTATATTCGGGTATGAATTTTTCGGTTAGTTCTAAAAAATTCTCTAGATGTCGCTTAAGTATGCTCCTGTTTTAGTAATTTTGGGAAATAGGATAACTGGTTTAGAATTTTATCGTTTTAAAGACTTATACATTTTCTACATCAATAAACTGTTCCGGCTTTATTTTCAACCTCATTGATAAAGATTGAGCTGACTGTGAAATGTCAATGAACCTTAACAATCCCGCACTTTCCATCGAAAGTCGGGGTAATTATATCCTAAAAGCTTGATTTAAAAGCTCAGCCCAAATCGCTTATCTGGTCGCAGTAAATCACTCCCCAGTTTTTTTTCTGTTTCTCGCCTTTTCGTTCGTCCAAGATTGAAGCAATTTGCCAATATTTACCGCGGACTAATTTGCCCTGGAGGCCTTTCGTTACTTTTGTTTATTGTCGATCTGGCTGGAATCGTGTGGTAGAGCTAGTGCTTTCACTGGCAAGTTCCCCGAGAGTGTCTGGTTTGGAACCTGATGTATGTCATATTTTTCGCTTTTATTGTGCGCATACTTTTCGATCAACAGTTTCATCATTTTATCGCCCCGCAGCTAAGTGTTGTTGTTTTATTTCCGAAGCAACGCCGAATGGTTGTTGGCAACTGGTAAGGTTATCATCGGATGGAGCTGGAATTTCATCAACTTCTCGGGTATCATATATCTATCGTGGAATTGCAATTATTTACCTATCGTTTTAAAAGTGGAAATTGGGTCGATAGCTTTTTCCTTTCTTCTTTCGACAGGATTCCGACTGCATTCGGTGCCAACTCTCAATAGTGAATTTGCGAAATCGGCAAGTGTTGATGGGTTTCGAGAATAAAATGAGAAATCGTTACGGGGTTTCGATTTTTATCATCCGTTCGTCTGGTCGAGTCTCTATAGCTATTAACATACATGCAAGGCAAGCATAGAAGCATGGAAACTAGATGAATTTATCGGCCGTCAGACATCGACAAGGTAGCGTGGGAGGAAGGCGAAAAAGTTCCCGAGTGGAGTCTGTGTCTGCTAGTTTGTTTTGTGATCCGGTCGCTGACCGGCGGCGGCTGTGCTAAACAATCAAGTCTACAGAGCTAGACAGAGTATTAATACTTTTTTCCACCATTCCTAGATTTTCGTTGGAAGTCAATGTTGACATTAATCTTTCTTAACAATTATCTTTTAATAATCATAATATTTTCGTTGAAAAATAATAATTATAATATTTATTTATAAACCTTTAACATAAATGTCATTAAAGACACTGTTTTTTTTGTTGAAGAAAACTTGTTTTTACGAAGTTTACTATTATTTCTATTTTATTTTGAAATCAAATAGAACTTCTTATCTGCAACTTCAAAAAAAAAAAACTTTTATTATTTTTTAATCATTTTCCCGGCTGCTTTCATATTCAACTTACCGAACACAAACCGTCCGTTCCAAAATCAAATGAGATATTTTTTGTAATCTGTTTGCAAATTATATTTCTCCCAGTCTAAAACTAAAATTAATATGCACTTAGAAAAGTTCACTGGTGTTGGGAAAAAGTGGTAGAAATTTTGTCACTTTTAGCACATTTTGAAAATGTTGCCATGCAAAGACATTTTCAAGATCTATGGCCTTCAAGTTTTTTTTACAACACGTGTTATAGTTTCGCTAGCTGTGATGCAAAAATAGCAATATTTCTATCACATACGGCTGAAATAGAACCAGTGCTGTAAAAAAAATACAACGCCCAAAAATCTTGATAACATTTTTGAATGGTACAATTTTTAAAATGTCAAAATTTCTACCACTTTTTTCCAACAGAACACGAAAGTAATTATTTTTTTCTCACGTATGCTTCTTCGAATCTTCACGAATCATAAATAAGTTGTTGTTATACGAATTCCATGATTGGTTCTTTTATGACACTGATTGATTGTGAACCTCTTTCGTGGTTCAAATGGAAGTTTTCCATACCCTTATTTATAGATTAAAATTTCTTACAGCTTTGTAAATAAAAAAATATTACAAGAAATATCCAGATATTTACATGTTACGAAGCTCGAAGATGTTTGCCGCTATCATTGCAAAACATTGTTTTTTTCAATGGAAATGAGATCCTCGGCGCCAAAGGGGTATTAAAGCATAGTTCATCTTAAATCTGGACGCACTATATGTTATACACAGCGCTCCTAGTGGTCGGATCTGGAATGTTTTGACAGTACTTTGTTTTGGAATGTTTCCTTTATCAGTGCTGAACGATTCGTTTTGCTTCAAAAAAGTTACATGTGATGGAAGCCGCGAAACGAAAATTAATTTTAGACACCCACGTCAAAAACCCGACGTGGTCAGGTTCAAAAATCGCGAAATCGTTGTAAGTGACCGTGTGCAGCATTCTTAAACGACTGTCTTTATTACCTTTGGTCGTTTAAGAAGGTACTGTTTCATATTCGCCCCGTACTTCTCGATGGGGCGGAGCTCCGGGTGTTGGGAGGATTGAACATTTTCGGCACGAAATTGACCTTATTTTCCGCATACCACTTCAGTACGTCCTTAGAATAGTGGCATGAGGCCAAATCCGACCAGAAAATTGTTGGGACGTTGTGAGCCTTCAGGAGAGGAAGCAGCCGTTTCTGGAGGCACTCTTTCGTGTACACCTGTCCGTTCATCGTGTCCTGGGTCACGAAAGGTGCATTCCGCTTCACGCACGTGCAGATGGCTTGCCAAATCAGGAATTTATTCGCGAATTTTCGTACAACACCAAATTTTCAACTTCATTTCCGCGAGTTTGGATCACATCACTTTAAAACTTGCAGGATGTGAACAATGCACTATGAACTAAATTCACCCAAATTTTTGTTAAATTCTACCCAACGGTATGTTTGCTCTACTAGTGCTGAAAATTTCATTACGATTCGTTCTGTTCCAAAAAAGTTACTCGTGATGGAAGCCGCGAGACGAAAATTAATTTTAGACACCCACGTCAAAAAGCCGACAGGGTCGGGTTCAAAAATCGCGAAATCTGTAAAAATGGTGTAATGCATACTATCGATCGGCAGGTTCATACCAAGCGTTATAGTGGACCTAATGATCGGAAACTGCATTTGAAGGTGTTGAGAACGAACTCGGACTATGACATCGCCAAGAAATTCAATGCCTATCGGTGCACCGTCAGAAGGATTCGTCTGCGCGAAGGAATACGATCTTATCGAGCAACCAAACCTGACATTGAAGAAGAATGTAGAAGCCAAAAGACGGACCCGGAAGTTATACAACAAGGTTGTAACGAAGTACGACGGATGCATCCTCATGGATGACGAAACGTACGTGAAGATGGATTTTGGGCAGCTTCCTGGTCAAAAATTTTACAAAGCCAGTGGTCGGGGTGATGTCCCCGCCAAGTTCAAATTCGTTTTTGCCGATAAGTTTGCAAGAAAGTGTTTGATCTGGCAAGGTATTTGCAGCTGCGGACGAAAAACCTCGGTTTTTGTGAAAGACAAGACCATGGACTTCGAAATGTACTAGGAAGAGTGCCTGAAAAACTTTTTTCCCGTACATTAGATCTCACAAAGGACCAGTAAAGTTTTCGCCAGATTTGGCAAGCTGCCACTACAGTGAAGAGATACTACAGTGGTATCGGAACAACGGGTGGATTTTGTCGAAAAGGACATTTTTTTTGTTTCGATTATAGTCGTTTTAACATCTTTATGTCATTCGCAACTTATATCAACGATGGAGTTGGCGGACAAGTCATTGAAAAACTTATCCGGTACAACTGTGATCGATGTTTACTCTTGGGCTCGAACGGACATCGGCTAAGAAAGCAACTAACTTGCCAACTGAGCTATATCACAAGCCCCGTCGAAAAGGACATCAACCCACCCAATTGCCCTCAATCCCAGCAAGAAAAAAAAATTCATTACCGTTCATTTTCCGCTTCGCAGCGAAATAAATTCGAAGCGGACCGCCTCGGATTTATTTCGCAGCGAAGCGGAAAATGAACTTTAAAATCACTGGGATTCTGCCCTATCGAAAAATGTTGGGCAATTGTCAAGCAGAAGATGAAGAAGAATGGTAGAACGACTCGGGATGCAACAGAGATGAAGAGATGTGGAAAAAAATGGCCGCTGAGGTCAGTGAATAGGGTGTCCAAACTATGATGAGTGGTACTCGACGAAAAGTTCTAAATTTCATCAAAACAACATCGGAATAATTTTTTTATTATTTTTCCTTTAAAGTGCAATAAACACCCTACATTTGGAGTACAAAACATTTTAATTTCGTTTACATAGCTCCGAGATAGATCCTTTTTAATGCGTCCAGATTCAAGATGATCCATGCTTTAGCACTTTTATAGTGTGGCAATTTCATCGTGGGCACCCTTTATCATGAACATTAAATATACGAGTCTTATTTTACATTACGAGTAAGTTCCTAGTTTTCGAATTGTTGCACAACAATGGATGAAATCATATTGTTACGTCAAAACCAGCTAATGTTCCCAATTTTATTAGCATCACTTTAGTATGATTTGAGTTTTTCTTTCGTTAAATATGTAACACTGATTTTTCATGGGACCCCCCTTTAAAATGTGAGCAGCTTCAAAAACCAAAAAGAATGATTGGGATTACAATACAAAAGTCATTTCGTTACGTCAGAATTTGCTGGTTTTCGAAGTATTATGGAAACTATTATGTTTTTCTGATTTATGACGTATTTTATGGAATGGGAGTTCAAAAAGAGTCGAATAGGATAGGGGACATTCAATGCAATAAATTGTCTTGTGACGCGACGTCTCTTTTGAAAAGCGGGAGTGCTCACTTAGTGAAATGAAGCCAAATTTGGTTAAAAATCAATTGCAAACTGCCTACGTTTTGTCAGATTTCCAATTGGTTTTCTGCAATTACGACAAAAACTAGATACGTCCCTGGTTCTCCGCTAAAGAAAACCTTATCAAACATTATTGCAGACACGTTGTTCATCGACGGCAAATTTGCTCTCTATCAACAAAGTAGTACCATTTTTGCCGGTTCGTAAATCGCACCTTCCGTGTTTGCGAACGAGAAGACCCTTAGCGGCTTCTTCAATCCAGTCATTCATTGCTTTGGTCAGCACCGGTAAATCTTCCAACTCAGCCGCCCAAGTCCATGCCAACAGCGAACGATCTATTAGCTGTAACATGCTATTTTTGCATAAAACAATTTCCGTATGCAGGATGATGATTAGTTTCCGATTTTGATTTCACTTATTCATACCTTCCACACTAACAGAGAGCCGGACCATCATCCTCTTCAGTTTGAAATTAGGGGAGCCGGTAGGATCGGACGTCTGTCTAGTCCAGCCCAACGGTGTGGAAAGCCTTCGTTGGCTCTGGCTCTACTAAGTTGTATATTAGATCATACACTGGAGAAGGTGGAGTTTGCTTTATCGGCCCTACTAGTATCTACTGTGATGTGGTCATTATCATAGATCGCGTGCCGACTGGCCGAGTTTTGAATTGCACCTGCCCAATGTAGAGTAGCATCATTGGCGAAAAATTATGAGAGAGTAAGAAAAAATCTGCAGAATGAAGAAACCGGTCGGTCGTCGGAGTGAATCGATATAGCAACGGCTATATCGTTGAGCCCTAATGATGATGCGTCCCGTTCATGGCTCAAATAGCAGGGTGCATTCCTCACATCTTGGTGGAGGCGTTCGTGATTGTTACACTGTATGAGCCAGGGAATTCCATCAGTGACTGACAGCCCATACGATATGGTCAGCTGATCGGAGCCGTTTCACTCGATTTAAATTTTTTGAAACATTTATTTTGTAGGCGTAATATACTGTATAACGTTTGATTTTTTTTTCAAAAAAATTAAATCTCGAATTCTTGTTAAGTCGCTGAAATACGTCAACATAACTTGGTACAGTTTACTTTGTTTGGACAACTCTGAAGCGACCCTCAAACGCCTTGGAGTTAAGAAAAAGGTAATTTCAAAATTTCCATTCAAAAATTCTTATTATTTTTGCCAATACTAAAATTAAAAAATAATATTTTTTAGGATTTTGAGTCTAAGAACTACTTTTTCGTAGACGACAGGAAGCTTTGAACTAAGCGAAGAATGTTATAATCATTTTATCAAAAATCTCTATATATTGTGTATTAAGGTGGTCATTATTTCCCATTTTTTTAAACCTACCTCCTACCCTCCAATCTTGACCCCATTAATGATAAAACAGTTAATTAATTCTTACAAACCAATTAATTCTGGCAACACAGTAGAACCACACAAAATTTTTAACGACAAGGTTTTTAGTTGAGCAACAAATTTGTAGAACATTTTGAAGCACGTAGAAAAGGTTATAGGGATTATACACAAGTTTTGCTTTTAATCAGAATCCTGGCACTCCACTCTTTTGTTTGGTTGAGCTGGTAAAAGGATATCATCTGGAAACAGTTTTGACTGTGTTGTGGTCGTCAAGTATAAAACCAATACATCTCCTACACTCCTATTTTTGTGGAAAACGCAAGCTTAAAACACATTCTTTTAATTTTTTCCCTAATTCAAACTAAACTAATTCAAACTAAAACGCCTTATTTTTAACTTCACTAAGAAAAGATTTGTCCTAACATATCGTTCAAATATTAGAACTCGTCACTAATATTTTCATCTTTTTTCATAATGATGCAAACAATAGTGACGAGTTAGTGAAACTCAAGAACCTGTTTATAATCTCTTGCTAAGTTTCCTGATTATCTCAAAATTTCATCTTTTTCTCAAATCCGTTGAGTGGGCTTCTGAGATAGCTTAGTTGGAAAATCAGTAGCCTCCTGAATCGATGTTCATGAGTTCGAACCCAAGAGTAAACATCGACCACAGTTGTACCGGATAAGTTTTTCAACAACTGGTCGTTAATGACAACGTTGATAGAAAGTCGCAAATGTCATCTAGTGAAACGTCTATAATCGAAATATTTTTTTCCAAATTCGCTACGTCTTTTGAATCAAAACTGTGTTCAATGGAATTCGGAAATATTAAAGAAAAAAATGAAAGAATACTACCGCTTAAAAAAAAGGAAAAACTGTTGAAAATTTCATCTGGTATTAGGCTTCTGGCTCTCCTTTAACTGTTAATGTATGACAATGTTCTAACCACAAACACGGATGGAACGAAAAATTAAATCACGATGAATAAGCTACAAATTGGTAATGATGATGGTAAGAATTGGAAATCAACAATGGATATAGAAATAACAAAACATTGTAGAAGATAGTTGTAAACAACATAAGAGAAACAGGATATAAATTCATTCAGGAATAAAATAGATAAAATTCCTACAAAAGAAATACAGGAAAAAAATTATGCAGATTATGGTGAAAATAGAAAAAAAACCAACAGAGCAAAACCAATCAGCTTAACTACTTAACAATGAAACTATCAATCTTCAATAAGCCGGATCTTGAAATACGCCTTTTCTTTCCGTCTTGTATCAATTATAAAAATATGTGCAGTAGTAAGGCTTACTGAAGTCTCGGTCAAATCTTTGAGTATACATTTTTTTCGAAATTTTCGAGAATTAAGTGAGAATTCTTACAAAATCAGCTCAATATTCCTGGAAACACTTTTTAACCATATCGGAATGTTTTATTTTCAAGTTAAAAGAAAGTTTTTCTAAGAAGAATAAAAAGTTAACGAAAAAGATTGCAGATACTTTTGTTTAGTTTTCATCTTTCATATCTCCGTTCAAAAAGTATGGGAAAACATGAACTAAAATGTCTAAATTATTATTAGACTTAGTCCAGGATTGATTGAGCCATACTTTTGCACACTTTTTTAATAATCATATAATCCTTGTAAGGGTTGCTCTTAGTTAACTTGGTATTAGGAATTTTTAAAAACTGTTTTTCTTGTGTATCTTTTATAAGATTAGAATTCTTTTCCTAAATAAATTCAAATTTTTTAAAGAATGCAATTTTTAAAATGAGTTCAGATCTTATTATAGAATAGTGGTTTTGACCTGTGTTGTGCTTTGTTTTGGGCAATTTTAATTCCGAACCCGTATCCTACATTTTGAATCTGAGTTAAAATTTTGAATTCTTAATTTGAAATCGATTTCTGAATCTAAATTCTAAACGAAAATTCCCAATAGTTAACCCTTCATTTCATGATTTTTTATTTTTCCTTAAAAATCATTTTTTACAGTTGGAAATGATGAGTACATCAAGAAAAGAAATTAAAATAAAATACGATTTTTGACTTTTTCCATACATTAATTGTTGCAAATTTGTTACTTTATGAAACGAAGGGTTAAGAACAGAACAAAAAAAAATCCTGCACCGGAAATCTCCTTTTTGAATTCTGAATCTTTTATTTTCTATATGAATTTTTCTTCTCAATTATTTTATTGTAACTCTGATTTTTTAATTCTGGATCACCATTATGAAATTTTTGAAATTTTCAATTCTGCATAAGAATTAAGAGTTAAAGTTTCAAATCAAAATCATAGAAATGGTTTGTTATTTAAAATTGTTTCTTCCTATAATCCAGAATGATGGATACAGATTCCATAACTCTGTCAGATGCAACAAATTTAGGTTCAAAAAAATTGGAACAAGAACATCGGAAATGATTCAAACCTAAACTCACCAGATATTTTTCCGCACTTATCCGGGCATGGAAAATCCGAGGTATTTGATCTTAAAACCTTGCAAAATCCGGGCATTCGATTTCAAAGGCTACAATCCAAAATCCTGGTAATGTTCTGGCAAATTTGGGAATTCTTCAGTTAAAATCAAGAAGAAAAAAAGCGATTTTTTTTTATCGAAACACATCAGCCAGTTTATTTGGATAAACTTACTGAATTTTTATCACGCAATTTAAATTTGTCTTTGATTTTGAAAATAAAGTAAGAACATGCGTGCATATTCTGGGTAACCAGACAACCTCAATGAGACTAATCTTATTAAAAATTCGATATTCAAGGCTAGAGACTTTACCCAAAATTCATGCACCAACTTCTTTTGTGAATAACTTTTGATAGCGTTTTTCGAATACAGTCTTTAAATATTTATCAATAAATGAAAAATTTTGTGAAAATCTGAAGTAGAATTTTGGATCTGAGATAAGATTTCGAGGTTTTGGCCTTAGTTTGGTGTTGAAGTCGTTCATCAAAATATTATCAAGATATCAAAATTTTTAGTTTAGAAAAGAACATTCTTGACATTTTTGGATCTTCAAGGGAGGTTTAACTCCCAAAACCCCCTTCCGTTCCTAGGGCCACGGTTCCTATAGCTTGATGAATATCTGATGTCAATAGTCAAGGTAACCTGTTTTTAAAATAATTATACTGACTTGAGAAACCATATGTCGTGGATACACATTGTTGGTCAACATATTGCACATATATATTTCAGTGTGAATATTTACTTTTAAAATGAACTGGAACAAAAGTGTAAGTAGTTGAACAAAATCACTCTAACTTTTTTCGCGTTTCGAGAAAGGTTATTTTTCAATTTTTAACTTACACGACGATTTTTTTTTGTTCTGCAGTGTTTCCAGAATGTATTGTAATAACTTTTTCGTTCCATACAAATTTTAAAGTCTTCGAGAGTTACCTCAAAATTATCCAAATGAGCTGATTTGTCCACTAAGTATTGTTTTATCATAGATTGGATCAAGATTAGGTCCCTGGAGCGAAGTAGCAAAAAGTTGAAAAATAAGAGCCACTCTTCTGATGATAGTCCCTACAATAAAATAGTTGCTGTATTGCTGTAATTAAAAAAAAAAAAAATTCATTAATTGTCATAGTCATTTATATACCTGTTTCTTGAAAAAACGTTTAAGAATAATCTATCTAGTGATGCTTATCGCAGTTCAAAGAAGCATTTGATCGAATTTGGTGTTATGCATTTAGTAAGTTCTTGAAATTTAACCATTTGAGATTGCTTCAGGTCAGTCATAAATTTTTGAGTTTATTGATATGTGATTCACTTAAATTTCCATCAGCAATTGAGACATAAGACTTTAAGTGCTGCTCAAAGCGATGATTTCTTTAACTTTCATTTTCACTGTTTGCTTTTATTATCACGGTTTAAATGTCTACCATTTTCCACTATCCAAATAACTCCATCAAAAAATTCATCAATATTAATCACTCTCTGACTAAGCTTACGGCCGTTTTGTTAACTAAACATTCCATTGAAAGGTGATGCTCGCGACGACTGATGGCGATCAATTCTACAGATCACACCCCATGATGATCGGTGTGATGCGCCCCCCTAAGTAAAGGATTGTTGCTCGAAATAGATCGACACGACTGCCTTGATCCGTGAAGAATTATGAGCATTATAAAACAAACCATTAGCAATTACAATCATCGTGGATCGCGGATTACTCGCCGCGGTTGGGGTTCATCTTGATTCGTTTTTGGATTTGCTCCTTATTGAGCAACATTTAATCGGGAAATCTACCAGTTGGACAGTCTTTAAGAAAATCATAGGGGGGACCCCAAGTTTAAACCAATGCGCAATGGTTGTTATTCATAGCTAAGTAACTGCCTCACAGTTAGTGGCGATTTACTGATGGGCAAATTTGCGGACCAGTCAAAACATGCTGCCGGTAAAAAGGGAGCCAGGGTAGGCTCCGATAGTTAGTTTAATGAGCAGAGAGTTTGTTACCTGAGATTAACTAGCCATAAAGTTCAGCAGCGTAATTATAACGGAGTTTTGCACTTTTCTTGGCTTGAAAGGCAGGAATGTAAATGAACTAGAAAGTTATAATAAGCTTTTTATAGAGAAAGTTCACTAAACTGATAAATTTATATTATTGATTAGCTCAGAATGCGTTTCTAGCATCAAAACATTTGTTCTCTTTCGTGCGAAACTATGCCGAAGATTATTTAATTTGGATCAAGCTTGAAAAAAATGTGAAATTTACAACTTTATTTTCATATATATACAGTACATTATCAGCAATAACGGAAAAAATTAGGACCGAAAATGTTTTCAGTTATGTCATATCTAAATTTTCACCATATTATAAAACCTGTTTTATAAATAATGTTAGAAAAAAACCTTTTTCGGCACTAAGGCTATAATGACACTAATCTATTCTAGATGGTATTAATTTAGAATTAAGGCGTTGTTTTCCCACGAACTCAACCTGTGCCAAATCCGATCCATAAGCTGTCCCGAATCGGTGTACACTTGAAACCATAAGAAGCCACAGTGAAAACGGGAAGAAAGGCAATCATGGCTCCAATAGGCGGAAAATAGAGCCCCACAGTCGCTCGGAGTCACCGAATCGTAATAACTGTTTCAGTCATTCAATTCGATTCAAAAAGCAAAAGCCCAACAGACAACAGAGACGAAAATTCATATCTTTCCTAGCCGCAAGCTTGCATATTGTATAGGAAAAAGCCACGTGGTGCAACATGGAACGTGGAAGATTGAAAAAAAAAGAAGACACGTGTTTTAGCCAGTAGATATCAATCGATATAGTAACTGCACATTGCGCTGCACATGTTCCTACGAGTGTATCAATGTTTCATCCCAGAGCGTGAATGACTGACCCATTTTGAAAGCTGAATGGGACATTCAATCGACCGTGTGCTGCTGCTGCAATGGAGATGTTAATGCGTGAAGCTTTGAAGCTCTGCAAAGCCACAAAACGAGAGCCAACTCCTATGGAGCAGCCGGTAATTGGCAACATTTCACGGTTTCGTGGCTTGCGCAAGAAACGCAGAGGAGGAGGACAACAACAACAAAGCAAATTGCATCGCATTTGCTGGAAAATAGTGCGAGACAACTGCATCTTTAGCCCACATAACACATAAATAATGTGCGGATGCACGTGCACAAGTATCATTCTGTCAAGTTTATGCATTTCAATTTATCTAACATAGCTGGCTTCAGCTTCTTCGGCAAACGTTCCGCAAAACACATTCGTAGCTAATCGATTTCAGAAATCAACTGCAAACGGGACTTTGAGAAAAAAAAAATCAGCTCCAGCTCAAAGAAACTCCAAGAATCGTAGGAAATATAAAAAGTTTGAATATTAAAACACAACAACAACACAGGTTTCTCAATTTTCCACCCACGTGACCACGCCGGCAAAGTCTGAGTGTAGTCGGATTCTTTTCTTCGGTTTTTTTTCTGCGTACCACTCAATTGGAATATTATAAATATATCTGTAGCAGCAGCAACGTTCTGTTGCTGATGCTTAAATAAGCTAGAACGTTCTGACTGGGCATTCCAAATAGGGAATCAACTACTTGTTGGAGCCGAATCTGTTTAATTTCAGCTGATCGTTTGCAGCAGATAGATATTCTCGTTTGAAGGAGTTCCTCTTCGAAGTTGGGTACATGTTAGTCGGGAACTTTGATGAGTGATGTTTTTGTAGCAGGTTGAAGCAGTGAAAAATTACGTGAGTTTATTTATTGGAACTTATGGCGTACTAAAAAAACATTTCTTTAAAAAGACGACTTCGCTTCAAAATGAGCTCAAGGTCTTATTCAGTGCAATGTGCACATGCAAATGAGTGGGGATACTTGATGCAGGGTGGCCACTCATCCGGGAAAAGCGAGAAATGCGGGAAAAAGACGGTATTTCAAATCTACCGGGAAAATGCGGGAAAAAGTCGGAAATTCTTTCGAAAAGTCGGGAATTTTTGGCTCAGTGAAATTCTGTTTAGTGAAGTTCGGTTGAAATAGGTCAAAATAAGTAGAAATGGATACACAAGTGAACACCAGTTTCTTTCCAATTGACTTCGACCGATTTAATCTTTTCTCCTGTGATCGGGACGACTACGTCCTGTATTTTCAACAGTTGAAATTTCAGGGCGATCTCAAGACAGAAAAAGTGTACAGGAAAACAACTGTCAAATTACCCTGTAGAGTCGCTAGAGATTTCTTCTGTGAATTGCAGGGAGCTTTTGAAAAGTTCCGTAGCGTTTGATTTTGTTTTTCAAATTAAAGAAAATGTGAAATTATTATTTTCTGTTAGATTATTACACGAGATTATTGAACGAGGTTCAATATTTTGTATTTGAACACCGTTCCTTATATTCATTGTGTTTCTATCAAAAAGAAATTTTCATAGTTCCTTATCATAAAAAGCCTAATAGAGAAAAAAAAATACCAATTAATTGTAAGACATTTTTATTTAGCTTATATCGCTACTTTTACAGTATTTTGAAAATAAATTTCCGCTATGACAAACGGAGCATGGGTCTATTTGTATATATTATAGTTAACGCCGGGTGACGTTGATACTTACTGATTTTCGTTCTAGAAGTAGTTAAAATCTGACCCTAAATAATTACCGATTTCGGTGCAGCAAATCGAGTGTTCTAACTGGAACTTAAATCCTTGAATCTTGCCAAACAGAAAGCTCCGGAACCGGGCAAGAATGAATTTTGTTACCGAATCGACAAAAAGCTAGAAATGTAAGTGTGCAGGAACTGAAATAATAGAAAAAATATGTCGTGAGAACTGTTTTTGAGCAAATTATCGATCGCTCAAGCCATTCTTACCGAAATCGCTGAACAGGGACAAACATATTCTTCACTCATCGATTTATTTCGAGAAAAGTTGAATTTCTCTAAAAAGACAGAACATTTTACCAAGCAAGTTTCTAACGGGATTTAGGAGACCACTGCCCTTACTTTTGTTGCACTCGTAGATGTTTCATCCCATATTTCGGGAGAAACGCAGCTTCACGAGATTCGGGAGAGTTTTCGTTCGAATTTCGCGAGATTTGAACACTTTTCCTGTGGGTCGGAAAGTCATGGTCCGGAGCTGAATGAATGCAATTAAAATTAAAATTCTTAAAAATATCTGAGAAACAAATAAAGTTAACAATTATCAAACAAATTTTAACTTAACCATTGGTTTTAGTGTATATGGTTTCAAAAATAAATATTCGGAATTTTGTTTGGTTTACAAAATCGGGAATTTCGTGAGACCATGCGGGAAAAAATCAGGAAAAATGTTTCTATTTATCATATTTTTTCGTCTTTTGTATTTTCTGACAGCGTGTAATTTTATGTTTATAAAGCTATGATCATTTAGTATCCGGGCACTTTATTTCGGTGATAGCTTCGTTACTAGAACTCGCATATGCAAAACTTTAGTAGCATTGTGTTGGTTATGAAAAGGGCTATCTTGCCTATTTTTTGAAGGTTTTTAAGTTATCGTGT
Source organism: Uranotaenia lowii (assembly GCF_029784155.1). NCBI lineage: Eukaryota > Metazoa > Arthropoda > Insecta > Diptera > Culicidae > Uranotaenia > Uranotaenia lowii. Next base: position 120,935,458 of record NC_073693.1, on the reverse strand, counting down.
GTTTGAGATATTTACGATGCAAAACGACATGGTAAAAATAATTTTGCACAATCTCCTCGGAAAAACTTCATTGTAGACTTGATAACTCATGAACTGTTGATTTTTCTGAATTTTATTTTGGCCCAAATGCTTAAGAAGTATAAGGGGCCATTCTAGGATGCTTACGAAGTTCAATCCAAGCATCGTAGTGGGACCCTTGATCTCAAATATGGCTAAAAAGGCTATGGTTATTAGGAATAACTGAATGTAGACCCCTTAACTATGCAGTAAATCCGTTTCAGGCAGACAAAAAGTGTTGCCTGACTAGAAAACACCAAGATAATAACTAATAATGAGCAGTTCCATAGATCGCAATCTCCGCAACCGTTTTTTACGCAATGTGACAGATGTGTTCTGATAGACAAAAAAAATTATGTTAAACCCGAATTTAAGAAGTCAAATTCTTCGAGATGCCTAATCATGAAAAGGTTCCAACTAGATTCCAATTAGTTTTTCTAGGTGAATTTGTGTAAAATATCATGATTTTGCAAAGGTTTTGCTTCTGTAGTAAAAATAAAAGGTCAATGCATGACTGAAGAAAGTGTGAAAAGATAAAAAAGAGATTTTATAATAAAGTAAAACTATTTCTAGTAATCAACGATAAATTATTATTTTTTTTATTTTTACATTAAATGTCATATTAACACCTTCATTTCCTTCATATAAAGTTTTTCGATCAAATGAATAGTTTTTAAAATACATACGTTTGTAACTGCCTTATGCTCCAAAAGTAAGAACGATACATGAACTCGTAGTAAACTAGAAGCGTTTTCGTGAGACTAAAAAAATGTGATATTTTTTAAGTTACAGGAGACTTGATCCTTTACTAAAGGATACTTGACCCTTAATGCTGGGTGCTCTGGGTGCAAAAATCTAGTAAAATCCGAAGAAAAAAGATCCGTTTACTTTTTTTTTGTCATATTAATTCTCATTTCACAGTCAAAGAGAATTCCAAACGTTTGCCTACTACCCTAAAGCCATACTTAAAAGCGCAATTTTCTGGTTTTTAGATAAATGCAGTATTTTTAGTATTTTTTAACAGATAATCACTGGAAAAAAACATTAGTTTTTGGACAAATATTAGTTATTTCATGATAACTAATGATCACGTTCCATTCAGAAGAAAAATATATCATATTGGACTTAAGGGATCAATTATACCCATAACACACATTTCGGAAAAAATCTTAAAAAAAAAAATGAGAGTTTCTAATGAAGTTCAAATTATACTCTTAAGATTGACATTTCGGAATAAATTTAATATTTTAATATAATTCATGTGAAAAACTTTTTGAAGTGATTTTAAAAAGATCTTCAAATCACATTTTGTAAAAATTTTCAAACAAAGTTCGATAACTCGAAAATGAAATTAAAAAAAAAAAAAATTGAGATAACAGCTGTTGTTTTGTTCTATTTGGCACATTTTTCTAGAACATTTGATATTTATTAGACATTCCTGTTTCGAGATATAGCGAAGGAATCAAGTATCCCCAGGGATCAAGTATCCCCAGGGATCAAGTATCCTCACCCTTCCCTACATAGTGTTACCTAGTGGATAGATTTCCCTTTAACTTTCAAGATGCGAATTTACCGCAAGCACTTATGCGCCAACCGCTATTGCGGATGTGCTAGCGGACCAGTTAATTTGCCCGGACTCTTACCCCAGGGGGGGACAGTTTTTTATTTTCGCGCTCTAAAAAGGGAAGAAGCGAACTGGCAGTATCGTTGGGAATCAAGATCGGCTCTTTGAAAATTCGTGTAAGCGCATCTCAATCCCAAAGACTTCAAGAATGTCCAAAAAGTAAAATGACTTACCAACGTATTGCCAAGTTACGTCCTCCGGGTGTCCACACATAGGTCGTCGTAGTAGCCTCCACTGGGTCCACGACCAGTTGGTTTCCTGCGTGCGGATTCCACTTATCACTTTCCACACTACCGCGATATATTTCCTTAATCTTTTCGCGCTCAACGTACGCCAATCAAATTCAAGTTATTTGACCAATTGCTAAGACCGACTTTAACCGACAATTTTTCGAATATATCCCACGCTTTTTCCACGACTGTCTTCCAGCAAGGTTCAAGGATTAGAGACCATACCAAAGTCTTCCTTGTTTTCAGGAAAACTTCCCCAACCGCTTCCCCTAGGAGGTTTTCCTAAAACCGTCCGCATAGACAATGCAAAAATAACGCGAGAGTAATTTCAGCATTCTTTGGGGAACGCAGCCGGCCATACGTTAGTTAGCCATTCCCCTTTAAGGACGCCCTCTCTATCTAAGTTCAAGAAGCGCCGCTTACACTGAGTTTCCAAGAATCTCAAAGAGTTTCACTTATATTACTAACGATATTGCCAATAAAATTCGGGGGCATATTTTGCCACGCAACAATAGTTCTGTTAAGATTTATTCGTTTTTGTTGTTGCTATCAATGAATAAGCTGTATTTTGAATTTGCTTATAAATATTTGTTTTATTCGAATTCTTCAATAAAACAATTCAAGGGTTGTAAATGCCTCAGTCGATAATGGTAGCCTTTGGGACACCGGGACAAACCCACCCAGCACGGACGATGGCAGCGAAAAGTTATTCTTTCTCTCCTTAATCCCGTACGATCTGTTAAAAGTTGGGTGAAATTTTAGCTGCATCCCACTTGCAATGGAAAACCATCACCCAATTTCGGCACCGCTTCCATTGCCTGTTGCAGTACTTGCTGCGCTAAAGCAGGGTACTGGCGCAGTCGTCCGTATATTTCCCTAGCTACTCATTAGATTCAGAAATGATTCAAAATAATAAACTAATAATGATAAGAGAAAGAAGGAGGAGAGTGAGGAGAAGAGTGCAAGCCCTAATTCGTTCGATGAGAGAAGTCTACGGTGATCTCCAGCTAGGCAGCTTGCTGTCCAACTGGTAGAAACTCCAGAAGGCTCCATAACGGAAGAAGGAAGAGAGCCTGTCAGATCTCCAGAGAAGGAGGAAATTCCTGTGTCGAAGGAAGGAAGTGACGACAGAACTGAAGGCTTTGACTTGCTTTGTTTTGGGCAAGCATGGCTCTTTTTACAGAGGCAAACAAAGCAGTCCTGGAGATGGTAAGAGCGCTAAATGGCAGCGCTACTAGTAAAGGAACAGAGGCGAATGTCAGCCGCCCGAAATGGATCGATGCCTTCGTTCAAACGATGAGGAATGAACTCATTACTCCGAGAAGCTCTAAGAGAGTAAATAGGAAACGAGGGTCGTCAGGTGATCCAAGACCTGGCACCCTAAAGAAGAGGTTCCGAGACTCGATGGTTCGATAGGGCCCTAGCCAATTGGAAGGCAAGGACGGCAGGCCCTACGAGGGAGAGCCCTCCGAATGACAGGCAGTGACGCGTAAACACCGTAAGAAGAGAGCTAGAAAACAAACCCAAAGCCCAAGAACCAGCGAAGCCGCGTAACGGAAAAGGTGTAGCTATCGTAGTTATGGCACCAGAGGGTACGTACGCTGATCTGCTTCGTCTGATGCGAACCGACGACACTAGGAATAGGTGAAAGCGTGAGGAGGATCCGTCATACTCGTTCCGGCGAGATGATCCTAGAGTTGAAACGAAGTTCAGCAACAAAGAGTGCATCTTTCAAGGTGCTAGCGGAGGAAGTTCTAGGCGAGAATGTCACGAAGTGACCATCCGTATCAAAAACCTCGACGAAATTACGACAGAAGATGAAGTCAGGACACTGGTGACCATGTAACTGGCAACCCAAGCTGCCCTGCCTACCAAGGGCTTGTAAGTAATCCAAATCAACCTCAACCACAGTCACAAAGCACAACAGCTTCTGCGACAGATGGCAGTGAAAGAGAAGCTAGAAATAGCGTTAGTAGCAGACCCCTGTAATAAAGCCCTGTAGAGCCCTGAATGGCACAAATTGGATGACCGATAGTGCCAATCTGGCCGCAATAAGGGTGACAGGAAAGTTTCCCATACAAGAAGTGGTCACATCGGATGAGAAAGGCTTCGTGATAACCAAAGTCAATGGGATCTTCTGCTGTAGCTGCTACGCAATTCCTGAATGGCCAACATATTCGCAGCCTGCAGACCAAGCCGAAATTAGATGTTGCGTTGAGTTCGATTCTCACTACATTTTTTTTGGAATGAATTATCCAATAGGATGAAAACCCCATACAATGTTTCTCTTGTTTCGCTTGAATGTAGTGGTTATGCATCATTTTGCTTGGGAGCTCGAATCTTTATGCCAGTAGTGCTTTTCTAATCATATCATCTTAGGTACAGTACACTTTTCAGCACATTTTCGGCAAAAATTTTTGCTAAATATGCTTTGAATTTTGGCAACTTCTTCTATGGGCGTGTGTTCAATAAATTTGCTAATATTTTTGATAAATTTATGAAATATAAGTATGTAAGATTCGTTGGAAGCTCGTTTCGTGATAATTTGCACGCTTTCAAGTGTGACGTCTCCTAAGAGAAAGAAATTGTGGCAACCTTCAAATGGGTTGAAGAGAATTTTGGGGGAATAGATGTGATGATCAAAAACGCCGGCATGGTGAGGGATACGGTTTTACTGGAACCGAGCATCGGGCAGAAATTGCGAGAAGTGATTGACACCAATGTGATGGGTGTGCCTTTTGCAACCGGGTTGCAAAAACGCTCGGTCGATGGACATATCAGCAATATCAATAGCATCGGTTACCATTATATTGTGCACAGTGCACATACCTCAATTGAATATCTATCAACCTTCCAAATACGCAGTTACGGCCATGACCGAGGTATTGCGTCACGAGCGCAGAACTGCCGGAACCAAAATCAAGATCGCGGTAAAGAAAATTGTATTTTCGAAAAAAATAATATTTTTAAAATAAAATATATGTATTCCCATTACAGAGAATTATCCCGGGATTTGTGAACTCAACGAAAGTGCCGGAATCGGAACTGGACCATTGTGAATATCCAATGCTGGAGACCAAAGATGTTTCCGCTGCCATACTTCACGCTCTAACAATTCCGCCGCGAATTCAAATTCATGACATGAATTTGCACACTGTGGGAGAAAAGCTTTGAAACCTTAAAGTAAACTGTTGAATGCACTCTCAGTTTCGATTTTCTTTTAGATTTGTCGTTAAGGACTCATCCATATCTCTTTCGATTGTACTCCAAGATGCAATTATTAACTCTAAGCTTTCAACTTGTTTTTTTGTGTGGTTACGTTAAAGTAAACTGTCAGTTTAAGTTGCTACCGCTGATCGAAATTGCCTGAAACTTTATTCATCCCTTGAATAATATTGATTATTGTAAGCAAACCAATTGTATTGAACGAAAGCACCCTACAGCTAAAGTACCTCTATGATTGTTTTTCCAAGTTCGCGTGTTACAGATCCCCATATTGTTGATTGAATCCTCCACGAATCTTCAATAGCAAAAGCTATTACTGAAACAGACGGCGGCGACGATACTTTCGCTTTCGTTTCCATTCAGCGAATCTGGCTCTCCTCCATTCATCGCATCGGTCAGTCGGTACAAATATCGAATATTTGCATTAGCGATTTGCATTTATTGTTTTCTATTTGCCATCAGCAGTAAAAGGCAGGCGCCTCCGAAGACGTCTCATCAACGACGATGGCAGGCAGCTTAGAAGAGTTATTTCGGCACCGGGCAGAGGCAAGCAGTTATCGTGCGAAGTGGAAAACAGATTTCACCTGTTGTCTGGCGAGTTTTGAATGGGTTGGACCAAAAGCGTTTCGGGAGCTTGCTTGCAGTTGACCGACTACGGTGATGAATGGAAGGGTTTGTTATTGTTGTTGAGAAGCGTAGAAAACCCGAAAATGCAATGTATACAACAGTGCAAACATTAGGAAATTTGTTATACAATAAAGTTATTCGTGAAATTAAATAAACCGCAACATTTTCCTCAGAGCGTATATTAAGTTTCCCATAGCAAGTCTTGAAATGGATCTTTCATTTCGTGGGTGTTGTTGCCGTTGATTGGACAACAAAGGGCTGGACATCACCCAAACTTCGGTTATAATGCCGATGTAAACGATGGCATTTAAGGTTTTTGAGGTGCAAAAACAGCTCGAGTAAGATTTTTATTGTATTCTTTTGGAGAAGTTGAACGTTAAAAAATCGTATTTCATTTTGAAACTCGGAAGAAATTAGGATGTAAAATCGTTGAGTTTTTCGACTGCTGAGGTCAAAATGTTGTGTTTTGTATTAATACTCATGTTTAATTTTTGCATAATTTTAATATTATGAGTTTATGTAATATTGAAGTTTTTTTAGGAGGTTTAATTTGAATCGTTTAAGTGAAATGTGAAAAACTCACTTCATTTTAATCTTTCTTTTTTTGTTGTTGCAATTTATTCGATCTTCAATTTCTTGGTATTGAAGAAACTTTTTTTTTAACGAACAAAAACATATAAAATCCCAGTGAAACTATAGTTGATTCATTTGAATCAAATTAACGGTTTTGAGAAGGCAAACGAAGGTGCAAAAAATTATTTTTTTTTGAGTGAAAGTTTCAGGTCGATAAAATAAATATTCAATCAAATTCATCGATTTTTTTACATTCTTCTGCAAGCTAGGATTTCAGATGTTTACTTTTTCCATAAGTGAATATCCAATGCAGAAATTTTTTTGAAGAATTTCTTCGTTTCTAATTTTGAATGAATAAAACAGTACAACTTTCCCCAATCTTATTTTGAATTTATCAGAAATCAAAATCATGTTAGAATATACGATATAAAAAATTGAGATAAATATTGTGATTTTCTTGAATAACTAGATTCGCTTGCAATTAATTTAACTTGTCAAAAATTAACATTATTATTTTTCTCACCTTATTTTGAACCGTTCTTGAATTATTTGTTTACACATTAAGCTGACAACTTTGCCATGTGACATATAAAATTTCATCCGTTATTTTAAGCCGCATCTATGCAACTGCACAAGTATTTCAGATTTTAAAAATGGTTAAAGATAGTAAGAAATGGTGTAGAAATCAATCAAGAAACAGACAAATATTGGATCGATTCATGGCCCTGGTGAAAGATTTTACCATACGATAATAAGGTTTCTGACTGTTTTAGACCCGAATCATGTCCATTTTTTAGCCATTCTTTGAACCGTAGCCGGGGCATTTAAGGGATTTGTTAAATATTATCGAACATTTTGGTTTTGAAAATAAATAAGATTATTCTTCCAGTTTTTTAATTTATTTGCTATCGCGTCCGTTGGAAACAGATTCTAACCAATATCACTATCTTCATCTCCCGTTTCTCTTCGACTCTTTCGATACATATAGTGTTTTCGTTTATTGGCAGTGGCAACCTAGTTACCCACGAGTTTTGCCCTAACTGCTGTTATTATGTTCGGTTATTAATTCAGAAGTCCACTAGTTTTGCCCGAGATTTGAACCTCAAGCAGGCGGTTGCACCCCGTAAAAGTTGTCAGTGTTGGGGGTAAGCATAAGGGTGAGTATAGCAACCATATATTTGCATCGTCCCGGGTAACGATTCTGTTTGTTTATTCAGAAAAAGTTTTGCCCCGCGCGAGTGGAGATAAACGAAAACGGCAATAGTCATAATCATCGCTCGAAGTGAAGCTGCATGAATTTTTAATCATTTGTTTATTTTTGTTGTGAATGACATGATTGCTGTGATTAATTAGTTCCCATATTCAAGAGGTGTACGGATATGACGGTGAGAGAAGAAGTACAAAATCGTTGAGCGAAATTTGAGATTGATGAAATTTTTGTGTGAAAACTCTAGCGCGAGAAGAAAATCGCAATATTTCCAAGATTCAACTTTGTCAACATCAGATTACAATTATATTTAGAAATGATTCATTCCAGGTAAATGAATTTCTGCTTACAAATAAGAAAAAAAAAACTGAGAGCAGCATACCACGGTACAGGGTGGCCACAGAACTGGGAAAACCGGGAATTGAAAATCGAACCGAGAAAACCGGGAAAAAAACGGGAATTCAGACCAAAAACCGGGAAAATTGACAAAAGGAATTCGAAATTCAATTTTTGTTCCAAGATCAGGGACTCTACCCAAAATTCAAAATTCAGAATTAAAATTTAAATTTCCAATAGAACAGTTCAAAAATTGTGTAAGAAAAATGTCATAAGTAGTTGAGTTCATTAAATTTATTAAATTTACTAACTACTCTGATCTCTTTTCAATTACCCCTCTGAATTGAAAAAAAACTCAATTTTTACCGAAACTTAGAGTTTAAAACTGCCTCGAAGAACTATATGAGAAATTTTAAAAGTCTGCTACAATTTTTTCAAGGATCGCACATCATGATTCACGAAAAAAAATATCAATCATATAAAAACAAACGAATCAAAGTTAAATTTTTGTTGTGTTTTTAAAATTAACTTTTTTCGATTAAAAGTCACAATTTATTCAGAAAATTTTGAAATACACTTTTCAAAGCTTTAATATGTTGAGATTCCTTTAAAAATTTGCGAAAATCGTATCAAAAATTGAAATAAAACAGTCATATGAAATTTTAGCAACACAGTACAGTATTTTTACGATCTTTTTTCATGATGTTTATGTCGATAGAAGACTCTAAGTTAATTTTTTTAAAATGTTTAAATGATTCAACATTGCATGGTACTTCACTTAAAATATACATATTTGTGTTTCGAGTGAAGTACTAAAACAAAATAACAAAATATTGCGATAAAATTGACTATTTTTACTGTCTTCTTTTCAATGGCACAAGGCAACAATATTTACGTTTTCCGTTTGAAGATGGTCTAAGAGCTGATTTTGACTGATTTGATCGCGACATATCCAAATATGCAGTTTGGTTTTTTTTCTGCCAGCTATAGTTTTTGAAATTCATGAGTTAATTTTTGAAAATTTTATTAACATTTTAGAACTTTTCTAAGATACTTAAATTGAAGAACTTTTCCGAAAACCGTGTGTTGTTCTGAGCGAACTGAGGCTTCCTTTAAGTTTATTCATCACAGTCTGGTAAAATATGAGAATTAAACAATATTTAAGATTTGTTTTAATCAAATTAGCTTTTACTTAACCGTGTCTAGATTCTTAAAAAAACCGAAATAGAATCCATTCGGATTGAAATTTAAAAGCTTTAAGTTGGGAAATTGAAAAGTTGGAAATTAGAGAGAATTTCAATTCATGGCATGTTTAATAGTATTCTTTATTCAATATCAAACACAAAATTGGAGTTTGAATGAACTTTGTTTTAATTACATTACTGTTACATATAAAGTCCCACATATAATTAAAATGTCAAATTCACTCAGATAATAATTTTCCGAGGGGGCAAACAATTTGGTTACAGATTTGACTATCTTGGAGACGCAATCGAAATAGGATTTTTTTCCAACAACTATGGTTTTCGAAATAACTTTTGAATATAGTATAAAAATTTATTTAAGAAATGTGTACACTTTTTTTTGGAAAAACTATAGAACAAAACATGATTTAATAAATTTAGCTTTTTTTTGCTGAATAACCTACTTTCCTGAAGAGCACAATAAATTGACGTTATAGAAGTTTTTTTTCTATTTTCTCCCGTTATGTTTAAAAACGAATTCAATTTAAATTTCAAAGCAAATTGAATCTCTCATATTTTTCAAGCATAAAAAAAACGCTTTGCAGTCTTCAACCAAGAAGTAAAATTAAAAAAAAAGATTCAACAATTGATTCCAAAACTTCTAAACTTAATCAACAAAACAAGATGTGATAGAAAAAAAATTTACAAAAGATTCGAGTTTAGGACACCAAAATCTTTCAAACCAGTTATCTATGTATTCCTGTTAATTTTCAAAATATACCGTAAACTGTAATCATCATTAAATAAGTTAAAAGTTAAAATATATGAAAACTATTTACTACGTTTGAAAGCCTATATATAGTTACAAATAAGCTAAATTTGGTTTTTATTAGAAGATTTTTGAGATTACTTAACCCTTTAATGCATAGTGTTGTTTTAAAACAACACTAATCTAAATCCTAATATCTCGGAAACGCGTGGATGTTTTTGAAAGGTTTACAGACAAAAATATTCTAGAGATTAAAAGGAATTAGCCCATGGTATTTTTGTTATGGTATTTCAATCTTTTCGAGAGATATCTAACAAAGTATGCGGAAAAAATGCAAAATTCAAATTTATTTATTTTTTCGAAAAAAATAGTTTTTGGACAATTGCTGATATTTCTTCAGATTCGCAAATTCTATCACATTTTTTAACCTCTATCAATCACAAACACCTTCCAGCACCCAATTGACAAGGTTTGGAAGAAATTTGCAAAATAGTTTTGAAATGAATTAAGAATTTCAAAAAATATTTTTCAACTTTAATGGGCCATAACTTTTATAATACTCAAAAGAACGACTTCAAACCTGGTGAGTTGTGTTATTCGAATTATTATTTTAATTATTTATTAATTGTTATTATATCACTGAATCAATAACTGCAATTCTCATTTAAAAAAGTCATGCATTAAAAGGTTAAAATGTAATTTTAAAATCTAAAAATATCTGGTTTTTTGAAGGCTCACAATCAAACATCTCTCCTGATCAAATTTAAACATTTAGGAGCAAATGGAGCAAAAAATTTTAATTTCGAAAATCCATTAAAATTAGAAAATTCTGTGAAATCTGTGAAAATTTCAAAATTCTGTGTTCTGTGACACAGATTCTGTGATGAAAATTTGCTCAAAATTCTGTGAAATTGCAGATTTTTTAGTGATTTCGGCAACCTTGATGCAGACACATTGTCCTTTTTTTGATTGTAAATGTTTTTGAAAAAAAACGTTGAAAAAATCAGTTAAGTTCTAACAAAAATTACTGGCATGGTTGGTCAGCACTTCTCAAATCCAACCGCGCGCTGTGTAAATCGCACTGTTATCTGCTTCGATTTTCAGAGCACCACACTTCCTTCCGAAATGCTCTACACTCGTTTCCGAGCATAGCCGAAGCCAAGTGCCGAGCGAAACCGGTGCCCCAATAGCAGCACTATTGTGGGAGCAGGAGAAATCCCAAAACACACAGCTGAAGTGCATTTTTTCCTTCTCTTCCTACCGCAGTAGGCAAATAAACAACACGAAACGATATTGTTTCTTCTTCTTTCTTTTTTTTTTTGTTGGGAAAGAAACAAACCAACTGAGTAGATTCAGCGCTGCTCCCCTACACTTAGTTTGCTGATTTTTTTCTCTTGCTCTCACCCTGACAAAGGCTTCTCTGCTCTTTGATTGGGTGAACGCTCGGCGTCGCAACAGAGCAGGGCAAGTGTTTCAGAACAAAAAGTTCACTGAGTTGCATTTTTCAACTCGCTCGGGAAGAAATGGACAACCATGATTACTGGTATTAATGTTAATGACTTCTGTGCTAAATGGCACCATAAAAGTAATTTTTAAGATGTTGAGGTACGTATAAATCATTTAGTGGTATGAATAAGGTTAAACAATTGCTTTGGTAGCTTTTACTTAGCTCCAAATCAATCAAAGCAAAAGTCCAAAGCATTTGCTTAGTTTGGTATGAATAAACATTTGCTTAGCGGATGTGTACTAAAGTCTTAGAACATAGCTTTTGCTTCGAATAATAGAGCTATCCAACCAGCAGAATCTGAAGTTTTCTAAAGTAAAATGAAAGAAGACGATCAGAAAATTGAAAAGTACGGCTAAAGCAGCCTTGAAGTCGACGAAACGGGTGGTGGGTGTAAGAACGACCGGAATTTTTTGTTAATGCGTGCTCGTATGTTGATGTTTAAAGAAAAATGAATACATATTCGAATATTGTCAAACAAAAAATGGCCTAAATTTAATATTTATCATAAGCTCTCCCACATGTATTCGGATCGGGATAATCCGATGTATAAAAAATAGGCAACAGGCGCGCATTTTAATTTAGATTTTTTTTAAATCTTAGGATTATAAAAAATTATATAAAAATGAGAGATCTATATAATGTTTTAAATTATTACAATTTATTTCTTACTTTGAGCCAATTGGGACTTCTTTCACTATAGCCGGATTTTTTTTAATTTGAAATATTTCCTAATTGATTTGTTTATTGTCATCTTAGACGAATGATTTTATACGGATTTTACGGATACGACAGGAATATGAAAAAAGTTGGGTTATCACTTCGACTTTTCTTTATCCATTAATGGTATGAATAAGGTTTAGCAATTGCTTCGATAGCTTTTACTTAGCTCGAAATCAATCAAAGCAAAAGTCCAAAGCATTTGCTTAGTTTGGTATGAATAAACATTTTCTTAGCGGATGTGTACTAAAGTCTTAGAACATAGCTTTTGCTACGAAAAATAGAGCTATCCAACCAGCAGAATCTGAAGTTTTCTAAAGTAAAATGAAAGAAGACGATCAGAAAATTGAAAAGTACGGCTAAAGTAGCCTTGAACTCGACGAAGCGGTTGGTGGGTGTAAGAACGACCGGATTTTTTTTTTGAAAAATGCGTGCTCGTATGTTGATGTTTAAAGAAAAATGAAAACATATTCGAATATTGTCAAACAAAAACTTGCCTAACTTTAATATTTATCATAAGCTCTTCCACATGTATTCGGATCGGGATAATCCGATGTATAAAAAAATAACAATAGGCGCGCATTTGAATTTAGATTTTTTTTAAATCTTAGAATTATAACAAAATTATATAAAAATGATAGATCTGTATAATATTTTAAATTATTACAATTTATTTCTTACTTTGAGCCAATTGGGACTTCTTCCATTATAGCCAGATTTTTTTTAATTTGAAATATTTACTAATTGATTTGTTTAATTTTATCTTAGACGAATGATTTTATACAACGACAGGAATATGAAAAAAAAGTTGGGTTATCGCTTCGAATTTTCTTTATCCATGTTGAAAATGCCTTTTTGAATTGTTTTGAAGTGAAATATTGCTTATTTGATAAATTCATGACGTTATTAAAGAATTTTTTATTGGAAAAGTCTGCTACCGAGCATGCTTAGAAAATAAAGCAATTGCTAGGAGAATTGTCGAGCAATTGCTTCAGATTTGAGCTTTATTCATACCAAACTAGCTTGTTCTAAAAGTAAAAGCTCCTGACTGAGAAAACAGCTATCAAAAAAACTTTATTCATAACAACCGAAGCAATTGCTTTAAGCGACTGCTCGACTGCTCGATTTAGTTGAGCAAAAGCAATTACTAGGTTTTTTTCATACCACCCCATGTTGAAAATACCTTTTTGAATTGTTTTGAAGTGAAATATTGCTAATTTTATAAGTTCATGACGTTATTGAAGAATTTTTAATTGGAAAAGTCTGCTACCGAGCATACTTAGAAAATAAAGCAATTGCTATGAGATTTGTCGAGCAATTGCTTCAGATTTGACTATTTGAGCTTTATTCATACCAAACTAGCTTGTTCTAAAAGTAAAAGCTCCTGACTGAGAAAACAGCTGTCAAAAAAACTTTATTCATAACAACCGAAGCAATTGCTTTAAGCGACTGCTCGACTGCTCGATTCAGTTTAGCAAAAGCAATTACTAAGTTTTTTTCATACCACCCATTGTGATCAAAGTTACCCCGAAACTCTAAATCTGGGTTTGTAATAAACATTTGATAATAACCATCAATGTCGTTTGAATTTACTGCAATGATCAATACCTCCACCTCAGTACGTGTTTTAAAACTTTTAAGTATTACGAAAAAGCAACCCTTTCCAAAATACTCAAAAATGAATTAAAAACAGTGATCAAAGTTTCCCCAGAAACTGTAAGGTACCTTAACAAACGCATCCAAAAATTAAAAAAATATTTGATTACTGTTTTCAACTGTTCTTGAATTAAAAATCCTATAATTCTTAATTTCCCTCCTTCAACCCTGCTATTTTTTTTCAATGTACATAGATATAAGCTTTGGTTTTCACTTGAAGAATTAGACTTCGAAATTTGGTTAGTGATAATCAATCTATTGATTCATAAGAATATCAAAGGATTATATAATACCTTCCCGAAACTCAAACAATTTTTAAAATTTATATTGATTCTTTTAGACACGAATGCCATAATGCTGGTAAAGTGTCAAAAATAAAACCTTAATAAAAATTAATTCTTAGTTATTATTTCATGAACATGGAAAAACATCCCCATTAAACAGTTTACAGTTTGCGTGATATGTTCAGCCCTAGCTAAACGCAACGCCATTAAGTTCAGTACTGAATGATTGAAATCAGTCGTACTGAAAAGCACAACAACTTGTAAAGCCCTAAAGTGGTAAAAACTTCCGGCAACGGCCAGAAGAAAGCAAAAAATCGAGAGTGTGTAATAAAACCTCCTTTAACATTCTTTCTGTCAAAAAGGAGTGAATTGAAAAAAGGTAGCAAACAGCAGAACAATTTTAAAGCGAATAACTCCCCCACCTTATCTGAGAAGACGCCGGAGTTCAGTAAATATTTTATGAGGTGCTTAGCACAGGGGCTAGCTAGGGATGAAAAATTCGAACGTGCTACCACAGTTATTTGGGCAATTCCAACTATTTGTCTTTATTAGAATAAGGATTAATGGTTTCGGTGGTTGGTTTGTTGGGGGAGGAAGATTGTGGTAGCAAAAAGGTTATTTATTTGTGCCGCGCCAACACGACACGTGTGGTTTTTGGCAAATTTGAGAAAAATTGAACCTGAAATTGGATTTGACAGGTTTTTGTTTTCAAACGAGTTGTAACTTTGAACTGACAAAAAATCGGTTGATTGATTTATCAAATGTTTTGTGGTGTCGTTTGTAAAATTTCCAATTTTATTTAGGAATTTTCCAAAAAGATTTTCAATATAGTCGAAGTTGCCATGCAACTCAAAAGTTTGTTTCTTTTTTGATCACATTTCAGAATAAAAATTCACTTCGTACACTTTCGCTTTCATTTTGCCACTTAACTTTGATCTTATCAATTAGTAATGACCGGCGGCACCTCAAGTAGAGCATCGCGATGCGCCACGCCGAGCCATTCCATCGGCTAATCTTCTGTGACGCTCATGGGGATTAGCGGTTTGGGATAGCCCCCCCAGTTTATCTTGATACCTTATACTCGGCAGACTGTTTGGCGGCTGGTTTCAGTTTCGTTGAGTCATGAGTTTTGTTTTGGGCGCCACTTGAATCAAGTGTCTTTTTTTCTTAATGGGTTTTGTTATCATGCTGTGAACAGTAGTTTTTTTCATCTCGGAATGTCCAAGCAGAATGAGCCAAAGTTGTTGGTATACTTTCATCAAGACAAACGATCCGCTCGACACCTTTGGGATTCGGCACAGAATTTTGAGGGAACTGTGCAACAAACTCGTTAAAAAGCCCGCATTCATGATTTTCTTTCCGTTTCTTTTACTCCTACGAATCTTACTTGTTTGCTCGACATCTAGCCTGGACAGCATAAAATTTGTTTTCATGTTTGCTTGCTACTCTAGATTTGACTTGTCGGAACATAATTGTCGAGGATGAGGAAGGTTGTTTTCATATTACTGTGCCGAATAGCCGAGTTTCAGGAAGGTGTGGAATTTTCGTAAGTCAACTCGACGATGAAAAGTTTTTCGGTTAACAGAAAAAAGTTCAAGGTGTGCATGAGAGTGCCCCAAATGACCTGACTTTTGAAAAATTTATGCGTTGCGTGCTAAAATTAATCCTAAACTTAGTACAAGATCTCGTGCCAAATTTGGGCCAGATCGGATCACTGGAAGAGATCGCTCAATGAGCCTGAAGTTTGTATAGGATTTTGAGACATTTTGTTCGGGAGGAACAAGAAAAACCAGTTTTTTCGGCCGATTTCTTTTGAATACGGTTTTTATCAAAGCCCAAATCATGACATGTTTCATCCGAAGATGGCATTTCGATAAGAATTAAGATAAAAAAACAGATATTCTTTGAATTCAACGTTACACTTGATAGCCCGTAAAATTGAAGAAAATGAAAGCTATTAGGTAAACCTAATCTAAAAAATATTCTACTCTAAACACACTGTTGCAACTTAAATGAACCATTTATAAATAAAGCATTTTCGTTTTCTTTCTTTCCACAGATTGACTGTGTGTTTCGACAGTGGACCGCGGAAAACACCACCCACTCTAAATAAGTGAAATAAAAACAACAAAAAAACTGGCCTCACCTCGCGAGGGGCCTCCGAAGCGCAGTTATTAATGTGAGAAAATGTCCCCTGCAAGACTGTCGCTTCGGGAGGAGGACATAGTGCGGTTGGCGTTGGAGTTTCTGAACAACCGGGAGCTGCACATCTCGCAGCTTTCGCTGGAACGGGAAACCGGTGTCATCAATGGCCAGTACTCGGACGACGTCCTATTTCTGCGGCAGCTCATCCTCGACGGGCAATGGGACGATGTCGTCGAGTTCATCCAGCCGCTCGATACTCTGCAGAACTTCGACATGAAGCACTTCAAGTACACCATCCTCCGGCACAAGTACATCGAACTGTTGTGTATCAAGTCGGAAGCTGGTGGACTGAATGGGCCTCCGGCATTGAACAATGTTGAGGGGGCTGTCGAAGAAGTGGTGCAAGTTCTCGGCGAGCTGGAGAAACTCTGTCCCACCAAGGAGGAATATTCGGCGCTCTGTTTGCTCCTAACGCTGCCCAAGCTGGGCGATCATCTTCAGTATCGGGATTGGAATCCCAGCAAGGCGAGGGTTCAGTGTTTCCGGGAGATATTTCCGCTGGTGGAAAAGTTTCTGCCCGGCGATAAGAAGGCCGGATCGCCGCCAACGTTATTTGCCAAAAATGATCGGCTGGTGCAGCTCATGATCAAGGGAATTCTCTATGAGTCCTGTGTAAATTATTGTCAAGTGAAAGCTACCGGATCGGCGGATTCCGCCAATCAGAAGATTAATTTCTCACGAGTGCTGGATGGATCAATAGGTGAGTTATGAATCATTGCGTAAGCGTTAAATATGTTTACAAACGTGGGTCCAATAATGGTCTTGTCAAATACCGACAAAGTTCATTAGTTAATTCTTGAATAGCATGAAAAGATATCGCACGCCGTATTAAAGACTCGACTCGTTCATTCTTAACGGAAAAATCTGAACGAAAAAATGTTGTCTGTGAAGTACTTACATTGGCCCAAAAAAATCATCTGATCTCGACGTTTAAGACATGTTAAAGCCTAACCCGTCTTAGATTTTTTTTGAGTTCTAGGAATATCAATATGACATTCTGACTAAAACCGCTATTTTTTTTTGTTTCTCTACTATTTTGTACAAAATTTACAGTTATGATTCCCAAAAAAATGTTTACTTATAAAGTTAGTTCTTTTAGGAATGGGACACTTTCTTTTGCTGATAGCTCATTTCCTAGTAATCGGACATTCAGCATTTTGACAGAATTTTGTTGCTTGTGAATATTACTATCTCACCTATTTTTTCATAATTTATATATAACGTGTTTTTGAGATATTCACAATGCAAGAGAAAAAGAAAAAAATAATTGTGCACAGGTTCCATCAAAATCTATCATTATCAAATCGATAGCTGACAAAACCGTTGGTTATTCAAAAAAATACTGTGTGTGAGTGGTGGAAAACTATGTTTATACTGTCGAAAACTTCCACCAAGTTGAAATCAAGCATTGGAGCGAAGCACATGATCGGAAACTATGGTCTTCAGGTCTTCAGGAAAGTCAAGTCTTATACCAGAATTTTTAATTTTAGTAAGCGAAAAACTAAATTAGATTGCTGAAGTGTTCCACAAATTTTTCTCTCATAAGCTGAAAGTGTTGCCTAGTTGTGAGTCATTCAAATCTTACCTCAAACAACAAATTTTTGCGAGTTCCAGAGCTCGTGAGCTGTATAGCCTGTACCGAGGCAATGAGACAGATGATTTCTGATGAACGACAAAATTTATGAAAAACCCTATTTCAAACAAATTCCAGCGTTTGATTCCTATAACATTTCTGCTCACGGCTAGGTCCTTAGCAGATTAAAGTATGTAATGGTTGGTCGTTTTGTGTAAAAAAATGATTTGTCAAGATTCTGCTCCTGTGGAAAACAAACAACAATTTTCAAAACGAAATCTCTACTATCTATACTAACGGATTATACTTTAAGTTTAATCTTAATTTCGCTTCGTTTTTGTCAGATTATGCCAACTATGCCAGACATTCCATTAAAAACGCTTTCAAGTGGCTCAAACATAATCAAGTTTTGTTAATTTCGAAACAGCTGTATTCACTAAATTGCCTCAGTTTTTTTTAAAGTGAATTGTTAAACCGAAAAGTATCAAAAATTGATGGAGGTCGAAATTTTACCTGGTAACGGCTCGGGCGATGTTCCTGCGAAATTTAATTTTTTTTTGCTGACAAATTTGCACTAAAATTTATTATTTGGCAGAGAATTTGCAGCTGTGACAAAAAAACGAAAATTTTTATTACAAATAAGACAATGACATCGGAACTATGTATACCAAAAAAAGTGTCTCCGAAAACACATTTTGCCGTTCATTTGATCCAACGACTATCCCGTAATGTTTTGACCAGATTTGGCAGCTTTCATTACAGCAAAGTCGTTCAAGAATGGTATGCAGAGAAAAGGGTCCAGTGTGTCCGAAAAACCTTAACCCACCCAACCGCCCCCAATTCCGCCCTATTGGAAAATACTGGGCAATCATGAAGAGGAGACTCAAGGCAAAGGAAAGGTTGTCAATCAGTTGAAGACCTGGTGGAATAAGATAGCTAGAACGATGGACGAAGAAATCGAGAATTCCTTCGAACCCGTGGCGAATAATTTTAACCGTATTTTTTTCTTAAAAGTATGAAGAAAACGATGCATTTGTATAAAAAAAGATCTTGATTTCAATAATAAACAACTGAAAAACAGGCAATTGCTTTTGTTCCAATTCTATCTGGAGCAAGCTTTATTCAAAGTCTAAGAAAAAATAAATAATAAAACATTGTTTGGAAAAGGCTGCAGCTCACCAAACGCTTAAAAAAGCCCTTATTTCCTAAAATTACTCCACTGGAACCGGTATGAAATGGCCTTTTATTTCCTGAATTTTACCCGTGTAGTAGACCTATCTTTGAAGTTTAATTTGTAATATCTACTCAAATTGACCCCGACAGGCAGAAAAATTTTCGGGATGAATCATCCATAGGGATGAGAATCCTTGAAAAAAAGGGAAAAAAGCTGCGGGTCAAACATTCTAGGGTTGCCAGCCAAAAAGCTGCGGGTCAAACATTCTAGGGTTGCCAGCCAAAGGGATACAAGAAAACCGAACAACGGTCGAAGTAGACTGATCCCATCGACGGGGGCTGTCGAGTAGTGTGCATCCGACCCCACGGTTTAAAGATGCAAAGAAAAGGCAACATCTTCTGCGTAACGAATGCCGTGGGTAAGCCGCGTTCGTGCGTAGGATGCTCCACCCTCGAGGAGTTTCCGAGTAATGCGGTTTTCAACGACCGAAGCTGCGGGGATAAGACTTAATCTTCTTCGCAGAGGAAATCATTGGGAAAGGGTTATTGCACGATCGTGGAATATCCACGAGTAGAGTGGCTCTCGACATCGGGTAAGCCATTTGAGTCGGAGTAGTATTACGTCTTCGTGGGGAATCAACCGAGTAGTCCTGCTAAGTCCCGCACGTGTGCTGTGACATGCGCGAGTCTAGCATAAAGGTGGCGAACCTCGAATCCTGGAGCTAAGAGATCGGGCTTCGAGTCGTTAGAGGAAAGGTCAGGCCTCGAGTTCTCAGGAGGTGAGGTTTGTGTGGTCAACCTCGAGTCTACGACGAGAAGTCGGATCTCGAATCGCAAGAGGAGAGATCAAGCGTTTAATCAACAAGCGGAGGGGTATATCTAAGTGGTTACCTCGAGTCATTACGAGGAGAAGTCAGATCTCAAGTCGCTAGAGAAATGATCGGGCCTTGAGCCATGTAGAGGAGATGTATGTGTACGTCAACCTCGAGTTGATGCAAGAAGGGTCGGTCCTCGAGTCGTAAGAGGAGACCTAACTTTGACGCTCCACGACTACGAAGATCTCAATAGTTGCAACAGTGCTTTCCGGAAGACTTTGTAACGGAAGTAGTTGTTCCAGCAATGGCTACAACTTAAAGGCGCCACTTCCAAAATAGTCCTATTCTTATTTAATTTTTGGCATTTCGGCGAGTTGTGAAAATTCAAGGTAGAATATTTAGAAAGAACATGAAAGTATTATAGGTGGAAAGATCAAAGCTAGAGCGCTTTGGGTAGAAGAAATTGAATAGTTGGTGAAAATGTGAGCAGGGCTTTTGTTTTGTGAACAGCTTTTGAACTACTTGCGTGATTCTTTGCCGCGCGCCGTTTCAATGTTGATAGGAAGCGATGAAGAAACCCATCGCATTCCTACCCACATTGAAACACGGACGGGTCGAACACATGAGATTGTGTCCGACCGGGCAAAAAATCATCCAAGCAGCGCTCACATGTGCTGTTCTATTGCTAAGCCAATTCTATCGATGCGTGCTACTTTTTTAGGTACATCGGATGGTTGCTACTTCACCAACTATTCAATTTCTTCTACCCAAAGCGCTCTAGCTTTGATCTTTCCACCT
Organism: Uranotaenia lowii; assembly: GCF_029784155.1. Lineage (NCBI taxonomy): Eukaryota > Metazoa > Arthropoda > Insecta > Diptera > Culicidae > Uranotaenia > Uranotaenia lowii. Next base: position 120,914,898 of record NC_073693.1, on the reverse strand, counting down.
ATAATACTTTCATGTTCTTTCTAGATATTCTGAATTTTCACAACTCGCCGAAATGCCAAAAATTAAATAAGAATATATCCCGGCGGCGATTAAAATAAGATAACACTTCCAAAATAGAAGGCTGCTAACATAAGGTTGCCAGATTGCCCGGATATTTAATACTAAATTTAAGATCAGTTCGGCCCGGCCAGGTTGCCCGGATTTCATTAAAAAATGCCCGGATTTTGCCCGGCTTTATTCACTTTATTTGGCAAATTTGTCAAAAAAAAAACACAACAAACACCTCCAAAATGCCCTAAAATACGGTTCAAAATCGAGGAGTTCGATGAGTTTAGATAAAAAAAAAACATCATTTTTTTTCTTGATTTTTGTTGAGAAATTTCTGAGTTTTGACAAAACTTGCCCGGATATTGCCCAGATTCATGGTCGTCTATTTGAAATCGAATGCCCGGATTTTGCCAGGTTTTTATATAAAAATAGCCCGGATTGTCCGGCCCGGCGTGCTGAAAAAATTCTGGCAACCTTATGCTAACACAAGGTCATTGACCGGCAAAAGACTCCCTCCCACGGCGGGTTTCAAATAGTGGCTCAATCACTTCGTCAATCTTGCGAACCCAACTATCGTTTGCCAAACTGAAGTTCAGGAGAAATAAAAAAGGATAGGAAGAAAGGCCTGCCAAGAAAAGCAATTATTAAGTCAATTTTAGCAACATTATCTCAGTTGCATAGAATACGGAAAACAATTATCGCGATCACTTCTAATGAAAAAACTTCTTAGAAAAAAAAAAAACGAAGTCAAATCTCAGTGATCATGTACATGGTATGAAGTTTTCTTCTGCTTAGAGCGCCATAACGCTTTTAAATATTCCTTGGTAGACGATATTTAGATTTTGGTTCCTTTAGAGCTCACCAGTTGTCTGCTAGAACGACCTTACCGATCTGCAAGCGTTCCAAATAATTCCACGAGGCACGTGGCTGCTGGAAATGCTTAGGCCAAATAAACCCGTCTCGGCTGGGCCCACACTTTGACCCACGATTGTGTGGGTTTTAGAACCTGGACTGCGTGGTGGTTTTTACAAATATGTTTTAAATTTGGCTCCATAAACGTCTTACCTGAACTGATATGTTCTATACTCAAGATGACGATTTTTACTTATAATGCTGTTAAGTTCTAGCCAAACACTATTTGTGACAAACAAGAGAATATACAATTAAAATCTATCTACTTAGTAACTTATTTTCGTTAAACTCACGTTCATTGATCGCGCCAAACGCACTACTTGTGAACACTTTCGTGAGCACGTTTTTCTAACGAGGGCACTAGCGATAAACTCCCCTCAACTACTCGGTGTTCCCTTTGGAAGTGAAAACTTCATTCTTTCAGAGGCTAAGCCAAGCCACGGTGACACTAAAAGCTCCTGAAGACAAAAGAATCTGTTTGTGTAGCTTATACAAGCATCTAACACTTGAAAAATATACCTGAGTTCGTGCTGTTAAATTATTTCTCCCTAGACAAAAGAAAGAGAGCTATTGTGCAAAAGGTGACGCTCCAATTACTAAAACAGCTGTCAGTTTAAATATCTGGTTGTGTTTGGGCGAGCAAAACAATATCGTCAGCCAGGTCAAGGTCGTTCAGTTGCTCCATTGTTGAAGGATTCCACGTCAATCCTCGGTTCGGTGCACAGTCAATCGATCCAATCAGAATCTCATCCATTACGATTAGAAAAAGTAGCGGTGATAGAATACATCCTTGTCTCACTCCAGCAGTTACCAGGATTGGTTCGGACAAGACACCGTCGTGCAAGACCTTGCACGAAAATGCCTCGTATTGTGCTTCGATGAGATGGACTAGTTTCTCTGGGACCCCTCGTCGCCTTAGAGCCGCCCAGATGTTTTCATGGTTAAGTCGGTCGATTGCTTTTTCGAAATCAAGGAACACCAGCAGAAGAGAGTCCTGGAATTCGTTGATTTGTTCCAGTATGATTCGTAGCGTTGTGATGTGGTCCACACATGATCGTCCGGATCGGAATCCAGCTTGTTGCCGTCGGAGTGTAGCGTCGATTTTCTCCTGGATCCTGTTCAGGATCACCTTGCAGAGTACTTTGAGGGTTGTACAGATCAACGTTATGCCTCGCCAGTTACCGCACTCTGTCAGGTCTCCTTTCTTCGGAACCTTTACGAGGATACCCTGCATCCAGTCGGCCGGGAATGTTGCAGTATCCCAGATTTCAGCGAAAAGACGGTGCAACATTTGTGCTGATAGGGCAGGGTCGGCTTTCAGCATTTCATCAGGGATGCAATCGATCCCAGGTGCTTTGTTGGATTTCATGTTTTTGATTGCCGCTTCTATTTCAGCTAGCGAGGGCGCTTCCGAGTTGACGCCATTTATGCGTCTCACTGTTGGCGCTTCGAGCTGCGGGTTCTGTTGGCCATTGCTATTCGTGACTCGGAAAAGTTGTTCGAAATGCTCAGTCCATCGTTTGAGCTGATCGGTTCGATCGGTCAATAACTGACCTGCTCGGTCTTTCAGCGGCATTCTTGCATTAGTCCTTGCACCACTGAGGCGGCGAGAAATGTCGTATAGTAATCGGATATCTCCATTGGCGGCGGCTCTTTCTCCCTCTTCGGCTAGGGAGTTTGTCCAGGCTCTCTTGTCTCGTCTACAAGCTCGTTTAACTGCCTTTTCCAGCTCCGCATATCGTAAGCGGGCGGCTGCTTTGGCTGACCCGGTACATGCCTGCTCAATTCCGACTTTCGCCTTTCTCCGATCATCGACCATCCTCCAAGTTTCATCCGACATCCATTCACTCCTTCTTCCACAAACTTTACCGAGAGTACCATGGCTCGTCGTGATAAAGGCATTCTTGATTCCACACCACTGTTCTTCGACTGTTCCGTCTGTCGGCAGCTCCGAGGCTCGGGATTCTAGCTGTTCAACGTATGCCCTTTTCACCTCTGGATTCTCCACCCGGCGGACGTCGTATCGACACCCGACTTTCTCCTCGCGCCGTTGGACACGCGCAACTCTCAGTCGTATCTCGCCAAGGACGAGGTGATGGTCAGATGCAATGTCTGCGCTTCGTTTGTTGCGGACATCAAGAAGGCTCCTTCTCCATTTTCGGCTGATGCAGATGTGGTCAATTTGATTTTCTGTTCGGCCATCTCGAGATACCCAAGTTACCTTATGTGCTGGTCGATGGGGGAAGAGCGATCCACCGATCACCATGTTGTTGTTGCCACAAAATTCTACAAACAGCTCTCCGTTTTCGCTCATCTGTCCTAGACCATGGCGCCCCATGATGCGCTCAAGGTCCTGATTGTCGGAGCCCATCTTTGCGTTGAAGTCGCCCGAATGGATTTGAATGTCACCCTTCGGAATTTTCCCTACCACGCTGTTCAGTTGACTGTAAAACTGCTCTTTCTCCTGCAAGTCGGCAACGTCAGTTGGCGCATAACACTGGACCATTGTAAGGTTTCTAACCCGTGTTCTGAATCTGGCTACGATTATTTCTTTGTTTATTGGTTCACATCTAATGAGGGCCGCGTAGGCCTGCGGGCTTAATAGGAAACCAACTCCTCGTTCCCGAGTAGCATGTTCTCCTCGTATGCCAGAGTAAAGCAGTACTTGCCCGGACTGTGTCTTGTGTTCTCCAGTGTTAGGCCAACGGACTTCGCTCAGTCCCAGAATTTCAAGCTTGAGGCGGCTAGCCTCTCTAACAAGTTGTGCCAGTTTGCCTTGTTGGGCAAGGGTTAAAACGTTCCAAGTTCCAATTCGTGTCCGTGTTTTCATGCTAAAAGTCGTCGCCAAAGTTCCAGGTCGGTCATTTCTTTCGGATTCCGTAACAATTCTTTCAATCGGGAGCAGTAGGTTGTTAGCCGAACCAAAAAGAAACATTTGAGACCCCAGGGTTTGAGAAATTCAAAAATGACCCAAAATCAACTCAGGCTAATAAAACATGTCCATATGGACTTTTTCGTCAATAAAGCTGTTTTTCTGCAGTTAGAAATACCAGTAGGTCTTTTAGGTTCAAAATCATTAATTCGGTTTATATTTAACACGATAGCCAAGAGTACCAAAACTATAAAGTAAAGCTGCTAAGTTTGCAGTTATATTGGAATGAGCATTTGGCGTCAAAACTTAACATCACTAGGCGATGCGATAAATTTATCCCTCCCGTGTTTCGTTTCATGAATTATTTCAAAACGAATTTTCGTCAAATACCTCTTTTCAAGTAAATGATCTATTTAATACTATTTATGAAATAACATGTAAAACGAACCTAGAGTTTTTTCTTCAACGCAAAACATACGCTGGAATTTTAGAAATTCGAATAACGTTCCCTTTTTTACTGCCCTGCAGGATTCACCGACTCGGATCTCTCGCTGCTCAGCTGGCTCCAGAGCATACCGGCCGAGACGTTTTCGGTGCCGTTCGAGCAGAAAACGCTGAACGTGGACGTGGAAAGACTGGAAAAACCCTCACTCGAAACCTCATGGACTGAACATATGCTCATAACGCCGATCAAACCGAAAACCTTCCCCCATTCTGTGATGCCATTCACCAGGCCCCGAAGTGCGGCAGACATCATGACCCGGTCCCTGCTGCCCTCGCTGGATGCCGTCTCGACCTGTCTCAGTGAGTATTTAATCATTCTCACTTAATCGACATTCCTACCATTTTCCTGATAATTTCCGGTTTCTCTTACTTCTTTCAGATCCCAAAGCCAACAACGAATCATTCCCGATGTCCCGGTCCAGCTTTGCCAGTTTTCATTTGACCGGAATCAAACCGACGAGCGGCAAAATGATGACCTCCAGTGTGGATCGGTTGTTCGAGAATGGCGACGGGAGCGATGTTTATCGGAGTAGTAATTTCAATGAATATCAGGTAAGTTTGATAGTACACAGTTTGTTGGTACAAACCGGTGGGAAGAGAGTATGTCATTCCTATCGTCCCGGTAACTTATCTTGGCAAGGTGCAACCTGTTTTCGTAAATCACGTGCGTTCGTGTACATAAGCAAGTATCGAGTAAATTAGGTCAATATTTACCTCTCCATGTTATGCAATGGAGCTTTCTTTCAACCGGCATTGCATGACTGATAGCAAACCGCGGAAGGAGAAAATATATATTGACAGTTTTTACTTTTCTTATAAGGGCCGTTAGAATCTGTAGGGATGCCTTCATTTTGAATTTTGAGATTGGAATAAAATTCGAAAACAAACTTTTAATAGAAATAAAGGATTCATAATTGATATTTCCTTTTCCAACCTATCCATTGACTATTAAAGGGTGATACGGTCAAAATTTGGTCAATATCAACTTGACGTATTTCTCTCAATTTTGCTTACGAAGTTTTTTGACTGCATGTTAATGGACGACGAAACGTACGTCAAAGCCGACTACAAGCAGCTTCCGGGACAGGAGTTTTATACGGTAAAAGGAAGGGGAAAGGTAGCAGATATTTTCAAGCACATGAAACTGTCAAAGTTCGCGAAGAAATATCTGGTTTGGCAAGCCATCTGTACCTGTGGCTTGAAAAGCAGCATTTTCATAGCTTCCGGGACTGTCAACCAAGAAATTTACGTGAAAAAAAGTTTGCTGCCTTTCCTGAAGAAACACGGTTGGAGTGGTACGCCGCCAACAACGTGCAGGTGGTCCCCAAGGACAAGAACCCTCCCAACACGCCAGAGCTCTGCCCAATTGAGAAATACTGGGCTATTGTCAAGCGGTACCTAAAGAAGACCAAAAAAACTGCTAAGGACGAGCAATAGTTCAAGGCAAACTGGCTTTCTGCGGCGAAGAAGGTGGACAAGGTGGCAGTACAAAATCTGATGGCAGGGGTTAAGCGTAACGCCCGGCAATTCGGATTTGGAAAAGCGGAAGCCTAACTGAATATTTTTCCTGAATTTAAACTTGAAAAAGAAATTTAATTTGAATTTATTAAATAAACGATTTCACCAATTTACACGCGTTTTCCCTTGATCAAATTTTGACCGTATCACCCTTTAGGACGTGGTCGGCGCCGTTATTGATGTTTAAAGAGACAGCATCAGTTTTGGGCATTGTGGATGTACTGACAATCCCAGGCTCCGTTCATTTGACCTCTGAACATTATTAGTGGCCTCGATCATTCACGCAACCTTTGGATATGCGGAATTTATTCTAAAACTGAGACACACCAGCTATCCTGGGATCCGAAATGTGTTATTAGATACCTTATTTTTAAGTTCAAATCTATTTTAAAGCGTGAAAATTCGTTTCCAATAGATTTGTAAGGCATTTCGACTTCAATGTTTTAAGGTGGATGTGAGTAATCAGCAAGCTAAGCTACTTATTAGGGAGCCTTCGGAAATTTTCCTAAATTCCAATTTTATATTCTAAAGCTCATTTTAATCAATGTCTTAAGTATATAGAATATTTAAAGGAAACTTGATCCGTAGCTTAAACTCTCCCTTTTAAGTGAATTGCCCGATGATATCGGAGTCGCATAATTGTTCCTGTTTCGTCCAGGATAGCCCTCATCATGGCCGAGGTCCTGGGGCGCTCTATCCGCATCTTGTTCCCTTGACACTTTTTCTTTCTTTCAGTGTGCACCCATCGTCTTCTCCCTTGACTTGTAGCTTCCTGCCCCTAGGCAGTTGATTCAAGAGGGCTTTTCAGGTCGCACAGTAGTAGTCAGTCATTCAGAGCCACGGTGCACCAGAAGAAATCAATAATTTATGAATATGCATTGGGCCCAGTGTTTATAGTGGCGCTTGTTGACTCTCGTGCCAAAGCATTACGGAATCTTTCCTTCTTCTTTTACATCCGTCGTCGTTGGAATGAAGAGGAGTTTTTCATCCTTTTGGGGCGGTTTTGCTGCGTGCCAACAAGCTTTGCTCCGGCTGTCCGGGGTGAGAATTTGTTTACATTCGCGCCCAAATGATGAATGGCGGTTGATAGGAGACGACCAACTATAAGGATTCGAGAATGAGGAAAAGCTTTCAGCCCGAGCGCGATCGTGTGACATCGGATTTATCGTGTTGTTTGCGTATTATCCTTGTTCCGCTTTACGAGGATTAGTAGTTGCTGCTGGTGTATGGCCCAGATTTTTTCTTTTTTTTTTTTAAACAGATTCATGTCAAGACTGTGACTTTAAACAAAAACCCAGTGTCACGCGAGCTTCTGTAATTGATATAGGCTTATTACAAGAAAAAACTTGTGTAATGTGCGAAATCACGCTTGGGGAAAAATAGTGTCAGATAACTTTCATAGAATCAGCGCAGAAGTAGAAACTCAATTACTGTCACAGACAAGATTCTTGTCATCAACTTCCAAAAAACGGAAATACTGCATGATGAACTCATGGGCAACATTTTAAAATGTTCCAAGACGCCGCCTCTAGTTCAGCCATTGAATCTTGGCATTGGCAAAACACCAAAGGACACAGTAATGTAACGATGTCATAGTGTCGAAATAATCCCCCCGTTAAGAAACCCCCGAAAAAGAAACGACCAGAACGTGCCCTTGGCGGCGTATGAGGGATGTTTGCTTCTTGTATTGTGAACACAATCGGTTATCGGACGCGTACAGTTCGATTTTGGACGCGGGAAAAAAGGTTACTTGCTCCCCTCTATGGGTGGTTTCCTAAAGTAATTTTGATCAGCCTAAGATAGGGCACGCTCTGACGAAAGGAAGAGGACATTTACAGGAAAATAATTTCCATTTAAAAGTAACTGTTTTTTTTTCAACAATGGCATAAGTTGATATTTTTCAAATAAAAATTTCCCCTTTGATTAACAATGTTCAACCTTTTATGATTATTGAAAAAAAAAAATTGTCCACAAGAGTGTATTTTTTGTACAAATAAAAAACGCCACCAGAAAGTGAAGATGCCGAAGCTTATAAAGATAAATATACAATTCACTCAATTAAACCTTTGTTAGTTAAATAGATAACTTGAAAGAGTATTAAACCCTTCATTTCATGATTTTTTATTTTCCCTTAAATATCGTTTTAAACAGTTGAAAAAGATGTGTACATCAAGAAAAAAAATTAAAATAAAATACGATTTTCCACTTTTTTCATACATTAATTGTTGCAAATTTGTTACTTCATGAAACGAAGGGATAAGAAATAAAACATGTGGGGTTCGCTTTTACTAGAGCGTTTTTGAAAAATTTCCGAAATGTTTTGTTCAATCCTTAGATTAACTTTGAGATAAAGTCGGTTAATTGAATCTGTGAAACGCAAGAAAACGTTTGCTAACGTTCCTTAAAATTTCCAAGTTATATCAAGAAATTAAAAAATGAGGAAAATTGAAAAATCAAAAACACTAACTACAGAAGATATATGGCTTGAATATGGCCATCAGCTTTCAAATCCCGGAATATAATAATCTGTGAAATTCTTTAAATCTACACATTAAAATATTTTATATATTAGTTAATTTTTTTTTTAAATTTGTTTTATCTTTTAAAACTTATCTGAAAAGTATGTAATTCGTACAAAATTTCAAAGTTCTGTAGAATTCTACCCAGTGTCCACATTAATCCCTTTTTTACCTTCGAAATGAACAGTATAAGCACAATTTAGGGACAAATCCATTTTTTTAAAACTTTTATGTAGTCTTCTTTTCCATCAATAAAAAATTAGATTCCAGGAAATCGTAGGCTAGTGATCAATTTTTGTTTATTAAAGACTGCTCATTAGCTTCAGCAAAGATTGATTTGCGATGATTTTGACCACTTTTTCTCAGTCTTTTGCAAGTTTTGCGATAGAATCTGAAGGTTAAACATGTTTTCTTGAATACAATTCGGTGTGGGCCTTAATAGTTTTGTTCGGTTGCGCTAAAGGTATGGTACGGTACGGTACGGACTATGTTAAATTGGTACCGAGCCATCGTGTCTTTTGAGTAGTGAATTGATGCCAATCCGGGCAAAACAGTACTGTGTGATCATGTTTGCAGACCATGCGACGGTTCAGGCACTCACGGACAGCTGTATTCTTTGTGTCTGTGTTCACGAACGGACAGAATGCATGCCACACTTACATATGGCTTGACAAACTTACTCTTTTACTGATTTTTCTTCAAAAAAAAAATAAATAAATAAAATAACCGGAAGCGTTTTGTAATCAAATTTTCAAGAGGTTTTGTCGTCGATGATAGCGCACACCGATTTTCGCTCTAATTATTTCAGGTTGTTCTAATTATTTCAGTTGGTTGAACCAATCATCAAAGCGTAGTTGATTTTTTTTTTGCATCCAACTATAAATATAATAGACTGAACTACAAACTGATGATTGACCTTACGCAATCAGCTATGAATATAATAGATTCAACTAAAATGATATAATTGATTGATTGATTTTATGCATTCAACTATAAATATAATTGATTCAACTATACATTTCTGGTTGCCCTCTCACATTCAACTATAAATATGATAGACTCAATTGTAATGGTATAATTCATTTAACTGTAAATATGATAGATTCAACTACAATTGTATGATTGATTTTAGGCATTCAACTATAAAAATATTAGTTTCAACTATAACTTCCTGGTTAACCTTTTACATTCAACTATAAATATGACAGATTCAACTGTAATGGTAAAATTGATTGAACTGTAATTATGATAGATTCAACTTCAAATGTATGATTGACTTTAGGCTTTCAAGTATATATGTATATAGTAGATTCAAATATATTTTTATGATTCATTGTGTGATATTTGAATAAATACTATTAAGGGATGAATCATTCGCACAGGATTAAAATCCTTGAGAAAAAGAAGAAAAAAGAATAATTACTAAAAATCTAAACACTACATGTACATAAGTGTAGTAGTGTGCTTGTTTAAATAAAACTGTGACGAAATTTTTACTCCCTTCATGTTAATTCTATCCATAAGCGGGAGCAACTAAATTGCAAGGGAATGAAACGATGCCGCTGAAGGAGTCGGTAGTAGACATCCCGGTACCGATTTGTGTTTCATCGGGAAGCAGAAATGGCTGCTTATTCTGCGACTCGAGTGACGTCATTTATGAAATTTCATATCGTTTTTCTGGCTGAAATAGCCTCTCTAGGCTCGAAATTTTCGTTAGGATGAGCTGTTATTGGTCTTCAGAGCTCATCGATACACAAATGTCTTTTCTGAAGCATTTTCTGGAGTCAGGACCAAAGATTTACAGAAAAATCTGTAATTTCACAGAATTTGGAGCATATTTTCATCACAGAATCTATGTCACAGAATACAGAATTTTCGGAATATTCAAATATTTCACAGATTTTTAAATGTTGTATGTGTTTCCTAAATTTTAATTTTTGAAGTCAATATAAATTTTAGATATCTAAGTTTAGATTTGAAGAATATGATAAGATTAGTAAGGTTAATCGATTTTGCTCAGGTAAAATTAAAAAAAAAAAACAATTTTCCATGAACATTCGATGAAACTTAAGGAAGTAGCGTCACAGAAAACCATCACAGAATTTTCAGGTAAAATCACAGAAACTCAGTATTTTTCTTCGCCAAAACACAGATTTGGTTTCGGCAACCTTGGTCAGGACGAGTAAGTGAAATTTCGTGAGTCACGTCAATCGAGTCGCAGAATAATCCCCAATGCCAAAATCATTGATATCCTGACCACTAACCCAAACAAAGCATTATTATATTATTCGTTAATAACATAACCTTTTTTGTTCTTACAAATAAACAAAATATGTAGAAAACCAAAATAAAAATAATATTAAATGCAGAATAATTACCAAAAAAACAACAACTATAAAATATAGTTGAATTTAAGCGTAGAAGTATAATTGATTCAATCATATTAACAGTTAAATCAACCTTAGCTGTATAGTTGAATCTACAATATTTTTGGTTTATGGTTGAATCACATAATTGTAATTGAAGCTATCATATTTATAGTTGAATTCATAAAACCATCCAAACAAATATAGTTGAAAATTAAATAAATATAGTTGGTCGAGAATCAATTATCAATATGATTGAATATAAGTCGAAATATTATTGATAAAACTATACATTTTTCTCCGTGAAAATATATTATAACTAGCTGACCTGGTAAATTTCGTTTTACCCGTTACTTAATAAATCGTTGGAAAATGTTAACAGTTCTTTAACTTCTTCGTGCTCGTGAATCAGTTTTCATGAAAATCGTCTACAAGTTGTTTGAGTTTTGTCCCGTTTCTAGTTGATTTTGTTTCGGAGCCCCCCTTCCATAAAAAGTAATAATCTCGAAACTATTAAACAAACCATCTCTGATCCGAAAAACCTTCGGATACCAAATTTCACTTAATTCCGACCGACCATTCATACGTGATGGTGTTACAAAGAAAACGTCTCCATTTTTATATATAAGATCTCTTGGTTTACAGAAGTAGCTTATTTTTGGCATCGCTTCGGCTTCTTCTGCTTATTATATGTCTTAAGGCCTAATCTTATCTTGGCACGATGGATGGTGCGGTGAGGTCATCCCAATTTTTGGTCACATCCTGAACTGAGGCAGTCTTCCTACAGGCGTAAGCACACATGACTTCCAAAGTCCAAAGTTTTGTCCATCGGATCCGGTCTCTTGTTTCTTAACTGATTTTTACAAAACTTATAGTTTTGTAAACTTCGTAATGTAACTCAAATATTTTTCCTAGCCAATATTCACCTCGAACTCTTCAGTTTTCCGTTATTCAAAGTCTAAGAAAAAAAATCAGAAAAAAATGCTTCGGATAAAGACTGTAAATCAGCTGCAGAATGCTGAAAAAAAATCACGTAGTGTCCGAGAAAGCTGAAGTTAGAAGCTGTACGTTGGACATCAGATTTTTTTTTTAATTTTTTAATATCCTGACCACTAAAAAACTAGAAAAAGTGGTGTAAAAACCGTACTTTTCAATCAATGAATCGTCGAAATTGTTGAAGTCGTACCAGATAAATTTTGAAGAGAATTAGAATGTTGACGTAATTTGGCACAATTTCGCATTTTTAGATTTCCGAAATACGAAACACAGAATTTTTGACGGATTTTCAAAAAAAAGGTGTTTTTATAACCTTTTGTCAATTTGCATTATTTTAAATTTTCTTGCAATTAAATTTTACATTGCACTAGATTTTGAGTATATTTACCCAGTATTCTGAAATGGTACGAACCACCTTATGATAGGGTCGTTTTTGCCGCCAGTCCTACCAACTTTTGGAAACGAACAAGCCGCTACTAGCGGTAGTTTACAGTTTTATTTATCATATTTTTGTAAAGTATCGTAGCGCTAGACTAATTTGTAATTACACCACTAAAATTGGTATAAAATTACCTTTCTAGTGAATAGAAATTTATAACGGAAATTTTGTGTTTTTATTTATACTTAAAATCTCGTGCAAAGTTGAATTTATGTGCAAGAAAATTTGATAAATTACAAATTGACAGAAAGTAAAAAAAAAACAGTTTCCTTTGAAAATTCGTTAAAAATTCTGTGTTTCGTATTTTGTAAATCTAAAAACGCTTATATGTGCCAAATTACGTCAACTTTCCAATCCTCTACTCAAAATTTATCTGGTAGGCCTTCAACAATCTTGGCGATTCATTGATTGAAAAGTATTGGTTTTAAACCACTTTTTTACATTTTTGCGGTCAGGATCTTAAAAAAAATTCAAAAATATATATATATATACTTATGTCCAACGTATAGCTTCTAACTTTAGCTTTCTCGGACACCAAGTGAATTTTTTTTGTGCGTTCCGTAGCTGGTTTATAGTATTTTTCTAAAGAATGTTTTTTCTGATTTTTTTTCTTAGACTTTGAATAACGGAAAACTGAAGTGTTCGAGGTAAATATTGTCGAGAAACATATTTGAGTTACATTACGAGATTTACAAAACTATATGTTTTGTAAAAATTCAAAAACAAGAGAGATATATTGGTTTTAGCGAGGAGTGACACTTGACACTCCAGGGATTGTAACGGGTAAAAATTTCAGGGGCGGATGAGGGTTAAGCTTGGCATGGAAGACCAATTCAATGTTATCGTCATCAAAATTTAACCAGACCGAATTTTTATTTTTTCAAATTTTTATATCACCCCCAACATTTTTATTCGATCTTTTTTTTCAATCTCACTCTTCAGGAAATCTGTAAGAGAAATTAAATTGTGATAGAAAATTACAAGAATTATGAAACAGTTATATCAAAGCAAATTATACTTACCTATACGAATGAATGCAGCATAAATTCTTCATCAACAAGCGGAACTTTTTTTCTAGGCTCGTGCATGATGTCCACATCCTTGAGAATTAAAATTTCGTCTCGGTGGTCGAGTGGTTAGCGTGGTAAGACTTTAACCGCTAGCCCACTGATGGCATGGGTTCGATTCCCATCTCGGTACTGGGTGTTAAATGTTAATTAAGTTGTCCACGTCATTTATTCAGTCTGCAAAGACGGTGTATGTCTTTATAATTAACTAGCGTTACAAATCAACATCTGTCTTCTTTAGCCATTTGCAGTCGAGAAATTTTTTGTTGTTTAATAAACCTTGAAGATAACAGTAGAATGATTACGTTTATTTCCCTGATTTATGGAAAGAAATTTTCTCTCATAATGTTATTGGGCAACTTTATTAGTTTAGCAGTCTTGGATCATCTCTAAGTTTTTGGTAATAGTTATATCAGTAGTTCCTATATTTGACTTTGGGTTATTATCACTGTTTGTTGTTAGATAATTTCACAGGATTTCTGATTTGTTTCAAATATTGTTGTTAACTTGAATAAAAATGTGCGATCTAATCACACATGAATGAGCAAAGCGAATTTTGTTTGAATCAATTCAACGACGAAGTCAAATAAATCGGTATTCAGCCTATTTTAGCAACAGATAACTGCGAAATCTCTCCTATCGATTCCTGCATAAGGAAGCCAACAGCTTTCTCCTCATATGCCGCAATCCTCGTCCGATAACTTTGATATACTTCGTTCCGGAACCGGCCAGATTGGCCATGGCCTCAGTCCATTTTCTCCGAATCGGTTCTCGTATCAATACCCTTCATGTTGAAGCCAACAGCTTTCTTCTCAAATGCCGTAAGTCTTGATCCGATAACTTTTAAATGTTCTGTTCCGGAACCGGCCAGATCGGCCATGGCTAAGACTCAGTGTCCCCAAATCGCTTCTCCTATGGATTCCTTTTATCTTGAGCCCAACGACCAATTGTTCCTATAGCACTTCTAACATGGGCTCTCTAAATTTTAGGCCAAAAGCTCTTCCCAGATAGTTCTTGATCTGATCACATACATAATCGAAGCGGATTGTCCCAAGCTTTAAATTTCAGGACAATTTCACTTTAGAATTTGTCAATGACGCGACAATTCTTTTTTTTTTTTTTTTAAATATGTCTTTATTTGTATCAATTCATCATTACATTTATATTACATTTTTTCATTAAATTAGGTGTTCAGCTCAATAATGAACTGTTCAGAGCCCTATAGTTAACTAGATATTAAAAATTTATTTGTAAGAATTAAATTTGTAAGAATTTAATGTAGGAGAACATCCTGTAATGGCAAAAATATTTTAAACTTAAAACTAAACACTATCCTAAAATTAAACTAGTTATAAAGAGAACGAATCTCTGCGATGGAAGACTGCATCGATTTGCCTCTGAAGTTGGAGATGATTTTGTTGGCCATCTCTTCGATCGATTCAATGCCCGCAATCCGATGAAGATCTTCGGTGCTGTGCCAAGGTGGAAGCCGCAAAATCATTTTCAGAACCTTGTTCTGAATCCTCTGGATGGCTTTCTTCCTCGTCGCGCAGCAGCTAGACCAAATCGGAACTGCATACATTATCGCTGGTCGAAACACTTGTTTGTAGATAAGTAACTTATTTCGCAGACACAACTTGGATTTCCTGTTGATGAGAGAATAAAGAGATTTAGTATATTTATTACACTTAGATTGAATATCTTCAATGTGATTTTTAAAAGTAAGATTCCGATCAAGTGTAAGTCCCAAGTACTTCACGTGATCAGACCATTCTAATGAAACCCCATTAAAAGTTATGGAATGATTTTCATTAGGTTTTAAAAATTGAGCTCTTGGCTTATGGGGAAATAAAATAAGTTGAGTTTTGGAAGCGTTAGGAGAAATTTTCCACATTTTCAAGTAATTCAAAAAGGAATTTAAATTTTGTTGCAATCTACTGCGTACCACCCGTAAATTTCGACCTTTGGCTGAAAGCAAAGTATCATCAGCAAATAATCTTCTACCTTTTCCTTCTGGTACATCAGGAAGATCAGAAGTAAAAATATTGTATAAGATTGGCCCAAGTAAACTGCCCTGAGGGACACCAGCTCTAATGGGTGTCCTTTCAGAGCATGCATTTTGATAGCTTACTTGTAAGGTTCGGCTAGTCAAATAATATTAGTTACACTCAAAAGTTGATGTGTAGTAGAATGTCCATGACGAAAACCAAGTTGTTCATCAGGGAAAATAGAATTCTGATTAATGTGAATCATCATTCTATTCAAAATAACTCTCTCAAATAGTTTACTTAAAGATGGAAGCAAACTAATTGGTCGATAACTTGAAGGCTCTGAAGCACTTTTTCCAGGTTTTAAAATTGGAGTTACTTTGGCATTTTTCCATTACGCGACAATTCTTGATTCCCTATATCATTCTGTCATGCTACACATACGAGATAGGCAAAAGTTTGTCACACAGAGAGAGAATACAGATCAACCACTCATCGACTTTATCACTTGTTTAGAGACAATTTCAAGGACAATTTGATTCACTGAGTGTTTATAATGCTCTAAACCATAGGGGCCAAGATTTTAACTAAAATTGCCTATCAAAGACCTCCCGAATTTATGCAAAATTTTTTTTCTTCCGGTTTACCTAAACAACCCAAAGACGGATCCCTGATGCGAAATTTTCGAAAAAAAAAATATGTTCCTGCTGTCCGCCAGCTTCCAAATAAGGCAATTTTTGTGAAAATCTTTGCAACCCATGCTCTAAATTAAGGTTCCCCGGTTTTATAACACAAAATTTGACATCGGAAATTTCATTGAAAAAAACCCGTATTTTGCTGGGATTTATTCATTTTATTTGCCAGAACAAACGAAAAAACAAATTGTATTGCAAAAATGTTTATTTATGCGTCCTAAACGAATTTTATTTGAACGAGTTTCATGAAAATCTCCATGAAAGGTTTTTTGAAAACCTAAAATACGATTTAAAAACTGCTGAAAGTCATCATTTTTGTTCAATTTTTTTTCTTGATTTGTGTTTAGTAGTTCCTAAATTTTGACCAAATTTGCCCGAAAATTGCCCGGATTTTTTTTTTGAGAATTTTGAAATCAAATGTACGGATTTCGCCAGGTTTCGAGATCAAATAGCCCGGATTTGTCCGATTAGCTTATTATGTTCACTTTCTAAGGTTTTTGAAACTATCGAAGCAAAAAATCTCTGCTTATGTTAATGACCTTAATCTTCTGAATTAATTTCAGTCTGGTTTTCGGGCAAATCATCGTACGGAAACAGCTCTCATTGAAGTTTATGACGATATTGCGAATTGTATCGATAAAAACTGCTGGTGTACCGCAAGGATCTGTTCTTGGTCCCCTTTTATTTTCTCTTTTTATTAATGACCTTCAACTCATCCAAAACCAATGCCATCATTTTTTCTAGAAGCAAATCAAGTTTAGTCATAAATGAAGACCTTATTCAATTTTCTGAAAGGATCAACAATCTTAGATTCCAACACCAAGCTAAAAACTTTCATACTACCACACTTTATATACAGTTGTTTCGTATTTTTAAACGCTAACTTTTCACACTTGGACCGCATGAGAATAGCTCTGAATGCATGCGTAAGATATGTCTACAGACTCGATCGTTTTCCCAGTGTAACTTATCTTCAGAAACATCTACTTGTTGCCGTTAATCCAATTTTTATAAATTTTTCAATTGTATGCCAATTTTAAAAAAATGGTTAGCAATAAAAAACCACTCTACTTATATTCATTGTTGACCTCCCTGTACGTTCCTCTAGTTTTCACATTTCACATCATACTTCATTGTACTACAGTAATTCTTTCATTGTTAGAGGTACAAGCTCCCAATGCTATTATAATTAAATTCCTCTCAAAACAGATTCAAAGGGGACTCACTGACTTTACTCCATAGAAATGAATGAAACCAAGATAAAAGTATGGTCTTATATTACAAGAAACTTCAGGATTAGTTAAATTTTTCGATTTATTAAGAAATGAAATGGATACGTGCTGAATAAATTCTAGCAACCTTACTACTCTAAACGCTGCTTAATATTTTCTGTCTCCTTTTTCACATGTTCAAATGAAACTACGCCTTTCGTTTCAACAAATATCCGTGGTTTTAAGTGTTATCTGGTGTGATTTGTTTTGATACAAATTTCATAACACAAAGTAAGTACTTTCAGTTGAATGCTCCAAGTAAGTTAAAGCAAAAGTTGGAATAAATTCACATGAATCGACTTCTGTACTACTAACTTCAAAAATAACCGTAGACTTTCACTAGTCTAATGATTAACAATTCACGTTTAACCATCGAATAATTTTCTGTGACAATGTTAATTCAAAATGAATTTGAAGTATTATTTTACTTAAAATATTTAATCTTTATCTTGTAACATGCGATACAGAAAATCAAATTATAGGTTCAAATCACACTGTTTTCATAAATTTTTAATCTACATGAGATCATCCGTGTTATTCTGATGCATCCCCATTCCAAAAACGGTTCCGTGGATGAAACCGGGGGAGAAAAATTGTACACTCTGGTGAACATTCGGAGTCAGTACCACCTGCGCTGTTGAATTGTATCAGAGTGAAAAATGCAAATAATTTGTAGCATTAGAATTCGTACACCACTTCTAACAATATGCGCCCCAATCAACTATCCCTAAAAGTACATCGTCGTCGCCTATTTACCTCTAATAAATCCTATAAGCACTCGATTAATTGCTAATCTGCGGCTCCCGACCACACTTTGCTATTACTGGTTAAGAACTGCAATATGCGCACCTAGCCAAGATGGGAACCTACACACGACATGACCGCACACATTCTAACGTTGCATTCTTTGTTCTACTCCCATTCTAACCCGCAAAAACGTCATTCATCATCATCTGTAGCAGGGACTTCCATCGATAGAGGAAATCGCCTCGGTGCAATCGAAATCGCCCGACCTGCAGGCCGTTGCTGGTGCAGTGGTGAAAACGAGCGACATTCACCAGGGAAGTGCCGAACGGGACAGTCCCAATACCACAAATTCAACTGCGAAAAGCTCCCGGCGCGATTCGCTTACGGATAAGATCACAACAGCCAATCAACCAGTGCCAACGGGTCTTCCACATCACAGTCAAGTTCCGCCCCCGCCGCTCCCAACCGTTGGACCTCCCGGAAGTTCCGGAAACGGTACCAGTCTGCAAGGTCCACCTCAGAGCGTTCCACCTGTTGCTGGTCTTCCTGGCGGAGTCATCTACGATCATCCCAGGTGAGATTCATTACCTTAATGATGTTAAACTGATATTAACCAAAAATTTCATCCCTTTCAGAAACAACGAATCTCTGGCAAACGGAAGTGCTGTTGCCTCTGCTGCGGGTGGTGGTGAGCTATATGAGAAGTTTAAGCAACAAAAGCAGAATAAGGAAAGTGACTATATTATGAATGGTAATCCCACTATCATGCCACTAACGCAACCCTCGAGTCAACAACAGAATGGATCCGGACCGGCAGGAGCCGGATCGATAGGGTCCCTGTGCAGTAATAGCAATGGTCCGGCGAGGCCGACGCAGCTGATGGAGGATGGGAAAGATTTTGAGGTAAGTCAAGTTATACCACTTTACATGGGTTAAACATCTAGAATGAAAGAAATCGTTACCTTCTCTGCCGATTTTTTAAATGAGATTAAGGTATCCGCTACTTTTCTGGCTACAATTTTGCCGAAGACTCCAATTTACTAGGAGTAGAGAGTAAAAAGTTATAACATAGAACACAGAGCAATATTTTTCATGAAGAGAATCTTGCAACACTAGAGTTTTTATTTTTGTACAGTTTTTGCTACAATTTTTCATATTTGGCAACCTTTTTCATATTTTAAAACTTAATTTTGTTTATTTAATTTTTTCCTATTTTTTAATTTAACATCACAAATTATCACTTGCTCTATTCAGATTCATTTAATTATCTGTCAATAATGCAAGCTACTTAGTTCATTCCTATTTTTTTTTTCTGAAATTCATGCTCGAGGAATGCCTTCAGGGGTAAAATTGAGATCCATTATCTTCTGGAATCAGTCTATTTTGAAATATCAGACCGTATTTAAGAATTTGGGCCACCATAATGAAGAAATTAAGATCATTTTGCTCTATGGTCAAATCTACTTATAAATAATAGATTTTGCGTTTTTAATTCAGAGGAACTAGAAAATAGCAAAACTATTTTTTGCGCTTTCTCGCTAAACATTATGTGACAATATTCATTCATTTGCCAGACACTACTAATATTGATTCCAGCAGAGGTGCCAGGCGCCAGGTGTCCTGATAGATCAACATTTGTCCAGATTTTTGAGCGTCCTTATTTTTTAAATTGTCCTGAAATGCCCTGAATTTTAAACATTAAAATTTTAAAGGCCACTGCTCTGCCGTTCCAAGCAAGACTGTCCCATGTGACATTTGGGTCTTTTTCACTTTTTTGCTGGAAACACTCTCTTTTAGTGTTAACTTTCGAATAAAAACATAAACAAACAAGTATATTTTGTACTGAACTCATACGAAATTTTAACCAAGGTGGTTGTCTCTATGTTGATATTTCTACGCAAGAATGTCACACTAGAGAAAACTTTTACACTTACTTTACAAATTTTATCAAAAAAATCTCTTAAGATGAGTTTAAAATGTTGAATATCATGTTATTCACTGAAAAGAACACTAAAATAGAAGACGGAAAAGGAGCGAGACGCCTTGAGTGTTTTATTCAGAGAAATTTTCACAAACACTATTCGTTAGGTACTATTTAAAGGATCCATACTCAACTATTCATTTTAATAAACAAAGAGGAACGTATTTCTCAAATTACGGTTGACCATAAGTTTTTGGGGGAAAATAAAATATACGAGCTTTTAAAATGATAGAAAAACTGTAGCCGTGAGACAGTTTTTCGTAGAACTAGCATCGGTATGCGTTCTGATTCTACTCAAAAGTGTCTCACGGAGCATTTTTGGCTCTAATTTACTGTTTTTTTTTGTAGGAAATGTATTTTTTTGCAGAAAACATTGTAAAATGATTAACTTGAATTGTTCACTACGATAAAACTGTCATTGAATTTTTAGAACAAAACGAATTATTTACACAAAACGCATTAAAAGTTCCTTTTTTTCTCTCCCACCCACTTTTCCCGCGCGATCAACACAAGGATAACATTATATCTTGCGTAGAAACATCAACATAGGGACAACCACCTTGATGAAAATTTTGCATAAGTTCAGAACAAAGTATGTACACTTGTTTGCGTTTTTATTCGAAAGTTTCCACTAAAAGATGCTGTTACTAGCAAAGAAGTGAAAATGACTCAAAATTCTCATGGGACATTCTTGCGTAGAACGGCAGTGTAAGTTCAAAGATTTTGAAGTCTTCTGATCCCTGTTAGGATGATAAGATGTTTGATGAATATTACATTAAACTTTTTAACATTTGCAAGATTTGTTAATCTCATTTTACAAAATTATGTACTTCATGTTGACCAAGAAAATAACTTTTCATACGTCAGGATTTTCTAAATTCGATAAAAGTTGTAATTTGACAAACCGTACTTATAAGTAGGAGATCTATTATTACATTGGTTTGTTGTTCATTTGGTTCAACTCAAGCAGACTACTTGCAAACACTGGAAGAATGTGTTTTAAGGTAAAAAAAGTGAGGGGCTTGATTAAAATATGCAAGCTTTCGAGTGCGATATCAGTCACTTTAAAAAAAAAAGAAATATAATTTAACAAGAATTCAAATCCAGGATCCAGAACATTGTGCACGTTAGTCGCACTCAAGATTTCGTGACTACTGGCAGGAAATAAGAATTCAAATTCAAATTTTATAGCAAGAATTCCGACGATTGATGAACGCTTCAGGAGTGCATCTGTATCTATTCGAAACTCTAGATGAAGCACATACTGGGCCGTAGGAAGAACCTGGGGGTTAGTGACTGAATTTTGCCCAACAATGCACGAATAAAAACATATCAAAACAAATTATGTTTGTAGCTATACGATCATTCATTTTTAAGTTCTCATTAATAGTTCTCGTATTACATCGTAACTTTAGAAAAGTGGACCTCAACCTAAAGGGAGGCCTAAATTTTTATAATGAAATCTGCTTTTATCGATGGATCTTTCAATTTGTTTAGAGACTGGTAGATCAAACTTATTTGATTTGAGCATAAAATAAGTTCTTTTTATGGTAGCATTCAATTTCTTTTTAAAACAAAACTTGTTCTATACTATAATCAAACGAGCCCAATCTTACAAATTATTTTGCAAATTCCAAAATTCTAACCTTTGATGAAAATAAATGAAATTTCCAAAATAAAAAAAAGAAAACGATTATTTTTTCCGATTAAACAAGCCCAATCTTACAAATTATTTTGCAAATTCCAAAATTCTAACCTTTGATGAAAATAAATGAAATTTCCAAAATAAAAAAAAGAAAACGATTATTTTTTCCGATTGCAAACTTGAACTTAATTTATGATTTTAATTTGAAATTGGGCTTAAACAAACTGCAATATTTACAAAAAAATATGAAATTTGTACATATTTTTTTAGGTGAAGACCAGGTACATGTTTCTTTAGCAGCAAATATTTTTCATAAAGAATCAATTTCAAAATTAAAATCCTGTGGATAATTTTTTTAACCCTTCATTTCATGATTTTTTATTTTTTCTTGAAAAAATTCTCAATAGTGCGCAATGATGAATACATGATGGAAAAAATAATGAAAAAATAATATTTTCACATATTTCGGTTATTTAGCAAAAATTTTAATTGTTGCAAATTTGCAACAACATGAAAAGGTTACACCTTTTTTTTCTTCACACTAGACAACTGGAAATAAATGCTTATTCCTCATTTCTTTTGCACTAATCATAGTTTTCGCACAGGAACTTCAGCAAATCTAGATTTCTGAACACCATGAAAGTTGAGAATTTAGCTGGGAGTAGTTATGTATGTTGGTTATCCACCATGGGTGCACGGATTCACCGTAGTTTCTGCCTAAATATGTGTTCACATGCATTCTTGGACCGACCCCATGGCTTCCTATGAACTGTTATGGAGTAAAGTATTGTGCTGATGTAGGTATATTTTGGAAGAACGGGTCAATCAGGATAGAGGTATTTTGGCATCCGTGCATATATTGTGAATTTAAATAAAATTTTTAGAAACGTCGCTGGTGAACTGGCAACAAAACGCAGACTTCCGACAATCTAGTACTCCACTCATCTTTGTCGGAAGTCTTTCGGAAGTCGGAAGTTGGCGCCTTAATACCTGGCCAGCTGGAAGCTGGTTAAACATTCTTATTATATAATCAGTTATAAGAGGAAACACATCTTACCTGTCGACCACTTATGGGATTCGAACCCAAAAGTTTTCTCGCTGATACCGGGAATCAAACCCAGCCTGGCACATCGAAACCAGACTCGCACCAGCTTATCCACTAGACCACAAAGGCTCTCGAGAAATTAGCTGGGAGTAGTTATGCGATAATATATCACCTACTGAGGAACTTATTTCTAACGTTTGCTTGAAACGTATTTCAATTGGTTCTGATAAAGATTCTAAATCTTAAATCATACCATAACTATATGCCAGTTTTAATAAACAAACTTGAGTATTGAATAGCAAAGGCTCAATTTAGTTTTGAAGGAATGGTCCAATTACAAATTACATAAAACTATTTGTTGGCAAAGTTAAAGGAACAATAAAGATTTTTTCATTCTTCGGAATGAGTTGGAATATGGAACTTGATTCTAAAATTAGAATTCAAAATTGTAATCAATTTAAGAATAAAATAGCAATAAAAATAAAACTAAATTCAATAACAAAAAGTTTCAAATTCCAGGAAAAGGTTGAATAGTATAAATAATGAGCATTTTTTGTCGATTCATTATAAGAAATGGCTCATACTTTAGTAAAAATAATGAGCATTGTAATTTTTATTCAAATCAATCATTCATCTCCAAGAAAAAAAAGCAAAACAATACTTCAAACCTCGGTTATCGAATGTTGGCAGATAGTACTGTAGTCAAGCTGAAAAATAAAAAAATGCATCCGTTGTTTGTTATTAGATTTTTAAACTCTCTGGATAAAGCCCCGTACTTGAATTTGAATCACGTTCAATATTTAGAACTTTTGAAACGGTGAAAATGAACTAGAATTCTACTTCATATTTGTGATTTTCAGCTGAATTGTGTGTATAAACTTATTTTGATTAAAAAAAATTGAAATCTGGAAATTGAACTGACAAGCAAATTTTTAAGTTCATGTTCTCATGAATTTCTCAAAATTTTATTTTTATTATAAACTCATTTACAAGCCAAATCTTTTTCTGAATTTTGAATCTGCATTCTGAACCTGATTTAAAAAATTGAACTTTGAATCTGTTTCCAAATTTCCAAACGATGTCTGAAATGTACAAAAAATACGATTTCTGAATCTTAAGTCCAGATCAGAATTTTAAGAGCCAAGTTTTAGAGCCTCCATTCATGAATGTATTATCAAAATTTTGTAGTTCTGGTTTATTCTTTATTCATTATTTCAATTATTCATTTTTATTTTGTATTGTGAATCTGAACTAAAATGTAAATTTCAAATGATGAATCTGAATCTGAGTTTTCAATTTTGGATCGCCAATTAGAAGCTTTAAATGTATAATTTTTTTGTAATATTTATGTTCAAGAATTTCGAATTTGAATATAAAAAAACCTTCTTTTTTTCATATTCGGAGCACTATTATCAAAATATTTAAAAGGCAATGATTTGCGAAAAACATGAATCATGGATCATGATTCATATCTGATATTAAAAGCAAAACCAAATTTGAACCCAGATTTCAAAACAACTTTCGATTTCTCATTTCTTATGATTATTCGAACTGAAAATCAAGAATCCTGAACTGGATACAGAATCAGAAATACTAAAATAGAAATACAATTTTGAATATGAGAAAATGGATCCAGAACCTGCCAGATGGGTTTAATTCAAAATTTAATATTCAGACCTGAATGTCTATGAACAAGTGCAGCAGGATTTTGAACTTGTGATGGTTTTTTGAGGTTTTGGCATAAGTTTTTAGTCCAGATTGTTACTCTTGAATAACTTGACTCTATTATCATAATTCGAATATGAATTAAAAATTTTAAATGTAGAGTAGAATACCTCCCTCGGTTTTTGGGACCCTCATGGTGATGGTTTTTAAACTATATTATAATTCAACACTTCAATTCAACACCTAATTTTCGCTGACTGAATGTCCGTGTCAATATCCTTCAGTGGGTTCAAATAAAATTGAGGCCCTCAGATTGAGAGAAAAATAGTGCCAAAATGGGAGTTTCTAGAGAACGCACATCAAAGTAGTTAAGGTGCTCGATTTTTCATATATTTTTTTTTAATTCGAGCAGTTTTAATTCAATTAAAAAAGTGTTAACTAAAAAAAATCTAAGTTTCATAACAAATGGAGATTAAGAAAGAAGAATCAATTGGTAATCTTAACCAAAATTGATGATTTTGGCACTAAGGCTAGTGCCTCTCTGACTCTGAGGGCCTCAAATGCTTGTTCAAAATCTTTATTCTTGTGTTTCAAATCTTTATTTGAATCACGTTCAATATTTAGAACTTTTGAAAATTGGTGTATGCTTATTTTGCAAGTTATGAAGGCATCTGGAAACAAAATATGTATTTGTTATACCAACGAGCCGTGGAAAAAAAAATTAAAATAATGTGTTTTACATACGCTGAATTACAAATCCTTAATAAGTTTATTATCGGGCCCGTCCTAGTTTAAGATTTGATCAATTTTGTACTTTTAATATTGTTTTGTAGTTTTGATAACGGTTTTGAGCAAAACTTTTATTTTTTTCGCCTCGGGGGCCCTCTTCATCCAGGGGGGGGGGGGGGGCGGTGCAATTTCCCCCATTCTACCCCCCCCCCCCTCTCTAAATACGGCCTTAAAATGATAATAAACCATTAATAACGAAAACACTTTCACCAAGAAACAAATACACTGTTTAAACGATGCAAGTTTCGAAAACACACTATGGAACCCATATAACTAGCTAAGGTACTACCGTTGCATGATGTTGCAAATTTGCAACAATTAATGAAAACCCATTATATCAGAGAAAAAACAAAAAAAAAATCTCAAATTTTGTTTATTATGTGAATTACTTTAGTGGGAATACGAAAATATTTTTTTTGAGTCGAAAAAAAAATGTCAATATGAATTACACTAGGCGAAAAAATTGAAAAATAAGGCTTTTTCCACATTCCATATTTTTCAGATTCATGTTAGTTTTTTTTGTACCTTTAAACACTGAAAGTAATATTTTTTTATTTAAACGTGATCTTGAAGTTAGAAATATTATTTCCATCGAAAAAAAATTGACTTTTTAGCTAAATGTGAAATTTAGAACAGTTTTAATTAATTGTTGCAAATTTGTTACTTTATGAAACGAAGGGTTAAAAATAAAGTTTGGATTTTTTGCATTTCACAAAACTTAGAAAATGAACTAGAATTCTACTTCATATTTGTGATTTTCAGCTGAATTGTGTGTATAAACTTATTTTGATTAAAAAAAATTGAAATCTGGAAATTGAACTGACAAGCAAATTTTTAAGTTCATGTTCTCATGAATTTCTCAAAATTTTATTTTTATTATAAACTCATTTACAAGCCAAATCTTTTTCTGAATTTTGAATCTGCATTCTGAACCTGATTTAAAAAATTGAACTTTGAATCTGTTTCCAAATTTCCAAACGATGTCTGAAATGTACAAAAAATACGATTTCTGAATCTTAAGTCCAGATCAGAATTTTAAGAGCCAAGTTTTAGAGCCTCCATTCATGAATGTATTATCAAAATTTTGTAGTTCTGGTTTATTCTTTATTCATTATTTCAATTATTCATTTTTATTTTGTATTGTGAATCTGAACTAAAATGTAAATTTCAAATGATGAATCTGAATCTGAGTTTTCAATTTTGGATCGCCAATTAGAAGCTTTAAATGTATAATTTTTTTGTAATATTTATGTTCAAGAATTTCGAATTTGAATATAAAAAAACCTTCTTTTTTTCATATTCGGAGCACTATTATCAAAATATTTAAAAGGCAATGATTTGCGAAAAACATGAATCATGGATCATGATTCATATCTGATATTAAAAGCAAAACCAAATTTGAACCCAGATTTCAAAACAACTTTCGATTTCTCATTTCTTATGATTATTCGAACTGAAAATCAAGAATCCTGAACTGGATACAGAATCAGAAATACTAAAATAGAAATACAATTTTGAATATGAGAAAATGGATCCAGAACCTGCCAGATGGGTTTAATTCAAAATTTAATATTCAGACCTGAATGTCTATGAACAAGTGCAGCAGGATTTTGAACTTGTGATGGTTTTTTGAGGTTTTGGCATAAGTTTTTAGTCCAGATTGTTACTCTTGAATAACTTGACTCTATTATCATAATTCGAATATGAATTAAAAATTTTAAATGTAGAGTAGAATACCTCCCTCGGTTTTTGGGACCCTCATGGTGATGGTTTTTAAACTATATTATAATTCAACACTTCAATTCAACACCTAATTTTCGCTGACTGAATGTCCGTGTCAATATCCTTCAGTGGGTTCAAATAAAATTGAGGCCCTCAGATTGAGAGAAAAATAGTGCCAAAATGGGAGTTTCTAGAGAACGCACATCAAAGTAGTTAAGGTGCTCGATTTTTCATATATTTTTTTTTAATTCGAGCAGTTTTAATTCAATTAAAAAAGTGTTAACTAAAAAAAATCTAAGTTTCATAACAAATGGAGATTAAGAAAGAAGAATCAATTGGTAATCTTAACCAAAATTGATGATTTTGGCACTAAGGCTAGTGCCTCTCTGACTCTGAGGGCCTCAAATGCTTGTTCAAAATCTTTATTCTTGTGTTTCAAATCTTTATTTGGGATTTGACTGATTTTCAATCGGTTCAAATAAATATTTTTTGTTCTCACTTAGAAATATTATTCAGATTCAGATTAAGTATCGGCATAAATATCATGTTAATGAATTTCAACTTGTAGGTATTGGTATTGTTATTAAATGAAAACGTTCCACTGTGCTCGCTTCCGAGCTTTATTGCACGCAAGCTCAAACGAAATAGCCTGAAGGTATACTGACGGACAGTTGCGTTTGGATTTGTGTATCTCGCTTGATTCATGCACTAGCTTCAAAACTTAGAAAAGATAAAAAGAATGAAATAAAAGAATATGTACTCTTATCGTTCATCAGGTTAAGTCGTGAGACTGAAATCAGTAACCTATCATTTTTAAAAATCCCTTTGATTCTTGAATTTCATTTTTTATGTGGTATTTTACATGTATTCAAACATTTTTTCAGAAGGTTCAGTAACAAAAATGTTCTTCAAACTATTTGAATGCTTCCAGCCATTTTCGTGTTACGTGCAGCTTAACTTTAGTTTTTTTTTATTCTTCAATACGTAACACAAACAACATGTTCAAACAAAGATAATGTGAAGTTTGTTCTTTTAAGATTATCGACTTAAAAATCAAACAACAATCCCTTTTCTACGCACTTCAGCACCGTTAGAAACAACCGCTTTAAATCACAGTATAGACATTAATTATCGCTCGCATCACACGGAGGCGTTTTGACTGCGTTCCTGATTTATTACTAGAACATCGTTTCATATTTTCGTCATTCAGCCTCCCCACTCGACCCGTAAATCTAAAGAATGACAACTTTCACAGTTCGGTAGTAGTCCCAGGCCTTTTTCGATGAGTGTGCAAAATCCGGTCTTTTCGTATGCTTTGTGGGTAGAACCAGTTAATTAGCAGGCAACAAATTAGATAAAATCCGCTCATCTAAACGGGAAGCTTAGAGTGCCTCTTTGAATGTATCAGTTTCGATTACACCTCTGATTGTTTGAAAGAAATCAGGTATAAGATTGTCCCGTTGAACATTTTTCTAAAAGATCGGCGGAGAAAATACTTTTTTAAATTATTGAAAAAATCGTATGAATAAAGAGATTATTACAAAATCACTAAGTAGAACTTATGAATGAAAACATTTCCATTCAGGACTTCCGATGGATATTGAATAATGACTCTACTTGGGTCTCGGAAAGGAAAATGGTCAAGTTCAAGAACGCCACCCATTGATGGGCCGACGCGACAACACACACGTCTTCGTCTCGCCGTCATTAAACTTGTGATCTGTTGCCTGTCAATCATCACCAGCAACCAACCTACTCCTTACTAGTGAGTAGTTCAAGCTCGTTCAGTTTTATAGACAAAATAGGCTTTTTCCTTGTTAATTTTTTTTTGCTCTTCACAGTCGGGGCAAGTAGAGAAAATAATGAGAAAATATAAAACCCATAGTTTAGAGTTGTGGAATCAGCGCAGCGAATATGCCATTTTCATTAACTTACGAAATTCTCGACCACACGATAATTGTTAATATAATTAATCATCTTAATTTATATTTCTTTTTTTTAATTTTTACTTGAATGGTTGATTGGGAAATCCTGTGCAAATATCTAGAATTCGGAAATATATTTAATCCCGATATGAAATGTGAATTTCAGATTAGGAAAAAAAAAATCAATTTAAACTTGAAAGAATTTATTCTAAATACGTAGTTCGATTAAAGGAAGAAAGTATTTATTTTATTATAAGAGTCACAGCTACCTCTGAGATGAAATCTTTTTTTCTATTCAAATTCTTTCAAGTATCAATACAAAGGACAAAAAAGTTTATTTTTGAAATTCACAATAATAATAACTTAACACACAATAACAATAACTTAACATGTTCATCATTGAAAGCTTATACTGACAAAGTAAAGGGTAAGAAATTTGATTTTTTTTTATTTATTAACAATTTTGTAGCAGTTGGATTAGTCTGAAGACTGTTGTCGACTGCTGAAGCCGGCGATACAGATGTGCACGTGATTAACACTTGACCTCTATGACTTCATCGGGGGTGGATTTGTTGATGTTCCGGCAGGTAAACTTCAAAGTCATACTTTGCTACAAGGAATAGGATGAGCTAAGGAAGAATATTGGTAGGGTTTGAAGATTGCAAAGCTAGGGGATAATTTCCTATCCCTTTTTGCTCCCAAGAGTCCATATAAGTAGGTTTTACCGCGCCTACGTCGCGTTGCTTTAGGAGATTGTCTTGGGAGTGCTATGCAAGAATTAAAGTTTTTTATGATGGCGAAGCGAAGAGATAACCAATCCCCCGACTAACCAAACTATCTTTGTACCGTAAGGCTTCGTCAAGGTGGATCAGTACCACTAAGCTGAATAAGTTTAAGATGCGTTAAAAAGAAAAATCTTAAGGTTATTTTTGAAACTCTCTAAATTTCTTGCGTTCTTTAAGTCTGATGGAAGTGAATTGAACAGATTCATTCCACGATAAGCTAAGCTATTTTGTGCGAAGTGTGTTCTTGCTCTAGGCAAAAAGAAATTCATTCATTTCTTCAATAATTAAGGAGAAACTGATAAAAAATAAAAACAGGGAATTCCAAGTTTTGTTGTAAATATTGGAAGCACAAATCAAATACTAATCTAGTTGGAGTTGTGCATTAAAACTTAGCTTTGAAGTTTATGCTTCGAATCAATTTTCAAACTTTTAAAATTAATAAGAATCATGAGTTTTTCAAGACAGACGATTTAAAAAAAAAAAGTGAAACGTTTGGTCGCCGTCAATTGAAATACAAAAGGTGTAAACAATTTTTTTTTTTATTAAAAATTCAGATTTATAGGATTTCAAGAAGATTATGTTTTCAAATTAAAAAAATTGAAAATTGACCGACAAAAACGAACCTTCTTTAAAAAAAAAATCAAAAAATTAATATAGTAATTTTTTTGAAAATTTGAAAAAAAAACTTTAAAATTCTGTGAATTTATTTGAAAATCAAAACAAAATATGAAGATGCAACAGAATAGTTTTTGAACATTTTTGAAACAAACTTTTCTAATAAAACCGTCGTACCCTTTTAGAAATAATATTGATAATATTAAATTGATAACTCAAAGTAATAGGTATTTTGGTGTCTTTGTTTTAATGATTGATTTGGAAAATTTTGGTTTCGAATCATTAGTCATATTTTGTCTATCACATCTTGTTTCGGTGGAGTTTATAATATTAAAAATTAATCGGATTTGAGTGAAATCAATTATTCATTACTGATGAACTCACAAACCTGCATGACAGAAAAAAAACTGACACTGAGTTTTTGCACTGCACTAGCCGACTCGGTGTGCTTAGCTACACCTTCTGAAAATCAATAAATTGCGTGAAAATAATTATATCATAAATAATTTTCCGACATCTTTACAAAGAGAGCTTTCACATCACATTATTATTGGAATACAAAAAAGATTAGATTCTCTGAAAAGATTTTTTTTAACTGGATCTGAAATCGTTTTTCAATAAAGGTTTTAAATTAGATATTAAGAACTAATTTTTATTTTCCCTTCCCCCAGCAATATGGGGAGGGTCCACGTATTGCCATAACAACATTTTTCACTACCAAATGACATCAAATTTCACTTAAGGCTCCATTTGCTTGATAAGTTTTCGAGCTATACTTTTTTTGCTGCTTCCCGTTTCTGCTCTGAAAGAAGAAGAGGTCTTGAATCATTAAAAATCCCCTATTCCCGGCTCTGTACTGTGTGGAATCTCTACTTTTAAAAAATAGAAACATTTTCCGTACTCGAATACTTTTTATTTCAAATTTGGTTCCATTTGTTGAATAAGTTCTCAGGTTATACAAACAATTGTGCTAAACGCCTTTTGTTCTTTCTTACCCCCAACTGGAAAGTAAAAAGGGTTTTTTGATAACCTTAAAGCCATTTCTCGTACCCTAAAATTTGGTTAAATTTATTTGAAGTACTCTTAAATTGATCGAAACATACGTATGACACCTCACTTCTCTTTCCTATTCCGTGAGGGGAACCAAATCATCTTAGAAATATTTTTTGTAATAAAATACTCTTCCCAATTTTTTACCATCTGCTAGATTAGCACTCGAATTTAAGAAAAAAATGTATGGGAGCTCCCCTTACCCCTTCCTATCGAATCAGTGAGATGATAAAGAAGCCTTAAACAATCATATAAATTTTTTTCATTCAAATACCGTTTGCTATATTTTTTTAATGAAAAGTTCTCGATTGATCCAAAAATATTGTACGACAACATCCTTCCTCCTTCCCCTGTTCCCGATGGAGGGAGGGAAGGGTTTCGAAACATAAATAAAATATTTCTTGTACTCGAATATACTTCCATGATAAATTTGGTTTTTTATTCGATTAGTTCTCAAGTAATGCATAAATGGAAGACCCCTCCCCCCTTCTTATCCACAATGTGGAAGGACAGAGATCTCAAACATTGTAGAAATTTGACTCATAGCCTAATACCGTCCTATGTGAAATTTGAATTCATTTGCATGATTGGTTATCGAATATTGCATTAAACTGTACGGAAGACCTCTTCACCACCTCCACCCCCCCCCCCCCCCCTTTGTATCCCCTCAATCGAAGAGGGTGGAGTCCCGAATAAAGCTTTCTCAGCATTCTCGAATTTTGAAAATTTTTTGGGAGCCCCCCTCTCCGCATCTTATTTCTCCATTGGAAGGAAGGAGGGGTACCAAACAATTTAGGAACATTTCTCGTAACTATATACACTCCCCTATCAAATTTGGTTCCATTTTCATGAACGGTTCTCGAGTTATTAAAAAAAGTTTCTTTTGTTTAAGAAGCCCCCTTCCCCCTTCCAGAAAGTAGGAGGGGTCTGAAACTATTATAGAAACCTTCCCCCGCCCTCAAAGACCACTCCTGCCTAGTTTCAGAATCTATAGGGAACAGACAGACAGACAGAAATTCATGTTTATATATATAGATTCAAGCAAGGTATAATATTTTGCTAGATATTCTTTTTTTCAGTGATAAAATTATCTTAAAAAGTTAAATTCTACAATTTAAAAAAATGTGAAAAAGTATCATGACAAGTTTTTTTGACATTAATAAACAAATTAAAAAAAGGTTTAAACTACTAATCTAAGAATGCAAGTAAGCACATTCTTAGGCAGAAACTGCGGTGAATTCGTGCACCCATGATGGATAACCAACATACATAACTGAATTAAAAACTGTAGAAACGGATGATAGGCGGACGTCAATGCTGAAATACATATTGCCAAAATTTAAGATATCACACGTTTTTTTGCGTAAATGACATTAAATGGCATTTAATCAGTATTAAGTTCTTCTACATTCACTGATAAGACCTAAGGTTTTGATGATAAAAAGTATAAATTTTATATGGTTAACCTTTTTTTTTCTTTATAGAGGCATCTAACCTGATTTATATGGGCATTCAAAACCCGCCCTTTTTTAACATCTCATCATATATAACTTTGCTAAAATCTTCAATTTGTGCAATTTCTGTTTTCAACAGAATTAGAAAGAAAAATCACAAAATTTTTGATAAGAGATTCTTTTCAAATGATTTTCAAAGTTCAATAATTTATATCAAAATGTTTCAAAACCTTGTTGAAATTTTAATTTTTTTTTTCGATTTTGCATTTTATTAACATTTTTTCATGTCATGTAATCAAAACGTATTTCCCTCAATTTGATCTGAATAAATATATTGAACAATCAACCCTTTCGTCAATAGGCTGTTGCATGTTACCCGATATGCGCATTAACACACAAAATTCAGCCTTTGCTCCATTCATGGGTTCTCAATATGTCAACGCCATTGACAAAAGATGTTAACGCCAGCGGTAGTGATTCGATTTGAGACCGCCGGCATTAATCTCCCAGCGTGACCGCTTTGCGTATGACTGAAGGAAACAAAATAAATAGAAAGGTTTTCATGTCCATCACAAGATTTCCTTGTTAAAATCCACCGGTAAACAACCACGTCCAAGCTGCCCGGCTGTAAGCTGCTATGCGTGTGTATGTAAACAGGCACTAGGAAAGCAAGGCAGTAGGAAAGCAAGAACAGTTTCTAGTATCCAATTCCTTTTCCCATCAAAAGACATCAATACATACATACATACTGGCAAACCCCCGACCAAACGAAAGCCAGCACTGTTCGTTGTGTCTTAGGTTGGGATTGGCATAAAGACTATGAAAGCTAACCCTCGTTCACCATCTGGCTCAGGTAATACACTGGTAAAGGTGCCGGATTGTCAAGATGAAGTTATAAGTTGTTGTGAGTTCGATTCTCACCACCCGGAGACATTTTTTTTTTATTTTATTGTTTCTGGAATGAACTATCCAGTAGGATGAAATGTTTTCTTGTTTCGCTTGAATGTAGTAGTCATGCAACATTTTGCTTGGCAGCTCGTGGCTTTTTGTCAGTAGTGCTTTTCCAATCATATTATCTTCGGTGTAATGCATGTTTCAGCTTATTTTTGGCATAAAGTTAGCGCCGAGCGGCCTTGAAAGTTTGCAACCTCTCCTTTGGGTGTAGGAACACTTCCCCCTATACATAAATATCAAAACGTACCAAATATTTTTTTATTTAATTTTATTTGAAAATGAATTAAAATCTCACATTTTTAACAGCTTCCATCATTACGGTCGATTAAATTTTTATCATCCAACTCTACTCAATATATTGATAAGTTTTGCACAAATGGTCCCACATGACTCCCTTGTGGAACGTCGTATATTAACAACAAACAAACTTACCAGATAAAGTAGCCACTATAAACCTTCTCGTTTTTAACGTGATACAAACAACGGTTTTGGATTATCTTTTAAGATTAAATTCAATTGTCCGATTACAGATTCAGTCATTTAAGGATTAGTCTGGAAAAGATAGGTGATGTGTTCATTTTTTCATAATATGTCTGATGATGATTATTTGCCACAATAGACTGAGTCGATTTGGGATCATTTATGAATTTCTCAAACCCTGGGTTCTTAAAAGCTTCGTTTTGGTTCAAAACTCATCCATGATTTTTGGAAAAAAAAATTAAGTAACGTTTTCATGAGTAAATTTAAACTTGTAATGTTTGTTTAGGAAAATTGAATATTTTGTTCTAAAAAATCAACATTATTTTTGTTTCTTTTGTGGAACCGAGCCAAGAAAGTTGACAGCTGTTGGATAGAGGTATGTCCAGGGTGGCCATTCATTCGGGAAAGTCTGGAAATTTGGAAAAAGACGGGATTTAAAATCAGTTGGAAAAAATGCGGGAAAAAGTTGGAAATTCCTGCAAGAAATCATGATTTTTTGGCTCAGCTGCTCAGAGAATTTATTTCAGTGAATCAATTGCTCCAGGATAACTGAATATTTTTGAAACTATCAAGTTGTTAGTAACAACCAAACCGTGTTCAGAAAAATTAAACTAGAAACTTCGAGCAACTCAATAATGATAAAATTGTAGACTTCAGTTTCCTGCCGTTACCGAGAAATAGCTGGTGGAAATATGATATTTTTTGGTTTGAATTTCTTTGCGGTCTTTAACCCTTTTAATACCATTACAAATTGCCGCATTTACGGCGAAATCAAATAAAAACGAAAATAATAAAACAAATAAAAGAGTTAATGTAGTATTAATATGTCAACTATGTTTAATTTGCATCTTCTATTTTGTTGAAGTAGTACAATGTCTCAAATTATGCACATAATTGAAATTACCAGATAAATCCCAGACAAAACAAAAAACAAACAAGTTATTCATGTGTAATCAAAATTGCATTAGATATTAGAACTTCGATTATGGGTCGATATCTGCTTATGAAGCGAAGTCAGAGCTTCGTCGTTTATTTTAGGTAAGGTTGCAAGAGTTTCCGCGCCGAGCAAATTTTGGCTATTTTATCTAAAAACTTGGCAAACTCCGGGCTTTTGTTTTCAAAATTTTCAACCCAAAATCCGGGCAATCTCCGGCAAATTTGGTCAAACCCTAGAAATCATTCAACATAAATCGAGAAAAAAACTTGAATCGGTATTTTTATCGAGACACTTCAACAGATTTTAAATCGTTTTTAAGGCTTCCATAAAATCGTTCAGGATTATTTTAATGAAACATGCTATAAAAAATTCGTTTTTGGATGCAAAAAAAAAGACTATAATAACTCCGTTCGAGATTTTGTTTAGTTTTGCAAATAAACTGAATAAAAAAAAATCCGGGCTTTTTTCCACGAAATTCGGGCAACGGGCTGGACCGGATCTTTCCAAAATTTTGTATAAAAGTCTGGGTAAAACCGAGCAAGATTCCTTTAGAAAGATTTCTTGAATCATTGAATATTTAAATAGAAAAACGGTTCTGAAAAAGAAGTTCATATTACAAATGAATAGACTTTCAATATATGCCCAGCATAGTACGAGCTTGAGGGCTTATCTTCTAAGTTATGTTAAAATTTAACATTGGGACCTTTATTGACCTTTTTAACGGATATTTTGTTGGGTTCGACCAGCCCGAACTTAGCGCCATCACCATGAGAAAATTTTTGAACAACAGAAATCAAAATTAATTTACAATACTGAAATAGCATATATGATGGACTGATATAAGTATCTTGGATGTTAAACTACTGATTGTTTTTTTGAAGGTTTGATTTGTATATTCTACTGAAGTTTGTCGAAAAAAGTTCTATTTACGTTTAGTTCGGGCTGGTCGAATTCCGACCAAATGTCCTGCGGTGTAAAATAAATATTCAGGAAATATTTTCAAATCAATTATTATTAAGGAGAAAGTAATAAAGTTTTGGTGTTATTGTGGTTTCATGGATAAAATCAACGCGAAACACACCACTTAATTTCTTATCTAAATTCACACGGTGAAATCAAAACAGTTTTTGAACTGAATTCACATCTTGAAAATTGATCTACTTTTTTGAAAAGCTTAGGGATTTGCAAAGTTTATTAAATACATTCAAATGAGGTTTTTGAAATAAATAAAATGCATGATGGTTGATCATAAGATTTACAAATTACTTTTTCTGTTATTTGAATTTACTTATTTTGAATTTACTTGAAAATTGAAACTATCTTGAATATGCCATTATTTTTCAGTTGAATTCCAAAATTTTAATCTAAGCACTGGTAGAAAACTGTTAAATAGAGCTTTTAAGACTGATTATTTTGTTTTTGAGAATCGAGAATTTCGTGAGACCACGCGGGAAAAAGTCGGGAAAAATGTGGGATATCAAAAATTTATTTTGAGTGTCCACCCTGGTATGTGTTTCGCCATTGAAAACAAAATCAATTCAACTGACATCACTGCTAGAGCCTAGCGAAGTTGCCACGCAGTACTTAGAAACACAGATACCAGCAGTGATATCATTGGAATTGATTGTTTTTCAATGCCAAGAGACATACCCCTATTAAACAGCTAGTTATTTTTTCGTCTAATAACATAGGAAGTTATGGCCTTCTACAAAGCTGTTCAGCAGAAAATTTCCTTAAAAGAATTTTTAAATTGGTCCGAAAACCAACAGCAAGCTCGGTTCCTCAGAAAAAAATAAAAAATTATGTTGATTTTCAACATATTCAATTTTCTTATCTTCTAATATATAAAGATGAGTTGGACTATATACAGTTGCGTTCAAAAAAGAATGAAATCGCATGAAGCTGCGCACCCACTTCCAACTTTGACAAGCTGCCATTTCTCTATCTGTTTATATTTTTTCATGAAAACTTAACACAATCTAGTTCAACTATCCAACTAACACTCCACAAAATTTGAAGTCTTTTCAATGACGAGAAACCAAGATACAGCTTTTCCCGTAAAAAAGGGAAATTTGGAGTTGCTTCACTAAATTTGCTGTATCTTTGACAATTTTCATTGAAAAATCTTGAAATTTGGCCCAAAGATGTAAAAATGTTTGATCTCATATCAGGCCAAGTTTCGTCAAAATCGATGAACGTGATCAAAAATGGTGCCGGGTTGAAGGTAAGGTTCATTATCGCCTAGCAGACGATTTCATTCTTTTTTGGACGGATGTTTGTATGGAAAACATCGTAATCTATGTTTTCTGGGTTTTTTCTTCCACAAAACCAACATTTATTACAAAGAATGTTGTAAATTGATAGGAACTTCATCCTTGCTTTGTTTAGAAATAGAAATTGTTCCAACAGAGCTGGTATTGAAACAAAAGAGCGAATAGAATACTCGCTTTAATTGTGGATCAAATTTGTTTATCGGTATAATTAGCAGGTCATTTCTTTAACTCTGTTTTTCTTATTTTGAACCCTGTTGAAACATTTTTTCTTTCGAAACAAAGTACGAATGAAGTTGTAAGCAATTTACAACATTCTTTGTGATAACTTTTGGTTTTGTGTAAGAAAAAACCAAGAATACATGGATTACGATGTTTTCCATACAAACATTCGTCCAAAAAAGAATGAAATCGTCTGCTGGGCGATAATGAACCTCATTTGCAATCCGGCACCATTTTTGATCACGTTCATCGATTTTGACGAAACTTGGCCTGATATTAGATCAAACATTTTTACATCTTTGGGCCAAATTTCAAGATTTTTCAATGAAAATTGTCAAAGATACAGCAAATTTAGTGAAGCAATTCCAAATTTCCCTTTTTTACGGGAAAAGCTGTATCTTGGTTTCTCGTCATTGAAAAGACTTCAAATTTTGTGGAGTGTTAGTTGGATAGCTGAACTAGATTGTGTGAAGTTTTCATGAAAAAATATAAACCGAGAGAGAAATGGCAGCTTGTCAAAGTTGGAAGTGGGTGCGCAGCTTCATGCGATTTCATTCTTTTTTGAACGCAACTGTATGTTTGTATGCACCTTATACAAATCCACACCGCTTAACCGATCAGCCTGAAATTTGGTACAGTGGTGTTTTTGGACCAGGGTAATGTTTTAGTAATAGTTCTGAGCCCCTCCCACCTAATAAAAGGGACCCTCCCATACAACTTTCGTTTTTTTCTCACGAATCAAAAGTCATGGCACCCATTTTGTCGAACGAATTTCGTTTCCTTTAGCGGGGTTTTTCACCACCACCATGGGCATTAGAAACAACCATCCAGCCAGAGTTCATGTGTACTGGACAGCAAATCCAAGCCTGCTACTGATGGAAAATTTGATGGCTGATAGTTTTGGCGGGCTTTTTTTTCTTCTGCAGTTTAAAGCACGTGTTATCGGTACGAGATATTTGGAAGCAATAAAGAGCCTACATTTTAGTTTGAAAAATACAACTAGCCTGTAGGGAATATATTGACTTGAAATGTAGTGGTTTTCAAAGTGCTCCCTACCGCTGCTGGGGGGCTTTGAGAGACTACAAGAATATACAGTAAACTTGAAAGTTAACAGAGAATTGACTTCTTCAGCTGAATGACTATTCAGACTTAGTGCTGGAAATTAATGGGCCGATTTTCATAAAATCCAGCTTTAGAACCAACCATTTTCATATTTTTAGAGTTCCTCTTAGAGAAAGAAAAATTAATAAGATTCAGAGTTATAAGTTGAAGGCTACGATTGCAACGCTTTGATAGCTGTCGGGAAATTTTAACGACTGATTTGAAAATTGATTATATAATTAAATCTTTAGTTTTTAGATAAATACAATTAAATTTCATTGGTCAATTTATAACTTTTGAGTTATTATTGGTCATCAATGTGTTCAATTCTACCATCCAATTTTGAGAAAACTAATTGTACAGTCGTGCATTACTACGATTTCAAAGAAGTAGAATCTAAAAATCTTTGCAGTGGTCACTCTTAACAATAATTATTGGGATAATTGTTTCCAAGAATAGAAAAATTTAAATAGAGCTAAAAAACCTTTATCATAATATTATAAAATGAGCGATTTCAGTTCCGAGATTATTTGTTCTTGATTACTTGAATAACTATTTGTAAACATTCAATTTAATTAAAACTGATCATAAGACAGTGTGAAATTAAACAGCGAAAAAACACACAATTACAATGCAAAGTGAGTCTTCAACAAGGTTCTGAAGTCTTATTAGAAATTTCTAAGTAAATAAAACCTACGGGGTACATCTTGAAAAGTGGAATAATCTCCAAAAGAGATTTTTATTGAATGGGGGATGAGTTAGATAAAAAAAAAACAGTTTTATCATTTGAAGATAAAAATATCTATTCAAGCTTTCTAAAAAATGGTGGGTAAAAATAATGTCTTTCGAGATGGGATTTCATTCATGGGAAATCATTTAAAATTACTATTAATGAAAACCTAATATCTGTACGTTTTCCAATAACATGAAAAGGATAAACACAGTTTATAATCCCATTAAATAATTTAAAAAGACTAAAATTACATGACCAAAAATCGATCAAATTTCTAAAGCTTCTAAAATTTAGAAAAGTCAAACGACTCATTTTGATTAATTTTTTTTTACATGAACCCGAGCAAGGCCGGGTAAAATCAGCTAGTATACACATAAAAGTAAAGATTTACTCATGTAATCGTTACTTAAAAATTTGCTAAATATTATGGATGAGTTTTGATCCAAAATGATGCATTAAGATACCAGAGCTTGCGAAATTCAAAAATGAACCAACATCGACTAAGTTTATTTGCAACAATCCCTCCAACAAAGTTTTTCAATTGCTTTTGTTATACATTGGCTGTACCTAATTGGCATTAAATTTAAGTCTTTTTTTTGAAAATAAACGCGCTTCAACCTTTCCTCGTGACAATGAATGGGAAGACGATGAAAGGCCCTTGACGATACCTTATTTTTCATTCCTGCCAAGCTGCATCATCATCAACATCATCGTCGTCGTTGTCGCCATCATTGGTTCGGCTATTTGGGTTCGATCGGTGTCAATTTCAAGGTTTTAATTCCATACTTACTCATGCTAATAAGGGTGGATGTGTTTCTTTAGTTTTAATAGGTTGTTTTTATAAGAATGTTTTTTATTCGAATGTTTAAGTTGAAACATATATAAGTTGTTGATTTTTAATTTTAAATTTTTATCTAGAAAAACATTTCTGAAACAACAATCTTTGTTATGCTAAGTATGTTGTTCTGATAATAATCGAAACAAGAACCAATTCTCCTTAGTCCAATTCGATATGCTTACAAGTTCGTTTAACGATTGCAACACCTACACTTTTTCCAGCTGTTGAGCGTCGTCGTCGCCAGAAAAAGCAAAGGAGCAATAAATTACCCGATCGAAATCCAAAAACCTACATCGACTTTAATGTGGTGCTTATGAGCAGCAGGTCGCATAAAATAGATAAAAATCCAATCTGGCCCTGTTAGTTTTATTAGAGTCGTATCGGTTCGATTTGGTTCTGTTTGTTTGGTTTTGTATGAGAAAGAATTTGTACTTAAATTGGTCGCCCCCACGTAATGGAAGATACTACCTCCGGAATTTAGAACCGGTAAAGCTTTTACGTTTATTGGCACGTGTGATTTGACACCGGGCGTGACAATCGTAAAACGGCTATGACCGAAAGTGATACGTCATTTTTTCTTGGGTTGGGATACAAAAAAATGTCAACCATTATTTGTTGAATTGGATTAAGGAGGAAGAAGCGTATACCGTGACACCCCTATATGGAATACTGGGAATCTTAACTAAGAAATTATGTCTCCATTTCATAGGAAAAAGACTAATCAGATGAATGAGATGTTATTTTGTCCAGAATCATTGATCTCATCGGATGATTGAAAGCGGCTTACCAACTTATCAAATTTCAAAGAAGGCATCATCATCATTGGGGTGTTTCAAAGTTCCGCGACATCCATCATAGATTTAAACTAAATAAGATGAAAAGCAAAACATTCGAAACAGATTTTTGAAAGTGGGAGCAAGATTTTGCCAAAATCTGCCGCACAATTCGGTGGCGACAGTCGTTCGCGATAAGTATGTCGGATGAAAAATGGAATAATCTCAAACCCTGTTCGTCTTTGCCTCTTGAAAGTCGAAAAGATTTATACTTGATCACATAAATACCGCGCGGACACCTTCGCAACTTTTCAGCGGCTGGAACCGAGCTATTGGAATTATTCTTTGCATTTGTTGTTTTTGGTTCCACTTTTGTCAAACGATGAATTGGCATACTTTTTTCTTTCTTGTAAATAGGTGCGCCGCCGTTTATTGTTGTTGAAGTTGTTTTGTTTTACACTTCGAGTGAAATTATTCATAAGTGATGATCGTTGGGTGCCTCGGAATCCCAGAAAGCTACAATTTCAAGATGTCGTTATTTTGCGAAGTGTGCACTTCATAAACAAATGAGGAAAGTGAAAAAAAAAGTTTTTCCTTATCCGAAAATGCTTCATCCTTCGTATTTACATATCCGGGTACATAATTAACAACTTGATTTCAGTAATAATTTAGTTGATTCTTTTGAAACATTCTTCGTTAATTTTCAATTAAACCAAACTGTTTGATTGACTAAAATTTGAATATCAATTTCGAAATTTCTAATTACTAGGTATTTGACCATTAAATAAATGCTGAAAACGGTTAAAGCTTTTATAAGTGATTTTTCATTTAGTTTTTGAGGATCTGGAATTTTGTTTGACCATGCGGGAAAAATGCTGGAATTCAAAAGGTGAAATTGAATGGCCACCCTGCATGGGCGTAGTCCTAGATTATTTTCTTCTGATAAAGTTCTTAACCTATGAGGGTATTTTTTTAATTTTTTTTTGTTTAAAAAGTTTGTAAATATTTACTCGCAATTTGTTTCGTAAAAGACTGATTCGAACACCTTATAACAGGATGGCCAGAAAATCGGAAAAAATTCTAGAATTGAAAATGAAACCGGGAAAACCGGGAAAAAATCGGGAATTTTGAATCAAAACCGGGAAAATGCTTTATGCATCATTTTTTCATATGTACATCAACCTATTGAATCATAAGTTCATTAATTTCACCATGACAAAACTTTTTCTCCATAATGATTATGGCATAGGGGAAAGGTTTCCTAAATGGGCCTATCGGGTTAAATGACCCTACGGTTGTACGGCTTATCTGACCAATGCATTATGAGGGTGATTCGCTTAGAACATAAGGCAAGAAAAAATTTTATGAATTTACAAACTCAAAAAAATTTAAAAATCGTACAAGGTTTTTATACAATTTGATGTAATATTTCGACTTTTATAAATTATACGTAAAGAAGCTTAAAACAAAAACTAGGATGGTTTTCGTTTCTTACTCAAATGAACTTAAGAAATTAAACATATTTCAGCTTTTGTGGAGGTTTAATCATGATTATATAGTTGAATAAGAGAGTGTTTTTGTATGCCCCCATCATGTTTGTAAAATGCCTCCATCCTAAAATAACAGGTTAAATAGAATAAATAAATGATTTTTATTATTGAACTTTCAAATTTAAGCTCAGAATAACATCTTAAGAGAGAATTAAAGATCTAAAAACAGATTTGATTTTTATAAAACTTAAGTTTTGTCGTACGGAAATTATTACTTTGTAGCAGTTTCAATTAAATTATACGGAAATATTGCTCAAAAAACAGAAATATTGTTCAAAACATAAATAGGCGCATCTAGCCCGCACGGTTTGAGGTTCGGCATTTCAGACAACACTTATAATAAAATCGTTTTCTTGGAAACAGAAGAAAATTTTAACATAAAAATTACACCAATATATAGAAAACAGACGCCTGCACACGTGTATATAATTTGTTTACAGATATTCGATGTGATATTTGATTAAATCAGTGTTCTGCTTAATAGGCGCATATAGCCCGCTCCTCCCCTAATCATTTATTCAAGAATGGTAAACACTTCGGAAAAAGTGGGAAGAGGTAAGGATTTTAATTCCACGAGGCGGGAAAAAGGCGGGAATTACATAAAAGAATCGGGATTTTTGGCTGAGTTTATACACAGCAAAAATTAATTTCTGTAATATTACAGTAAATATCCTGTAACAAAAAGGAGCAGGACATTTACTGTAATTTTACAGGTCGAAAAAAAATTACGTGCCTGTAATTTTCAAGTGCACATTTTTTTACAGTATGATTTGAAATTACAGGCCTGTAATTTAAAGCCATGTACAGTGTACAGGGTTGTAGTTCGTACTTTATTTTCAAATTTATTTATGAATATTGTTTATGAATTAAATAAATGGAAAATAATAAAGACTAAAACGCAAGTATTTTCCAATGCTATTTATGGCATGAATAAAATGACACTATTACGTGCTATAACCATGCAGTATGGTATAAATATCCCACGACATAAAAGATTTTACTCTTTTTTGTGATATTTCGAAGGATTTTACTTAATAAATTGTTTTTTTTTTCAATCTCATTTTTATATTTCATATCAGTAAACTGTTGAGTCGGGTTCAATAAGCAGGATTAATTGATTGGATGGAATCACCCGTATGCTTAATGGCGTAGAAGTTGGTTGGCTTTGTAACTTTTGTGGTAAAGACGTGGTGGTGGAATTTCTTAAGATCTTTTGAACTGCCCAATCCCGAAACAACCTGGGGCCAGATGATTGACGTTTCTCAAGATTGCTCCAATGAGTAGATGATATTTGGTAGCTGGTCATCGGTGTAGGGGTTTTGTAACATTTAAATATGGTCAGAGATTCAATGCAAAGCCCTGCGAATAAAGGGTTTATGAATAATAAAATCTAGATAAAAAA
The DNA here is from genome assembly GCF_029784155.1 of Uranotaenia lowii. Taxonomy (NCBI): domain Eukaryota; kingdom Metazoa; phylum Arthropoda; class Insecta; order Diptera; family Culicidae; genus Uranotaenia; species Uranotaenia lowii. The sequence goes on along the minus strand of NC_073693.1, from coordinate 120,871,020 downwards.
ACACCAAAATACCTTGTCCAGTTCCGGTAGACTGTTTTGAATAGCAGCATCCAATGATTTCTGGTTTTTAAACAAATGCATCTTTTCAGCACGTTTTGATTTGGTTTAATAGGCTTGACAATTTTCTTTGGATTGTGAGCTGTTTAAGGTTGCGACTACTGGCTGCACCTGCAGCATACGTAGCCAGATTACTGCTGTTGTTCGACAGTAGCAAATTTGACTTTTGCATGTTGGGATTTTTGATGCTTTGTTTAGGACGTGGTAGCGAACTCAGGAAATTCATCCATAATTATACTGTCCACAATCGAATGGGTCACGCCTTCGATTTTCATTTTGGATTTAAACACCCTGAGACAATCGTCGGCGGAGCCAACTACGACAAATGACGTCTGGGCAAACATTTTTTCCCGATGCTCGATTCCTCTTGGCTATCAATAAAAAAATTACAAATGTTAAATGTAAAATTTTGTTAATAAATCTAGCTTGTAAAAACTCACCCATCGATTCCTGGCTGATGTGCAACGGCTACCAGATGATCATCTTTTTGACCATCGTGCGGAGATTTGCATTCAATGTTTGTAGTATGCCGATGTAGGCAGCCAAATAGCTCGATATAAGACTTTCTATAAGTAATCCGTTAATTCATCGAATCAGTCGCGAATCCCTGGACATACTTGCCGGAGGCGACCCACTGATTTGTCAATAACTATTTCCTATGTTCATGCTGTTTGTCCTCAATCGTCAACCGGGCTAAACGATCGATGTCCAACAGTTTTGTGACTTAACTGAAGAATCGAATCAACCTAGTCTGAAAATAATCTGTTGAAATTTTCTTCTCTCAACAATCCACAAATCATGCTTACTTGTTTCTCGGTTATGGTTTCCTCCAGGTCGTTCCTTTCATCATCCGTCACTTTCGCTACCGTGAGCCAGCTGGATGTACTCCTGCAGTTGGTCAACAAAGAATTTTTTTTAGCGATTTCATAATTTAAAAATAAATTATTGATATACAAAACTTACCCTTGAGGATATTTTTCGACCATGTTGACTCAATTGGTTTGTCCATCGACGAAGATGAAGATGTTTATCCACCAGGGTTTGTCAGAACCATCATCATTATAACCACCGGGAAAGCCTCCACGAATTTGCCAACAAGCAGGACAATCGGATGACCCGGCGGAGGCAATTTTGTGCAGCATCATTTTTGTGGGCCTTGCCTCAGGTGAACAGTATAGCTTCATGACCGAAAAACCACGAAAAACTATATACGTATCGTACGATTTCATGTCGTTTTTTTGCGTTCCGCGACCAACCAACCCGAATTAAAAACATAACAAAATACACTCAAACGAAGCGCATAGTAAAACTACTAAATCTAGGCGTAAAATGAACAAATGCGAATGCTAGTCGAAAAAACCAATGATGAAGTCTTTAAAACAAAATATTCTTTTGATAAGTATATTTAATCAAAATGTCGGTCGGAACGTACTTTTTCACTCAGCTTAAAGCTTGATTTTTTTACAAACGCTCCGCAAAAATCGATACCGATACGATTCTAATAAATTTGCTTAGCTTTTTCTAGCTGATTCATATTCAGGATTTGAAATAAGGTCTTGAAATGTTTCATTACTTACTGTGCATGGAACTGGATGTTCTATGGCAGCACCCGGCTGAATGCAACATTTCGAAATTGAACAGGAAAACGCTGAAGGCCCAATGCAGCCGAATGTTCCCGTTCTAAGCCACCCGGTGACAGTCTCGTTTAGAGGCGTTTCACAGCGATCCGTCCCGTTTTCGACTCTCCTCCAACAAGAAGTTTCGGCCGCTTCGGACCAAGGAACCGGGGTCCGGAAGCGCGCCAACAAAGCCATTGCTCAACGGAATCAATCGACAAACAAGTCTACTCGTGCTGACCTCACACCACATCCAACGGCAAACCAGTCACTGCAATGCTCACAATTGACGCTTAATTTCAATTTAAAAACTATACCTACCAATTGATGTTCCGAATCCGCGCAACAAACATTATGTAAAATGCATTCACAAACACTAGCCACAATTGCTCAAAATTTTACAGTCCTGAAATTCGAAACCGACCTGTAAAGAATGCTCTCTTTTAAAAATAAATGCTTCGACCTGTAAAACTACAGTACATGTCCTGCTCCTTTTTGTTACAGGACATTTACTGTAATGTTCAGTGATTTTATATTTACTTTCCAACCTATCAATAGAAAATTACGTGATTTCGAAATTACAGGTTTTATTATTTTAAAGTTAACCATTTTCAATGACACGTAAGATTCAAAAATTTTTTCTGTGTACATTTCAGTGCTCTGAAATGTTCCAATTATTATGTTTTATATGCAACTAGCAGATCCCATACGAACTCCGTTTCGCTTTCAACTTGGAATATGTCATGAACAGTTTGGATGAAAGCCAATTACCAAGCATTTTCCAGATGCACTTCTGAATTCATTGTTAAGTAATAATTGCAAAAATATTGGTCGATCACTTTGTCTGTCGTCTGCTACTAAATTTGAAATCAGAAATCCTTTGACCGTGCCAAAAAACCACGTGCATAAATTTCGATTCGATCATTGCATAACAACGCAATTATTGCCCCTTTCGGGGGCTCTTATACAATCTTTGATGACTGAAATCGATTGCCATTCCCTCAAAACTCCCGTGTGCAAATTTTCAAAGCAATCCATTGTATAATAACGTCAATATTGCTAAAAACAGTGAAGAATTAATTTATATGGACGACCCCTTTCGTCGACCCCTGGCAATATATTTGACATCTGAAATCGGTTGCTCGTCCCTGAAAACTACCGTGTGCAAATTTTCACCCCAATCTGATGTAAAATAACGACGATATTGCAAAAATATTGAAATGGACGACTATGATTATATGAACGACCCCCTTTATCGGCCCCTTACACTGAATTGATTACCTGAATTTCATTGCTCATTTCTCAAAACTCTCGTGTACCAATTTTCGTCTGAATCCGATGTATAATAACGACAGTATCGCATCAACAGTGAAAAGTTAATATGGACGACCCCTTTGACTGACCCCTGATTTTATTTTTGATAAGTGAAATCAGTTGTTTGTCCCTAATAACTCCTATGTGCAAATTTTCACCCCAATCCGATGTATAAAAACGTCAATATCACTAAGATACTGAAAATTTAATATGGACGACCCCTTTTTCCGGCCCCTAACACTGAATTTGATACCTCAAATCGATTGCACGTCACTCAAAACGATCGTGTACCAATTTTCATCTGAATACGATGTATAATAACATCAATATCGCAAAAACAGCGATCAGTTAATATGGACGACCCCTTTGGCTGACCCGTTATACAAAATTTGACACCTGAAATCGATTGCTCGTCTTTCAAAACACTCATGTGCAAATTTTTAACACGATCCGACGAAAAGTAAAGTCAATATCGCGAAAACAATATTTGTGTTCTATGGACGACCCCCTTCAGAAGGGGTCATCCGAAAATCTAAAAACATTTTTCATCATTCCTGGTCCTAATGAGCATCCATGCCAAATTTCAGCTCTCTAGCCCTTAAGACGGCTGAGTCTATAGAGGACAAACAAACAAACAAACAAACATACAGAAATTGCTTTTTATATATATAGATAACATAACAAAACGTCGTAGAAAAATATCTTGAGGACAAACTTTTTTTTTAGCCCACGGACATTGTGCACTGCACTGAATTGTAAAAAATGTTTTAAAAATGAATGAGCTCTAATAACTGTGCAGCATGAATCCCTCCGTTAAGTTTTGATAACTAGCTTTTAAAGTGTTAATTGATGGAAGCATAGGGAAAAGTACTTAAAACGGGATGATGGAGAAATTTGTACGTTGTACGTTGAATTAAGTCAGTTTTTGACTGAATCCACCTCCTGAAAAATAAGATTCATGCTAAATAGATTCCTAAATATAACAGGAATTATTGTTCTCTAATCCACAATTAATGATGTTCAAAACTTCATCAGGAATCAGGAGCTAATGTTTTTAATAGTAATATTTATGCTGAATCGAAATTTGGAAAAAACATTAGCAGAAATTTAAAGAACATATTCAAACTAAGAGAACAATTATAAACAGTTGAACCAGATTATCGAATGAATTTTGTGAACAAATTGAATTAAATGTCATTGAAACATGAAAAAATTTGAAAATATTTAAAAAATATTAGGTTTAAAATGAAAAGTCAAATAGCTAACAATCGTAAATTTCTCGACGAATATATCTTTCTTTCCAGAAATATTTCAAATGAACTGAATTTTAAAACTTGGAAAATCGTAAATTCTGAAGACCATGTTTGGAAAATGCGGGAAACTAAAACTTTAAATTGAGTGATTTCATTTGGAATTGAAAAAGCACATACAAGTGCATTCAGCGTTTATGCCAGCAATCCCATTTTTTTAGATTACTGAAAATTGCTGATAATAAATGAGTGAGTTACGAAATAACCTTTGATATTTCGGAATCATATACATTTAGAATTTCACCAAAATCAGAATTTAAATGAAATATTTAATCTTAGAATAATTTTCGAAAATTGAGAAAAAAAATAAGATTGAGAGTTCTAAATAAATACGTGTTTGAGGTCGGACTGAAAATTTAGACTCAGAATTTGGATAAATATGACAGAATTTAGATAAATAGGTTAAGAATTCTATTCGTGATGTCATGATGATTTCAAAATACACCAAGTTTTTTTTTACACTGGTATACGTACCGCGTAAAAAAAACGTGTAAAAAAACCGTGTAAAAACCGTGCTATTTTCCGAACACCGTGTAAAAAAAGACCATTTAAATTCTGCAGCTCTGAAACTTGAAACAATAAAACATGTTACTTGATATTTGGAACCTAAAACCTGAAACCTGAGACCATAGACCTTAGACCTGAGACAAGAGACATGAGACCTGAGACCTGAGACCTGAGAACTGATACATGAGAATTGAGACCTGAGACAAGAGACATGAGACCTGAGACCTGAGACTTGAGAACTGAGACATGAGAATTGAGACCTGAGACATGAGACATGAGACCTGAGACATAAGACATGAGATATGTATCGTGGGTCATCTCTCAGGTCTCAGGTTTCTTGTCTCAGGTCTCATATCGCATGTCGCATGTCGCATGTCTCAAGTCTCATGACTTATGTCTCAGGTGTCTAATGTGACAGGTCTCTGGTCTAAGGTCTCAGATCTCATGTCTTAGGTCTCAAGTCTCATGTCTCTTGTCTCAGGTCTAAAGTCTCATGCCTCAGGTCTCTTGTTTCATACTTCATGGCTATTGTCTCATGTCTTATGTCTCATGTCTCAGGTCTCAAGTCTCATGTGTATTATCTCATGTCTCAGGTCTTAGGTCTCAGGTCTTAGGTCTTAGGTGTTGTGTCTCAGGTCTCATGTCTCGTTTCTCATATCTCAGGGCTCAGGTCTCATGTTTCAGGTCTCATGTCTCAGGTCTCATGTCTAAGGTCTCAGGTGTCAGATATTAGGTCTCAGATCTCAGGTCTCAGGTCTCAGGTCTCAGGTCCCAGGTCTCACACTCTTAGTCTCAGAGCTAAGATTTTCCCAACTTCAAAAATTTCTGAGTGTTTCCCGTTCAAAAGGATATTTTCTGTCAAAAACCGTGTTAATTCGCGAAATCCGTGTAAAAAAAACGTGTTAATTCCCGAAAACCGTGTAAAAAAAACCTTGGCCAGAATAGGATAACCTTGGCAAGAATAAGATTCAGGGCAATCTGTTCTCAAAACTGCAAAAAAAATCAAATTCAAATTCCAATCAGTAGCAATGACCATCAAACTTAATTTATTATTTAGGAAATTAAAAAAAAGTGAATTTCGCAAACTTGAAATTAAATTTTGATTTATGAATCATATATTCAATCTGAAATCCATCGTTCCAAGGATCAAGTTGATGTTAGAATAACTTTAGTTATTTTCTTATTTTTTTTTTGCATTTGAAACCTGATAAACATATGCATTTGTCTGTTTTGAAATTTTGAAAATTATTAAATCCCATTCGAGAAAACCGGGAATCTGAAAATTGAAACTCGCTCGCCATCCTGACCAAGAAGAACATGGAAACCAATCTTTGTGCACTACTGGTGCTACCTTTCTCACTCACAGTGAACCACATTTCTCACTCATGAACCACGAATCTCGGGCACTTTAGAAGGCTTTTCTTATTTCAGGAGCCTGCCCGTCAGAATAATCCAGGTATTTCTTTTTAATGTAGTTTTGACGAATTTGGAAGTTTTTTTTATATAATATAGCATTTCAAAATTTCGAACAATTTGTGGTCCAACTTTCTTGCTTACGATTTGGCCATAGTAGGTAATCTTTCTATTGATTGGTCTATACGGAGTAATTCAAAAAGAAAAATTGACATCCTTGGCCACTTCTTGAGGCGAAAGGTTTGGCCTGGGCTTTCCTGGTCTTCATAGAGTGGATCAACCATCCACGCAACCAAAAGTTATTCACATAGGAAAATTATGCATTTATTTCGGGTACAGGCTTATGCTTTAAGATCAAGGTTGCCGAAAAAAAAATTCTATATTTTAGGGAAAAAATTCTAGCTTTCTGTGATTTTACCCAAAAAATCTATGATGGTTTTCTTTGATAGAAATAGTATTAATTTCTTTAAAAATAGTCAGGAAAATTGAGTCTTTTTTACATTTTACTTGAGCAAATTAATTGTAGTTTTCTTTTTTTTCGGGATTTTCATCCTCACGGATGATTCATCCCTTTGCAAAATTAATTAACATTACCAATCTTATTATGTTTATCCAAACCTAATACAAAATCCAAAACTTGTGTTGACAAAATCTCAGACTCGAATGCCACAAGAATGGTTAAGTGTCGTAAATAAAAAATATGTTGACAAAAGAATTTTAATTTTGAAAATATGTATAAAACTTAAATAATCTGTGAAATCTGTGAATATTTCACAAATTCTGTGTTCTGTGACACAGAATCCGTGATGAAAATTTGCTCAAAATTCTGTGAAATTTTCGATTTTTTTTGTGATTTTGGCAACCTTGTTGAAGATACCCAATGAACATATTTATTTTTAAAAGTCATCAAACGTGCAAACGCTCCATAGTGAAACTTCATAGAAAAATGATTTACAAATGATCTATCTTATTTATTTCATTATTTTTATACTCTCCCATATTCAAACATAAACTTAGCTCTCCTTTTCAGTAGTCGCCTTAATTGCCTTTCGATGACCCCACTCAAATACACTTACTTATTTAGCGGGTTCAAGAAATCCAGACCGTGAAACCATCATATGGCGCCCGATGGAAGGCGGTCATGAAATTGAAATTATTACTACTGTACTCTTTCCCCCTACTCAGTCGAGTCGAGGGTAAGTATTGGGTACGGTCAGTTGTACGAGCGCCAACAAAAGTGGGTTCCTCGATCCGTAGGAAGTTGTTCCCAAGGATGTGACATTGAATTCTTGTTGCCAGTATGGAGCGAGTGCGGTTGCAACAAATGACCGGTACAGTTCCGATTGATGATTAACCCTCTCAGGGTTAGGCAACAAATTGTTTTTTTTTATAAATCGATTCTAGATGTTGTTCAAACATTCATTAAATCATGGAAACAAAAGTTGATTTCGATTCAACTATTTGTGATTGAACAGCTCAGAGGATATATAAGAGTTACCACGTTTCCGTGTCAACATTACCACGTGCAAGTAGTAAATAAGGTTCCAAAGCTCATTTGAATCAGCTGTTGACTGGTTAAACGAACACGTATCGAATATCACTCCTCGCCCTGAGAGCTAACTAGCTAGAGCTCGAGTGAGGCACCAAGATATCGCCATAGATCTAGAACTTGGTCATTCTATACTTGAATGTCCATATTTGGCAAGCGCGCCGCGTTCCTACTAGTTAGTGTAGAACTGGTCACCATTCGACTGTGTTTGAGGGACATATACACCATCGATCGTTTAGATTCGAATCGTTTCGGTTTGCCTTTGAATAATTTTACATCTCCTCCCAATATTGGCAAGGAATGCTCAGCTCCGGATGGTAATTTGATATCGATTCAATCAGAATTCTACCGAGCGCTAGTTGGAAACGATATTTTACTAGATACATTTGCTTGACAAAATTGGGTCCCAGATGGATGCTCCATATGTTCGATACTATGTAACGTTGAGCAGCGATCGATGTGGCGCTATTAGATTGATTGAATTAAGTTTGTGTGGCCCGTTTGGTGGTTTGAAAATTTCAATCTGTTACTCCTAGCACACAAACAAAATCGTGACGCCTTTCCCGGCCAGTGTGCTAGTGGGTCTTAGTAGTTGGAGCTCAAGAGCGAACGACGCCTGTGATGCTGTAAGTGGTAATGGGCAAACGAATGGATGGCGCTGGCTGTTTGGAAGCAAGCGTCTTGGTAGAAGTGATGCCAACATATTATAGGAAATATAATCTGGGATGTGATTAAAATGTGATAAAATCTTAATTAAGGCTTAGAAAAAAAAGGTCAGGCATCGATGCATTTGACGGAAAAATGTATGTTGGGAACCACCGATAAAAAATTTATAATTTTTTTTCTATTCACCAAGGACCTTCAGTTAAAAATTTATTCCTAGTCCCACTAATACAGGATAGTACATAGAAGCAATATGTCAATAATGTTAAACCTAAATCCTGAAAGTACTTCGAATTTATATTTGTCATAATTTATGTTCATACCATGAAGCTTAAATGATAACTTCAATAGAACAGTTTATATGTGAAAGTATTGCGGTAAGATTTTCTCAAATCCGGGTACAAAATCGGAAAAATGCAAATATTTAAAAATTATTGATTCAAATTTTATTTGAGTTTGCCAATTTATTATTTATCAATCTTAAAATTAAATCTATAGTAATTTTTTTCGATTGGAAAGCACTTTCATTTTTTTCAGGCCCTTTTTGGCGAAGTGTCTTCGTTCGTAACCGATGGTCATTCCCGATCATCCGATAAGTTCCTCGCTGGGGATCTGATGGTGCGAGTGAGAAGAAAAACGCAGTCAACTACAAATTTACCGAAGTTGCAGTTCTTTCTACAAAGAAGGTTTTGTAGAACAGAAAGAACTGACAAAGTATGTAATTTCTGAATCTCACTTCTTCGTAAAAGTTGTCGAACTCCTAAGTAACGTACTTTTAACGATACCAATATTAACAATTTTCTTAGCGTGTAACAGAGTGGCCAGCGAACCGGGAAAATCGGGAAAAAACCGAGAATTGAAAGTGGGACCGGGAAAACCGGGAAAACCTGGAATTTCAAATCAAAACCGGGAAAATTATTTATGGATTATTTTTTTAGCATGTATTCACCTATCAAATTCTAGAATTCATTCATTTCATCATGGCGAAACTTTATCTTAGAAACTTTACCATCCATAGTCGTTTATTTCAGGATTGTAAACCAAGAGCGGGAAAATGTAGGGATATTATATTCATGAGTAAAATGCCGCGAAAAGTCGGGAATTTCGTAAAAACAAACTCAGCACGTTCATTTGTCGAGCAATGAATCGTCGTAGAAAAAAATCTCGACCAATAACTATTTCTTAATTCACGCATATTGTGCACTATAGTGAATGAAAGAAAAGCTTTTTTAATAAGATCAATTTTTCACAACTGGAAGTTAAAATACTTTAAGTTTTAATCTTAAAAGCCTGAATGAAGAATTAATTGAAAGTATTTAAATAAAATCTTAATGCTGCGACTCAGGGCCGTAGGAAGATCCGACTCATGGGGGGGGTTTTGGTGACTGATTTTCATCTATGATTTTTTGCCCAACAATGCACGAAAACAAACAAAATTTAAAAAAAATGTAATTGTAACTATATGGTTATTCATTTTGAAGTACTTAAAAGTGTTCGTATTTAATTGTAACTTTAGAAAACTGGTCCTAAACCTAAAAAGTGAGATTAATTCGCTTTCACCGATGGTTAAAAACTTTGAATTTTTTGAAGAGTCTGGTAGATCAAACTTAGTTGATTTTGGCATACAATAAGATTTTTTAGAAGAGTCTTTCTTTTCTAAAATAAACGTATTATATACTCAAATCAAACAAGCCCAATCTTCCAAACTATTTTTCAAATTCAAAGATTTTATGATGAAAATAAATCAAATTTAAAAAAAAAGTAAGCGAAAAAAATCATCAGATTTTCGGATCAAATTTTCTAGGTGCAAACGTGAACGACATCAATGATTTTAGTATGAAATTTGGCTTTAAAAAACTGCAATACATTGCGGACCAAATACGAGATATCTCGTGTTTTCGATTGCCGCTAGTATGCTTACATAATTCAAATGTTATGAATCTAATAATGAAACCTCATTTTACAAAATGTAACACAACACAGTATTTTGTTCATTGGTTTCTGAAACATAGAATGACAAATTTTAGTGTCCTTAATGTGTTAATAATGTTTACCACAATGTTGAGTACACTGGAAAAATATAGAATTTTTGAAGATTTTTTAGGTGAAGATTTTCCTTTAACAGTAAATATTTTTCATAAAAAATCAATTCCATAATGAAAATCCTGTAGACAATTTATGTAGATTGGAAAATTGATTTACAAGCTAAACCTTTTTCTGTATTTTGAAACTGCATTCTGAATCTGAATTTTGAACCTGAATTCAAAAATTTCGCTTTGAATTTGTATCCGAATTTCCATACGATTTCTGAAACTTACAAAAAATACGATTTCCGAATCTTATTCCAGCTTAGCATTTTATGAGCCAAGTTATAGAGTCGTTGTACATGAAATTCTTTAGCTCAGGTTTAATCTAAATTCAGTATTGTAATTATTTATTTTTAATCTGCATTGTGAATCAGAATTAAAACAAGAATTTACAAAAATCTGAATACTACTTTTTAATTTTGGATTGCCATTTTAAAGCTTTAATTTTGAGTAGAAACTATGTCCTAAAATTTCGAATTTGAATATAAAACAAAGTTTCTTTTTTATCATATTCGGAAAACTATTATTAAAATATTGAAAATGCATATCATATCGAAAAACATGATTCAAATTTAATATGAAATGTAAAACAAAATTTGAACCAGGATTTCAAAGCAGCTTTTCAATTTTAATTTCTTTTGATCATTCGAACTGAAAATCAACAATATTGAATTAAATACAGAATCCAGAAAAACTTTACAATAAATACACTTTTGGTCATGGGAATTATGGAATCAGAACCTCCGAAATGGGTTTGATTCAATTCAATATTCAGACCTGAATTTCGATGAAAAAGTGTTTTTTTTAAGTTTAGCAGAATTTTCGACTTCGAGGGGTTTTGAGGCTTTGGAATAAGTTTTTAGTCTAGATTGTTACTGTTGATTAACCTTACTCTATTTTCATAATTTGGTTCGTTCTTAATTTAAAATTTTGAGTGTAGAGTAGAATCTCTCGCTTGCTGTTTTGGATTCTCGTGGGGGTCGTTTAACCCCCAAAACCCCCCCCCCCCCCGTTCCTACGGCCATGCTGCGACTTTATAGCTCTGATGTGAACTCATACATTGAAATCAGATAGTTTTCGATTGAATCCACATCTCGAAAACTAAGATTTAAGCTTAACACCTATTTATCTTATAACTGAAATTATTATACACTAGTTCCAAATCAATGTTGTTCGAATCTGCATCACGAGCTCATTTTATTTAAAAAAAAATACGTTTTGCTGAAACAAACTTTGAAAAAATTAGCAGAAATCTAACAAACACATTTAAACTGGAGAAGTTATTTTGAAGAGTCCGACAAAAATATCGAATAAATTTGATGAAAAATGTTTAATGTTAATAGAACGATAAAAGAGAGATATGAATTCAATTATTCATCCTAACTCGGTCAATTAATTTTCTGAACAGCTTTTTTTTTTTACAAAGATCTTATAATCAAAGGTTGTTTTTAAAAAAAATGAACAATGAATTTTTTATTACGTGACTACTTATTTTCAGCTGTTTTCAATTCAGTACCTTTATCGAAATTTAAAAAAAAATCATAACCATACTTCAAGTTTTCATTTGATTTAAAAAAATTAAAAAATTATTTATAAAAAGTTTAATTTCTTTGCTTAATATTATTACCTACTATGATAATTTAAAAAATCAAACATCAATTTTCTGACAAACGACATAATCTCGTACCTAGTACTTATCTTGTTTAGTTTCGAAAATGTTTTCTTCTAATTTAACTCAATTTTAACTTTTGATAAACGGGGATTGTCCAATGCGGAAAAAATGCCGGAAACAAAAAATGAAATAAGATGCCACCATTTTATTTACTTAATTAATAAACGCACATAAGGCAGAAGGTGTAGCAAGTTTTTGGTGGTGGTGGTATCTACCAAGTTTTTGTGTGATCCGTCTATAAATGTTTCACTTAAACCAGTAGGATTTCTAATTGAAAAATCGAATAAAATTATATATTTTTGAGATAGGACTAAAAATTTAGATTAATTAGAGAAATTTAGATAAATTTACCAGAATTTTAGTAACTAGATTCAGGCATATTGAACTCAGTGCATTAAAAAAAAAATCAAAGATATCCAAAAAAACAAAATAAGATATAAGAACCGAAATAAAGTTTCAGATTGCGAAGCATTAATACCGTAGAAGTAAATCTCAAGTTGACAAAATGGCATATCGAGTAGCGGTGAATGCATTCAAAAGCTTGCACAGAGCCCAACGTTGTATATCTGAAAAATATACAGAGAAATACTCAAACGGAACCGAAACGTTTTTGGACGTATGTTAACTCCAAGCGTAAATCAAATTTAATACCAACAAATGTATCGTATAAAATTAAAAAAGCAGATAATTTGAAAGAGGCTTCAGAACTATTCGCCGAATATTTTCGAAATGTATAATGCTCGAATAATATTCAAACTGAACAAACATATGTTTTTTTTTCCGGAGGAAGTTTTTTCTGAACTAACAGTATCGATAACAGATATAAGAAGGAAAATTTTAATGCTCGACGAATCCAAAGGCAGTGGTCCTGACGGGATACCGAACTCGCTCATTAAAAAGTGTGTCAATGGACTTCTAGAATAGAGTGTTCATTTCCCGGCCATTTTTCCGTTCCCGGGAATCGGGAAATCTGGTGACCTGTTTCCCGGGAATTCCCGGGATCCCGGGAAACATTCAAAAACATGTAAAATATATGCACTTTGATTCAATTATACATAGCTTATCGAACGTTTTGTGCATACAAGCCAATAATTTGTTCAAAATGTACTTTTCATAATGTTTGTTAACTTATTTTTGATCAAACTTAAATAAATGATAAATTTAAAACAGTCAAACGAACTATAAAATAACCTGAAAAAGTCAAATGAACAAATCATTCATGCAATTAGTGGTTAATAAAAAGGATTATCATTTTATTTGTATGATTATTCCAACCTTTTTTCGTTTTTCTGAGCACTTTACATATTCGCTCTTCATATAAAAATTCATCTGGCTTTCAAAGCCAGAGGAAAACAAGTGCATAAATTTTACTTTCGAGAAATCACAATCTACCTACCTGCTGCGCGATTTTTCATATATTTTTCGAAGTGTTGTGGGTTTTCGTTCAATGAAAACGGTGTGGAAATACATATAATCTTTTTAAACTTATCTATTTGAATAGAAAAAAAATGCACCAAATGGCTCCCAAATGTGTCCTGCCACAGGAATCGGCAATTTCTCAATGAGTTTTGTATGACCTAATTTTCAAAAATAATAAAAAGAATGATTCCGGAGGCTATCAGGCTTTTCCAGAGAAATATTTTCATATATGTCGGGAATTCCCGGGAATGAAACTATGATTCCCGGGAATCGGGAATTCCCGAATTTTTCAAATTCCCGGGAATTCCCGCCCGGGAAATCCCGGGACAGACACTCTATTCTAGAACCCTTACATCGCCTGTTTTCTGACTCACTCCAAGAAGGAATATTTTCGAAGTTTTGGAAGATCTCGCATATTGTACCGATCCATAAAAGCTCTTCCAAGCTCTCTGTCGAAAATTATCGAGGAGTTGCAATTCTCTCTGCCATACCGAAGCTTTTCGAAAGTATTGTGTACGACCAAATGTATCCTTGGTTGGAAAGAAAAATGTCGCAAGTTCAACACGGTTTTCTTAAAAAACGATCAACCATAACAAATCTCGGGGAGTTTGTATCAAGAATTTCGATATGGATGATGCAAGGATTGCAAGTCGACGTTACTTATACTGATATGTCAAAAGCATTTGATGTGATAGAAATCAATTCCCTGCTATCCGTGCTCAGCAAAAATGGAATTGCCAATACTTGCCTTAAATGGATACAATTGAAAGAATTCAATATGTAAAGCTGGGGAATGTCAGATCCGGTGCATTCTCGGTTAACAGTGGTGGGCCACAAGGGAGTCACTTGGGACCGCTTCTCTTCATCACTGTTATGAACGAGTTCCCCGAGATACTGCAGGACGTTTTTGTGCTGACATACGCTGATGATTTGAAAATGTTTCTCCCTGTTCGCAACCAGAAGGATTGCTCGACTCTGCAAAACGCACTGCACCGCTTTTCGGACTGTTGCAGAACCTATGGATTGAAGTTGAATGCCTCAAAATGCAGTATTATACAAAGAACTGAATTTCACGCAACATATAGAGCAGATAGTGGCCAAAGCTAACTCTATGTTTGGAATGATCAGTAGAGTCTGTCATGAGTTGAACGACCCCTACACAATCGTCTCAATATATGTAGGTTTAGTTCGGACCACAATCGAGTACACCAGTGTTGTTTGGCAACCCTACAATAATGTCCACGTAAACAGATTGGAAAGAGTTCAAAAGAAATTTCTCAAATACGCTCTGAGGAATCTTGGATGGCAAGATGAAATGCCAGATTACCGAGCCCTGTGCATGCTGGTCGGATTGGATTCGCTAGAAAATCGCAGGAAGTAAACGATGCATTATTTTTCAAGGATTTGACAAGTGGAAGATTTTATTCGCCATACATGCTTTCGCAAATATCCCCCAACGAAGGACGCAGTAGTCTACGCAACGTAAGGCCATTCCCGCTTTTAAACAGAATACAGAATTACGCGAGAAACGAACCAATGTACAGGATGATGGCACTTTACAATGCACACGTAGAAGAAGAAATTATTCTTAATATGTCCAGAAATCAAATCAAAGATAGTATTAAGAAGTGTGTTACATACAATTATGATCGATGTTAATTTTTAGGTTTAAATTCAGATAAAAGGCTTAAGCCTAGGATCATCATCAATAAATAAATAAATTATTAATAAGGTTTATCGGAACCTGTGTTTATAACATTAGAAGAAAAATATTAGAATATCAATCAGTTGCAACGCTTTAAAATAAATCTTGATTTCCTATTCCTATCTCATGCAAATAATGCATTTTCCCTTATAATAAGCGAAGATAGTGTGCAAGACTGAATAGAAAGTTAAAATTTTCGGTTAAAGTTAGGACAACTAGAATTATTTTCTTACCGTATTACCATCACCATATGCTGAATAACCTTTAAATTTCAAGATTAAACTAATAAAAATAAGTCCCCTCACACTTTTACGTTCAATTTTCTTGAAAATATCGTCATTTATGGTAAAAAAAAACCCGATAAACATATTTATTTGCGCATTTTGAATCAAGGGAAACTTAACAAATTCAATCGGGAAAACCGGGAAAAACCAGGAATTTGAAAATGGAAACTTGCTGGCCACCGTGATGTTATTAATCAGTAATATTCAATATCTGGAATCACTTTAGAATTGTAGTTTTAAATTTAAAAAAAGTTGACGAATATCATAAAATAAAAAAATTTCGAGGATACCAAACAATCGAAAAAAATGATGAAATATTTCCCGGCATTATAAATTTGCTGTTACGTTTCCATTGATTTTATGTATATGAAAATATATAAACAAGTAAAAGCTTACATGAAATCCCTGTAACTTTCTTCACGTGCGTCAAAATGATTTGAAATGTTCTACAAAGTTGTTCCCTACGTTATAATATTATCTTAACAATATTTGTGTTGCTTTGCAGTGTTGCCAGAGATACGATTTTTTTAAATTTCTTCTTTTTCCATACAAAATTTTTACTTTTTCCATTCAAATTTGAAGGTCTTTGAGGGTTCTCTTAGAATTATCCGAATGGACAAGTTTACAAGTAGGAATTTCTTCTGAAAATAGCTATGCCGTTTATTTAGTCATACGAAGACCCCGGTGAGGTTCAAGCTAGCTGCCACTACATCTTGAATACACCGAACTGCCCACAGTTTCGTCCCACCGGAAGATACAGAGCAATAATTAAGCGTAAATTCATAATGATGGCAAATCAATCAAATCATAATCTGCTATGGCAAAATGGTAGAGAAAATGGCCGATCCGTTTAAAAAACAGCAATATTTTTTTTGTATTTTTCCTAAAAGCCTCATAAAAACACTTTAAGGGGGGAGTAGGGTCTAACACTTTCAAAAAATCGATTTTTTTATTTTTTTTTCTTATTGTAAAACATTTCAAGAATGTTGTGTCAAATTTTCAAGTCAATCGAAGCAAAACTGTAGAAATTATAGGCCTTTATCTCCTCTTATTTAATACTGCAAGAGAGAGAGAGCAGAAACTTCAAACGCGTTCTTCTCGAAAGCACTCTTTTAAGGTCAGTGGACATCGTCATTTGAAAACTACTTCACCGATTCTTTTCAAATTTGGAACATATTTTCTACATATAAAATACCAAACCCCAACGACAGTCACGAGCGGGCATTCGTCGGGAGCGGTTGTTGTATTCGGCGCGCTTCTTGGTTGCTGATGTAGTTTTGTGCTTGTCTGAGGCCTCCAACAAAGTTCGAAAATTAGAAAGTTCAACAAGATATAAAGTGATTTTGTGGTGGGGAAGTGATAACACAGTTTCAAGTGAAATACAAAAAAAGGGAATTTGGAAGAAATTTAAATGAGATAAATGGCGGACACAATGCCAACTGGAAGATAAGAGTTTTTTCGAAGGTTTAATCAATATTGGTCGCTTCAGTGCTTTGTGGTGTCTTCACTTTTTCAACGCAGTGAATCCGAGGAAATGGAAACTTTGTAAATAGATTAGCAATCAACTGAAATAACGGGAATTATTTTCTTCAAAAATTGTATTTCGGGAAAATTCAAACGGCTTCCATTTAGATACATAGCATTGCATACGTGAAATCATTGCAGTGTATGTGTGAAATCATTTTTGGTTTGCAGTTTGCTTCAAGCAAACGCATGCGTTCGTTTGAGCTTTAATGAGAAGAGAGACTTTTTAGAAGTGCCGCCTGGTGATTGCGATACGAGTTGCGTGTAGTGAATTGAGGGGGTAGGGCTGGCGGGAAGAAGTTGGTCTTAAGTGAGAGAGGGTGATGAATGTGTGCGTATGTTATCCTGACTTGGCTCTTGGTAGTTGGCAGCCGTGGTACGGTTTAATTAATAGGGGAAGAGGGGGCATAATGCCCACGTTAAGAAGAAAGCCTTGTTTTAGAGTACATTTGAAAAGATAAACTTTAGTTTTCGAGTGTGTTTGGAAGTTTGGTTTATTTTTTGTCTAAATCTGACAATTAGAATAAATGGAGGGTCAAAAAAAGCCACAAATTTAATGAAGTTTGAAGAGTAGATTGAAAATTGGATTTCAGAATCAGTAGGGGCATAATGCGCATATGTGTGTACCCAATCGCGCCGTTTAACGTTTAATAAGTGTCTATTGATTCAAGTGCCTCCGAAAGTGTTTGTCAGGTAAAAACACTTATTTTCTACTTCATAGATGGAAAAATGTATTACTACGCGCAGTGTTGCCAGGTAAACTGAAATTTTTGTGAAAAGTTATTTGAATTTACATTAAATTTAGGAATTTTGAATATATTCGTTTAAATTCAAGTTATGTTTTCCGATACCACATAAAAATATCTTTAAAATTGTTGTGATGAAACTACAAATAAATTTAAACAAATATGAAACATACTTAAAGATAAACGGACATGGCGCGTTTTGCCCCACCTCGACATGTTTATTAAAAATCGTTCAAAATAATGGAAAAAATAATTGAATAAGGAAATTTTTCGTTTTGTAATGTTTTTCAAGACCAATGCTCATCATTGTAACAGATGTCAGGAATTTTTTTTTGCTGATAGATGCCGTTATTCCTTACGAAAGTCAAGGCACAAATTGCAAGGAATATGGCTTGAAAAACATTTTTGGTTTTTTGCCGAAAATTATCGCATATTTGATGCTAATTTTTGTACAGAAGGTTTCTTCTGTTAATTAGAACGGAATAACGTACAGAATTCTTAAAATAAGTGCCCACACTGGGCATTATACCCCCTGTTCCCCTACAACATCGCATGCACCTTAGGAGTCGGGAGAGCAAGTGAAGCAAATATTATGTCAGCTTGCGTCCCGAAGAGCAAAAACAAACGCATGACAAAACATGCTTATAAATCTTTACTTACACTCACAATCCGTTTGATAAACTCGTATTCGTTATTTTTAATGGAATGGAAATGCAATTAATTTTTTTCCGAATTTTTTAAGTTATTTTTATAAAATGTGAGACGAAATTGAATTATTTTGCGCGGAAATCGTATTAGTTTTTTTTTTTTTTTTTTTTTTTTTTTTTTTTTTTTTTTTTTTTTTTTTTTTTTTTTTTTTTTTTTTTTTTTACAAAACTGTTTATTTCTTATGTTATTTCATTACAAGCAAAATAGATTTTTTACAATATCAAAGATAAGTGCCAATTTCACATGTTTGTTTAAAAATTTAAAACTAAAACACTCAGATCAATGTCAGTTCTATCCGTGTAGAGTATAAAATGTAAGTATTGTGTCAACAAATATATTGTTTGATTTTTTTCTACTCTCGTGAGTGCACGCAATTCAGGGAATTTCAAATCTAAATATCCAAAATTTCTAAATTTTAATCTATTTAACAACTTGATTCTACCAACCGTATACCACCAGCAATTTCTTACTTTAGAACAATCTACTATTCTGTGCTTTATGTCCTCAACCTGTTGAGGGCAAAAATCACAAATAAGTGATGTTCCATTTCCAAAACGAAATCGAGTTTCCGCGCATAAAATTTTCTCATTCACCAAAAGATACCACGAGGACTGGTAGTCTGACTGAATAGATTTTGTGAATATGTTTTTCCAAATGATATTCCATCTAAACGAAGGATACTTTTTAGATATATGTGCCTCTGGAAGTTTTTGTACAAAATGATCATAAATTTTACTAGTTGATGGATGTTCAATACAATTAATAGGAATATAAGGTATTTCTAAACAAATTGTTTTTAAAAAATGAGCATTTGATGGAATTTGTTTTATATTCGGAGGATTTTGCATGTTATCAACTATAGATCTCAAATACGTGTGATTTAATTTAAGAAATTTTGCTATAAGCAATGCTTTGCATTTATACTCAGGAGATATTAAACCAAGTCCACCTTTTTTCTTATTTAAACATAACTGATCAAATGAGATTCTAAGATTTTGTCTCATCCAAAGAAAATTCCCATATAATGATTTTAATTTCGCGATGTACTTTTTGTTTATTGAAATCGTTGATGCTAAATACCAAATTTTCGATGAAGCATATGTATTCAGAAAAATAACCTTCTGAATCAAATTTAAATTCCTAAATTTATTATTATACAAACTAAAATTTAATTTCTTTATCATCTCATTCCAATTTTTGTCAATCATTATTTTGCTACTGTTACAGTACCATATTCCAAGAATTTTTACTTCTTCTTTTAAATTAATCCAATGTGGAAAATTAAATGTCCTTCTCTTTCCTATGAGCATTGAAGATGTTTTAGAGTAATTAACCTTAGAACTAGTTAGATTTCATTATTTGATAAAACTTGGCCAGAAAGTCTAACGAAATATCTAGTTTACTTTTACTTTATGCTACATTTTATTTTCATAACAAACATTAACATTAAATCTTTTTCAGGATAAAGATCAGGTAAATTTTGTGTTATATTTTTTTAAGAGTTCGTATTTTATAAAATTATATTTCGTCCCGCTCACCTTTTATTGTAAGGCAACGAGCGCCAATCTATCGACAGTGTCGGGTAGCAGAAGCACAATTTATGAGATTCACGTTAGTTTTTGAAACGAAGTTGGCTGTGAATTTCATCCAGCGTTGCCAAATTGTAAATTCTCCAAGAACGTTACCAATTGAAATTCAAAATTAAAAAATGATTTTAAATGCATTTTAATAAGTTGTGTAATTAGCATATATGTATTCAATTGATCACGGGATCCTCGATGCACGACTGACGGATTAAACTTGGCTGTGTGACTGAACTGGTACATAACGGTATCACTTCATAAAAGTATCCTTTTCAAAAAATCATTTGGTATAACTGTTGATATTGTTGGTTGTATTTTTCTTCTCTTAGTATTACTGTTATTATTATCATCATCCACTGGACCATTATATTTCCTTTTTTCAAATATTTTTCTCAATTATTTTATTCCTTGCCCTGCAGATCCAATAATCATATATTTTAGAAGGAATGCATCTGGGGATAACCCCAAGAAATTATTGCAAGCGGCACGGGTAGCCGGCCATTGTAAGTTTCTGAGGGTTGGATGCCTTCCTTCGACGAACCATCGGACCGTGGAAGCCCTAGAAGAAATTCGAAGGCCAAGCCACACAGACATAGGCAGGACCTTGCTACCGATGGGGGAACCATACATACACATAAAATACCAAACCCCAACGATTTTCTTTTTTTTTACTTTGGGGAGATTTTACAGATAAAAAATGACGGATTTTTTCGTGGAAAAATCATAGTTTTTACTTCAAACAGCCACAAAAATTTCATAATTTTTTTTTTTAAGTTTAAGAAAAACATCTTTTAAAAATATTTTGCTCTGATTTTTTGACTTCAGATGATTCTGTGCTGAGATACAGTGTCCACCGTAAATCCTGTTTTCTAAAAGGCATCCTCGAAAGTGCTCTGTCACCGGCTCATTTTTTTAATATTTTTTTACGAAAAAATTACTAAATGTTCTTTTAACAATGCTTTGTATAATGCAAAAAAATTGAATACATTTGTTTGAACGATAGCTCTAAAAAAAAAATTCGTGAAAATGGTGTTTTTTTTCCCCGTTAGACCCTACTCCCCCCTTAAAAACATGTTTTTATCAATTTTGTACATGAAAAAATTTTCCTCATGGAGAAATCGGAAATCCTGTGTGACCCGATTCTAAGTGGTGCAAACCTTATTACGTCAAAATAAAAATACATTAAAATTAATTGGAAGCCAAGACAAATATAAAAAATAAACTCATTCAATAAACACATCTCATGTTTCTTAAAAAACTACGCAGAACTATTTTAAACCGATTAACTATAGCACTCACTGGCACCACTGCCCATCAACACGCGTGTTGCGCCTCATCGATATATTCTCGACTGGTTGCGCTTACTTACTTACAACTCGCTCCATACGTATAAGGAGCCGGGCGCGCGTTACGCCACAATTACAACGGGCTACAACTACAACAACAAATGGCAGCAACAAGGTGTCGCCATACGCGTCCAGTTCAGTCGTCAGCAGCAGCGAGACAAAAAAATTCCTCGCGCCGTGGCCAGGAGACTTCCATGAATCAGTTCCCCGGCATCAGTTCTCGGTGATCGTTTGATTCGTGCGGCGCGCGGATCTTGGTGATTGACCATCATCATCGTTTCCATTCGAGAAAGACTCCCGTGAAATTTGAGAACTTGGACCCAAAATAGTTAGTTGGACGGAATTTTGTCGCGTTGTTGATTCACGAGATTGTTTTCACCGTTGCTGTTGAGCTGCTTATGGTTTTTTTGGGTTTAATGTTTTATGAGGTGGTTTTAGAAAAATTGATCTGAGTGATGTTTGAGGTTTTTGTTTGGCTGGTTCGGTGAATGTTGGTCCAGGTCCGGATTTCCGAATGAGACCAAAGTGCTGTGTCCGTGTTTGAAGAGTGGTGTTTGCGATTTATTTTGATGTCTTTATTTGGCATTATTTGTGGAGAAGCGATATTGCTTAAGTGACTCACGCGTTGTGCGGTTGTTATTTTGGGTGGATTTAGTGTATTGATTTAAGCTGAAGAGGATATTGGTTGAGGAAGATGGCTCTTCATCGGCATCATCGGTCGTGTAGCGTCGAAAAACAGCGGCGACAGATTGACGAAATGTTTATGAATCAGAAGGAAAATGAGGTGAAGATAATTGAATCAAAGACCAGCCGGCTGTGCAGCATCCATGGAAGCCATCGGAGGGGAAGTGTTTGTTCTGTTAAAAGGCGTGAATCTGTGGGTTCAATGTCGGATTTGAGTTCCAAGAAACGGCCATCGGTTGTGTCTATTTACAATGTCGGTCGGGAAGAAGAAATGGCCAAGAGGAAGGCTCGCTTGGCCAACAGAAACTCTATTGCCAACTTTGGCGATCTTTATTCCAGCAAAAGTTGGCTTACATACGATCGGCGTCGCGAGAGCTTGCCGGTCCTCAACAAACCCGTCCGCCCCATGGAACATCCCTCGGACTTCCCGTCGATGTTGCGTACCACTTCCGTATCAACGGCAGACTTGAGGCGTAAACCATCGATGTCCAACTCACGCCCAATCGTAACCAAACGCACCAGTCTCAACTTCGATCATCATCCCTTCCTGACCAGCACCGGGAAACTTCATTCGATTCTTAAAAACAAAGCATCATCTCCATCAAAGGACAGCGAAGGTAGCAGCGAACACGATCTGTGCGACCTTACCAAACGCCTTTCTTTCGACTCTTCGACGACCATCGGCAACCAGAATCGACGAAATTCGAACGATTCGTCGAGCTATTCCTCCTACTCGCGGCGGATATCGATCGATTCGCTGGATGCATCGATGCGGCGCCACTCCCGCCGATTCTCGGATGTGTCATCGATCTTCGACAGCAGCACCGGCAGCACCACCGACGATGGAGATACAACCGATGGAGCTCGGAACGGAGGCATCGATCTAGATCGGATTCGGGTGCTGAACGATAGTTTTGCCGAGAGTTTTAGCGGCACAACGGATAAACTTAAGGTATGGTAATTGCCGGTTCTGACTGAACTAAGAAAGGAGGGCTGAACAGAGTTTTCTACTTCCTGGTTGCACCTGTGTTTTCTCTCTGTTTATTGTGGGTGGTGGTGGGAAAATAGCGCTAGCAGTAGTGCTATTTGCATAATATGAAATCATTTGTTTATTTGCCTGGGTTCTTACACTTTTGGAAAGAATCACTCTCGTTGCTGGGTGATCTAACTGCAATAAGTTGAATTGAATTGTCTCGCTAATTGGCTCGGATTTGTTCAGAATAACAAGAGCAATTACACAACAAAATGAGAAATTCTTTATTCATGATGCATATGTAATATTTAGTATAAGATGGTAGCACTTCTTTGGCTTATAATATTTTATTTACTGATGATTATTCTTTACTGATGATTATTCTTTGAAATATTGAGATTTTTCTGTGTGACCGGACTTTTTTGTCACCCTGTAAATGCATAAATTCTATTCATTTTTTTTACTAACGTAATCATTTCCTAAAACAAATATTCGAGTAAATATTATTGTTTTTCGCTAGGTTTCAAACTTATACAATAATTGTATAATGAAGAAATTTCGTCGAGTATGGTTCAAAGTTATAATTTTTTAGTAGGTAGTTGACGGATTTAATAAGTGAAATAATTCAGAAAAATGCACGGCACGTTGATTTTTCAAAAACCTCTACTGAATACAGTTTTCTGAAAAGAAAAAAAATCGTGCTGATCGTCGCTGAGATATATTTTTATTCAATTTTATAGCATATCAGAGATTTGAAAGTTAGGTTGAAGGATCAAAGCTAGAGCGCTTTGGGTAGAACAGAATCAATCGAAATAGTCGTTGAAAACAGAATCACACAAGTACAGAAACACTGTTTCTGAGGTGTTTTGCAATGAATTTTTTGTCTTCTCAAAGAGGCTTACAGCCACAGACTTCACCTCTGATATTCAAAACTTCTTAGAGAAATGAAGTTCAAAAAAATTTAAAATACACTTTTTGTACTTATATTGACTCGCTAGATTTTTTAATATTCCCTTAGAAAATTAGACAATTTGATTTTTCTTTTTGAAAATCTAGTTCTAATAAGGTACACCGGGGTAAGTGTGAACGATTTTTCGTATAGTTCAGCTTAAAAAAATCATTAAAAAGTGGATTAAGTGTGGATTGTGTGATAAGTGGATAAAATTACGTTCAATGTGATGCATAACATGTTGTCTACAAACGCTGAAGAGATGAGCTTGATAGACCAAAATCTAGAAAAGTTATCACGTAAATTGTTATGGACTGCTGGTGTCTTCCCCTACCCCGCTTTATGAGGTAAATGTGGACGATAGATTTTCCCTTTGATTTCTCAGGAAATTTTCAACAAATTTGTGTTCTCTTGGTTGAATACGTTACTTTATTGCTCAAACCGTCCAAATTTTTTTAAAAAAGTTCATGGTACTATTAGTAAGGCATCTTTCAATGACTATTGTGTGTAATTTACGTTGCAACACACGAGATCTGATTTTATCGAAAATATATACTTATTCCAGAACAACCAAACTTTACTCAACTTTCCATGGTCCGAATGCTAAATATAGCTAAATTGTAAAGGGTGATCGGTCAAAATTTGGTCAAGAGAAAACGCGTGTAAATAGGTGAAATCGTTTATTTAAAAAATCAAATTAAATTTCTTTTTCAAGTTTAATTAGTATAAAATTTAGGAAAAATATTCAGTTAGGCTTCCGCTTTTCCAAATCCGAATTGCCGGGCCTTACGCTTAACCCCTGCCATTAGATTTTGTACAGCCACCTTGTTCACCTTCTTCGCCGCAGAAAGCCAGTTTGCCTTGAACTGCTGCTCGTCCTTAGCAGTTTTTTTGGTCTTCTTTAGGTCCCGCTTGACAATAGCCCAGTATTTCTCAATTGGGCGGAGCTCTGGCGTATTGGGAGGGTTCTTGTCCTTGGGAACCACCTGCACGTTGTTGGCGGCGTACCACTCCATGACCTTTTTACCGTAATGGCAAGATGCCAAATCCGACCAAAACAGTACGGAACAATCGTGTTTCTTCAGGAAAGGCAGCAGACGTTTATTCAAACACTCTTTCACGTAAATTTCTTGGTTAACAGTCCCGGAAGCTATGAAAATGCTGCTTTTCAAGCCACAGGTACAGATGGCTTGCCAAGCCAGATATTTCTTCGCGAACTTTGAAGTTTCATGTGCTTGAAAATATCTGCTACCTTTCCCTTTCCTTTTGCCGTATAAAACTTCTGTCCCGGAAGCTGCTTGTAGTCGGCTTTGACGTAGGTTTCGTCGTCCATTACCACGCAGTCAAACTTCGTCAGCATCGTCGTGTACAGCCTCCGGGATCGCGCTTTGGCCGTCGTATTTTGTTTATCATCGCGATTTGGAGTCACTACCTTCTTGTAAGTCGATAGTCTGGCTCGTTTTTGGCTCGATGCACGGTTGTAGACGATACACCCAGCTTATTTGCGGCCTCTCGGAGAGAGAGGTTAGGGTTTCGCTTGAAACTACCAGCAACTCTCTTTTGTAAATAAACTCTGTTTGCTTCATTTTTACCATTTCTTTGTCTAATTGTTTATTTCGAATGTAAGGATTGTTTCAATGTAGAGTCATCAAGAGCCTGCTAGTTTACGAGAAATTAGCAATTGAAAAAGATACTCATCGACTCGACATCGTAGTTCAAAATAGAAAATTAACAAAAAGTTGCTGTAAACATCCGCTTCTATCGGAATCGCATCTCTTATACATTTATTTGCATTTACACTTACCCCGGTGTACCTTATACCGAAGAATGAACAACTAAATATACAAATTCTTAAAACGTTAGTCTGGCAACTCCTCCGGAAAATTTAAACATTCTATATCATTTGATTTTTTTTGAAATTTTGATAAAAATTATTTGCTTAATTCCGTATAATGAAATCATCCACAAATCTATTAACTGTAAATTAATTTTTTGTAAAACATCAAACAATTGGTTATTAATTTATATCGTTAAATTTAAAAATATCTGATACTTCAAGACGCTTACACAATCAACTCAAAATAAAGATAAAATCTGATTACTTCCTATTGAATAATTCATAAAAAAGCAGTAAGAATCGAACTCACTACAACCTTCTCATCTAGGCATGCCAGACCGGTATCTTACCCAGTGCACCATCTGAGTCGGTTAGCAAATGATGGTTTATTGTCATAATTCTTCTGCCACTGCCGATTACAAATAAAAACGCACTGCATTGGCTGTCTTCCGTTTGGCCGGTGTTGTATTCATCCTCCTTTGTCTTTGAGGGGAAAGGGATGAGAATGGGATGGGAATGGGGAGGAAAATGGAATCTAGAAACTGTTTGCTATTGCCGGCTGGGTTACAAACACACGCACAGCTCAACTTGGCTAGTGGGTTTTGCCGTCGGTTGGAAACAAAGAATGTATTTTGTTTAATGTCGGTTTACATACACACACGCTCGGTACATCGTTCGATAATATCCTCACTGGCTAATTGTTTCCATCCTGCTTTGCCTTGTGATAGGATATGGGATATGTTTTATTTGGTTTCTTTCAGACATATGCAATGCGGTTGCGCTGGATAGACAATGCCAGTTATTAGAAAACTTTTTAATGCCGGTCCGGCATAGAATCTTATACCAATAATGCCACCTCCAAGGAAGTTTATTATTGGAGTAGAGTAGAATAGAGCGAAACAAGAATAGTATACTGTATAACAATGTTTTTTTTTTTTTGTAAAACGGACTATTAAAAAGCTTCTCAGACCTGCTCGAGAGCTGTATAGCATTCTATTCAGCTGAAAATTTATGTTCTTATTCACACTTTCAAGCTCTAAAACCTAAGCTGGGTAGAAGGCTTTTCAGCCTTTGCATGAAACGTCAGTGAAAAAGAAACAAAAGAAAATGCGTTTTTTTCTTACTTCGGAATCTATCAAATCTGTGTTCTCTAATTGAATTTCATACTTGAAGATGAAAATTTAGGAAAATAAACGACGATATGAGATTAGATGTTTACTGTAAAGTCCCTTTACCCCTTAAAGTTTACTCAGCATGATAACGCTTGTAGCGGATCAAAATTACCCCTTTTTTCTAAAGCTTTTTGATGGCCAAAAATGGAAAATTCAAGAAGAACAATAATTCTAAACAAATTGATAACATCAAATGTACAATTTATTGTTTTATTTATCAAATTTATTCATCGATGTATCGATATTTAAATCACAAATACTTTTGTCGCCACGAAACGTTTTGTTGCTGCAAATTCTTTTTCACTGGTTGAGGCTGAAGTGAAGTATAAGACCACGAACAATTTTTTTCTGGGAATTTAACATAACACGAGCAATGAATAACGTTTTGATTATAGCTTGAATTATTCCATGGATTACTATGATTGAAAACTTAAAACTCGCAACAAGACAGTCTTTTGGATTTTCTTCTTTTGTGACATTGATATGATTAAATCTGAAAAAAATGTTAATTATCCGATTAGGGGCCGTTCAAATATTACGTTAAATTCTTTCAGAAATATTTATAAAAAAAGCTTACAAGATGAGGACTGCTGAGAGACGAACACTAGGTTTTTTTCTTCAAATCAGCCAATTTTCTTGGATTTCCCACATTTTCTGGCCCCGGGATAACTAGTTGGAAATACAGTTTACAGGTTTCACTTAATTTTGCATAAATTTATAAACGAAAATACACTTACCACGCTCCAAACAGTAGAGAAAAATTCGTCGAAATGTTCAAAATATTCATAAGATCAAAAACTACCCTTTTTGAAGCGAATCAAGCTTTTCAAAATAAGGGGTAGTATTGATCCGAAATAATGGCCCATTATTCGACAGATCCTGGAGGTTCTCAATAACGGGTCAATTTTACGCTTTTATGGGGTAGCCAGGAGTGAGCGACATTTGATTGTCAAGGACCCGAACAAGATTGTGTAACTTTGTGATTTTCAAGTACATAGGAATTATGATTTCTAACTTTTAAGCCTGAATTTCAACTGTTAAGTATTGGATTCAGATTTTTGGACTCTACTAAATGAAACTCTGAGAAAAAGCTGAAAATACGCGAAAAAGTTTTTTCGAAATTCGAAAGGTCAAAATTTTCATACTACTACTTCCATAAGTCTATCCATACCATATATTGATGGTATGATCCCAAAAATATGTAGTGGCATGTTTCCATACATAATTACTACGAATTCATTAAGTCGAAACTGATAACATAATCATATTCCCAGTGAATTGTGCTTAAATAGAAAAAAAAATTTTCATCACAATTTTGAGCTACTTGTTAAAAAAAACGAGAAAAAAGGACTTCAAAGGCCAAAAGAGATGCTCAAAGACGAAAATTTATGTCAACTGCCTATAACACTTGTATTTTTAAACTTTCCACAAGTGATTTATATAAAAGAACGGAGTTTTTTCAATCCTCCAATATATACAAAAACATTTATGATTTCAAAGTTTTTTAAAAAACATCTATTATATAAAATTCTCTTGTAACGGTGTTTGTAGTACTACTCCTCCGAAATGACCCAACCGATTCAAAGGAAATTATTATTAGAATATTCTGTGGGCATGCGAATCGGTTTATATCGAATAAAAACAACAAAAACTCGCATTAATTGTCCGTAATCATTAAATTCGTAATAAATTGAATCAAATTAAAGTCATGGCCTTCAATTTTTTCGAGATTTTCTTTACTTTGGGCGCCGGGCGGGCGGTTTGTTTTTCGTCTCTATGGTCCAGGCGTCGCAAGCAAACGTCGTAGGAGGTTAGTAACTATGGCATAGCATACTGTTTAGTGGGAATTTTTGGGCGCGCATTTCTCAACCAAGCATAATTTCGATGCATGTGGTGACCACATGAAGCCTAGATGTGTTTTTTCTTCTTGATTCCTAGATCATTTGTACAGCAAATATGTAGTAATGAATGACGCCCATATGTGACCCAGATTAATATTTTGCCGATCAAATCAAAACCATTCAAACGATTTGAAAAAAAATAAAACTTCAATTCGTGTTATTTCAAGAAGGAATTGTTGTCTAAATAATATGAATTTAGTACTGATACGTATGAAATAATGGTATGACTCTTTGCGGACATTTGAAAAAAGAAAAGGGGAAAGACTTGGTTTATATTCCAAAACGCTAGAAATATTTTTCAAACATGTACAAATGTGCTTCACAGAAGTTGTATCATGCGCCATTAAATTAATGGTTAATGGTTTATATTCCAAAACGCTAGAAATATTTTTCAAACATGTACAAATGTGCTTCACAGAAGTTGTATCATGCGCCATTAAATTAATAGAACAACCACAAAATCCATTGCAAATGAACAGACACATGAACTGAACAAGAGCCTGTCCTTTAAAATGGATTATATAAGATTGATGTTCATTTGAAGGCCGAATGCAAAGAAGTGCAAACGTTCAACATTTACAAAAAATGTATACATGATTTCTAAATTTATAAATGGTTGGGCCCAAATAAACAATCTGGCTAAATAAACTTAACTTTTTTTTAAAAAGTTCACCAAAAAACTGTTTACAGGTTCCCTGTTTGTTTACACAGAATTCAAGTACGTACTTAACATAAATGTGTGTTTTTGTTTAACATATTTTGGTAACGTAGGTGAGACTTTAGATCCGATTTTTTGTTGACATTTTTTTTGTGATTGATATTCCAGAAGCATAATTTTTTCGATAGCAGAAGCCGAATTTTTTTTTTTTTGTTGATAAGTTTTTGTTATGACCTAAAAGTGTTGAAAATAAAATTAACTCCTGTCATTTCACACGGTGAAACAAGTGGCAATGCGCCTTTAAGTCATGAAACATATTCCAATTTTTCTCTAAAATAGTCAGATAGGGTATCCCGAGTGATAAATCTGAACGGATATTTAAAATTTTTAAATGTCGAGGTAAATTTACATGAAAATTTCCAGAAAAAAGAATGAACTCATGAAATCATCGTAGCCTTGAAAGATTAGTTCTTTTTTATGTATTTAATTTTTTTAAACCTGCGTTCCAATTAAATCTTATTGAATCTTGAAAATATCTTATAATCTTAAACAGAATCGTAAATCACCTTCAACACTGTTTAGGAAAATTTTAAATCAAACAACAATGGTTTAAATTGGCAGGTATGTATTTAAGGATAAAAAAGAAGATAAAAATACTTTAATTCGGTTGAATAACAAAAAATTTAATCATATCTTTTCTCCTTTCAAAACCAAATAAAATTTCTTTGAATATTAACCCAATAAATCAAGACTTCTTGATTTAATTAGCATTTTTTGCTAAAAAAAAAGGGCGAACCTTTTTTTTGGACATGATTTTGATGAAAATATGGATATAAATAATCACTGCTTCCAAATGTGAGGAAAGTGAAGCTGCTTGAAAATGGTTTGAAAAAAATCATCTCTAATGTTTTTATTTCTTCAATTCTAAAAAATATACCATCAAAAGCTACTCGGGAGCTAAAAGTGCTGCGCTAGGCAGAATATTGAGCAAACACTCCAAAAATTGTCCCGATATTCAAAATTCTTCTTCCATAAAGTTTCATCTGCAATAAATTCCAATAAATGAGAAATTTTTGATTTCGATTTCAACCTTAAAGTGAACTCGAGCAGAGCGGAGTAAATCAACTGAATAGTATACAATAAATGAATCATAGATATAATCATCATATGTTATTTATGGAACATGTTATAAAGAGGGGATTTTTTTTAGCATGAGGCTTACCAAGTTTGATGGTAACGTTGGGTGCTGAAAAAATCAAATTTGCAACGGGAAGCTGATACCTGATATCATTCGGCAATATTCAAAGCATCCGAATCAAAGAAATGTAAATGAAAAGGATTCATGTAAGATTTATGTAAAATTTATTGGAGATATTTTTTGAATAATCAGTTAAAAGACCCGTAGAATTGAGTTAAAATTCCTAGATTTGATTCCGATATAATTGAGCAGGCCGATTCGAGCAAACGGAAAAGATGGATAAGTTAAAAAATGCTTGATGCTTTTTTTAAGTCAAACAGCGAAAAAAAATTGAAATAGACGCCAAGTTTAAAATGGTAAGACGAAGTTTACCGGGTCTGCTAGTATTTATCTAAGACAGTATTTTCCTACTTTTAGACTAGATATTTCATTTCATATACAAAAAGCAGTGATTAAACCCGAAAACGTTGGCCTAAAGATTTAATAACACATTTTAGCGTGATGTCATTTCATTCAATAGCTCTCTTTAAACAATATTTAATCATTATCTGTTTTCACTGGAATGAATTTTTAAATGTATTTGCCAAACAAATACATTTCTTTATCTTCAAATTTTCAAGCTGATTATTATTTTGTAACTAATTTGGCTTGAAATTAACCGATTCTCCATCCGAGCTTATTATGTCTATCATTGTAGCACAGATTGTAGCATGTTCTTCAAATCCAAGTTTATTTTGAGCAGAGAGAGTCTTTCAAGATTCCTAGCTACATTGAAATTTTAAAAAAAATATACATTAGGCGATACGGTGTGTCTAATTATGTGATTAGCCAATCTTCATAAATAACATTTTTCTAATGCCTAATTTCTTATTTTGTTGTTTTCATCAAATTTTTGAGACATAGGACGAAGAAATCAAAGTAATGCATCAGATTATTCAATCCGGATTTATTTAAACTTACGTCCAGGAATGATTATGTACAAACTGAAATTTATCATCCCGATGGTTATAAAATGAAGGAAAGATAAGGACTTGCGTATAATTTCCTCATCCACCAACAATCACTTTCAATCTCATAGAATCCTCATCGCAAAGGAACAGTTGTAATTAAAAACCTTCAGTAGCAAAAACATCTCCTTTTGTGGTATCAGCTTCGGCCCTGAGACACACATTCTTCAATATCGTCTTCTGTTGAACCCTTGCTCGAATAACTTCGAGTAGCTATGTACTTCAAAAGATAGCTTTCAACGACTTAACCATCCCATTCATCACAGCTGCTCATGAACTTATGAACTCCCCACATTCATTACCTTCTCAAGTGAGTACAATCAACAACCGCGAGTAGTCTCCCGATCATGTCTGCGGTCTAGAGACATTTCGGAAAAGGTTCGAACCCTCCATTCAAGATAATTACCATCGATTGAGGCAACGAACGGAGGAATCACGACTTTTTCTGTCAGTTTAAAAATGGCGCGCGATGCCACCGGGAAGGTGTTTATTGGCAAATTATACGCCCCGAAATCGTCGGATCGCAAGGTTTTTCGATAGACGGGTGTGCTCCATCTTGTTTGCTTGTCGGTAATTATCTATAATAGTTCAAATTGATCGAAAATACCTGATCACAGTTTCAATTCCAAAATCATCGGACAGACAGGTTACAGTCGTTTGCCGCTAGTCAATTCTGGTAAATTCTCGCCGATGTTCTACATACTCAGGCTTTCAATGGCTAGCCAATGAGGCATCGATTGAAACTAAATGGCAACCGATTAAGATTTATCGACCATGCATTAATCTTCATTACCATGGCGTGTGTGTCATCGTTTCTGTTGTCGGTTGGTCGTTTGCGGAGTGGAAGAACCTTCATGATGTTTGATAAATTGCAGAATTTTAAAGGTTCGGCTCATGACTTTAGAGGGAATAATTTTTTTTAAATATTTGTATTATTATTATTGAAAACATATTTTTAGAAAACAATAAAAAAGCAATTGCAACATATTTTAAAATTAAAAGGCAGAAGCTTATTTAATAAAATATGATTCAAATAAAAATCAACAATCAAATGAAAAGGAATCGATGGGCGGCACCGTCTTGCTATCGCTGTCGGATTAAAATGATTTGTTGAATGCTACAGGCTTAGTTAATGGAGCAAAACGAATCAACTACTGTTTCACTTTTCTATCCAAAAAGGGTTATCGCGTAACATAGAATTTAAAATATCCAAAAAATAATGAGTCGGTCCACTAATAGAGAGTGGGAAATAACAACAGGAAGGAAGGAAAAAATTAAATTCAATGTATTTGAAAAACTACTAAATGTATACTAAACCACTAACGTTCAGTTCAACATTGACAACCAGCAAAAATACTTCGGAGAAAACGGATGGATGGAACGCAGTGCTGTGTGCGGATTTCGGGTGAATTGTCGAGTTCATTCGAATCGCGTAGGGGGCTTCGACAAGGTGATGGTCTATCCTGCATGATGTTCAACGTGGCGCTAGAAGGTGTTATTCGACGAGCGGTGGGCGAAATGCGGGGCACGATTTTCAACAGATCCAGTCAACTTATCTGCTTTGCCGATGACATTGATATAGTCGGCAGATTATCTGCGGCGGTGGGGGAGATCTACCGCAAACTGAAACGCGAAGCAGGAAGGATTGGGTTGATGATTAATACGTCCAAGACGAAGTACATGCTGGCCTGCGGATCCGAGACCGACCGAACCCGCTTGTCCAGTAATAACAAGGTCACGATCGACGGCGACGAGCTGGAGATAGTCGAAGACTTTGTCTATCTCGGCTCACTGGTGACCGCAGACAATGACACCAGCCGTGAGATCCGGAGGCGAATTATCAGCGGAAGTCGTGCCTACTATGGACTCCACAAGCAACTGCGGTCGAGAAGAATTAGCCCTCGCACGAAGTGTAACCTGTATACGACGCTCATTAGACCGGTTGTTCTCTACGGGCACGAGACATGGATATTGCTCGAGGAGGACCTGCGTACACTCGGAGTATTCGAGCGACGAGTGTTAAGAACAACTTTGGCGGCGTACAGGAGAACGGAGTGTGGAGGCGAAGGATGAACCACGAGCTCGCGCGCCTCTACGGCGAACCCTGTATCCAGAAGGTGGTGAAGGCTGGCCGGATACGCTGGGCGGGACATGTTGCGAGAATGCCGGACGACTGTCCTGCAAAACAGGTGTTCGCTACGAATCCGGTAGGAACAAGACGAGCGGGGGCGCAACGAGCGAGGTGGTTAGACCAAGTGGAGCGTGATCTGGCGAACGTGGGGTGCCCGAGAAATTGGAGAACGGTTGCTATGAATCGAGTGAATTTTAGGAATTATGTTCGTCAAGTTACGTCGTGAGACGGAATACTATGTAAATAAATAAATAAACTTCGGAGAAAACATGTCACTACACTAACTAAAATTTAAAAGAAGTTTGCAATGAACATCAATCTTGGGAAATAAACAATTTCTATAATATGGGTGTTTAATATGTTCGAATACAAATTAAAACCTCGATAATCTTATACCATTATTACACCTATCAGCAGTGTCATATATACAGATTTCTCGGTGTTATATGTCTGATTTTTCAATGCCACTACAGATAAGAGACAGATACAGATTTTCATTCAGATTTTAAGCATCAATACAGATTTATACAGATTTTTGAAAAAAAATCACCCTAAAAGTTACGGTGATTCAACAATCAGTATAATTAAAAAAAGAGCTGGGAAAAGATTTACTAAGGGGCCACATTAGAATACGTGAAACGTTTCATAATACAATTATTATTTCATAGCAACGAATAATGACCATCTCTAAAAAAAGTAATCGTGGACTGTACATTTGCAAGCAAATAAACCATTTCGAAAAGTAGCACTTTTCAGCGGACTTTTTAGCATTGAATTGTGTAAACGGATTTTAGAAAATTTAGGCGTCTATCACTTCTAGTTTTGGTGATATGGTGTGTGAAAGTTTTGAAATTGATCAAGTTTTAATGAAATGGATCTTTTAAAATTGACGCGAATGACAAAACGTTGGCGAAAAATAAATTAACCGGTGAATTATAGAACCTGTATGAAAACTAAAAACAGATTTTTAATTTTCACTCAATCAAGGCTTCAGATCTTGCCTAGATATTCTAGTTTCAGAGATTCAATGCTTTAAAAATGAATATTTTTTACATAAAGAAAAGTTTTATATCTAGTGAAAATCACCTACGGTCTTCGAGAAAGTTGATAATTAATTTTCAAAACCTTTATAAGGTTTTATACGTAGTTTTGCCAGACAAGTTTCATAAATGAATTTTAATCTAGCCATATTTTCTAAAGTTATCTCGAAAATAATAGCTGCTAGATGAAAATAATTGCATATTTGGAATCAGTGCGCTAACCTCTGAAAAATGAAAATTTTGTAGCTATGTGTCATCAGTTAAAACTTATTGTTTTGTAAAAGATTTGAGATTTAAAAAAAAAAGATAAAAGTTTTAATTTTTTTTTAATTGATTTGAGTTCAAATTTGAAACGCAATAATTTTATTTAAATAATATTAAAAAATAAAACTTAATTGCATTTAATTCTGAAATAAAACTATGAGAATTGGCAATTGATAATACTACTTTAACTTGTTTTTTTTTCATTTCATTTTTATTAAAGCGAAAACATCCCATCCTCATAACTACACATAACATTTTTCAAAATTCAAATTCTTTCTACCGTTATGATAAAAAAAATTTTTGATGGGTCAGGGTCAGGTTCAATTTTAACATTGCAGAATATTGTTTCATGGTTAATCTTATAGTTTTCAGTTATTCTTCTGCATATTTAAGTGTAGCATCCAGACAACAGCGATAAAAAAAACCAACCCAAGCACATATGGTTTTTAAAAAATCTAATTTCTTCGGTATATTAGAATTCTGATTATTATGACTGTGCTTCGGATCATATTGAACCGAACAGCTACAGTAGGTTAAATTCACACTTCAAATTTTAATTCAGATTTTTTAGAGTTCAAATTCAGTCTGAATTCGGTTTCAAGCTCATTTGCTGATTCGAATTTTAGGGTAAATGTACCCGACCTTGGCACCTAAGGCATGGTTTACCCTTTTTTTCGACATTCCTACCTTCCTGTTGAGTGCACCATATAACATGCTTGGAAGAATTTACTTGCTAACTCGCTTAGAGTTCAACAAAAATATGTTTTCTCTATGGAACTTTCACTAATGTGAGCAAAATGCATTCAAAGTACTCACTGCGGTGCTCCAATTACTTGGCCGCCGTACCAATTGTTTGCCGTTTCGATGATCCGATTCTTGGCCACCAGCAATGTGCAATAGATCTTTACCAACAATGCTCAATTGACAGTTAACAGAATCATTGGCTATTCTGAATATAAGGCCACTGACAGAATGACGTCAGCTTAGCGTAAAGTTCTATGCGACGATGGAACACCGGGCTTCACTCATACAACAAAAAGGCTTTTGAAAACATTGATTAAATTTGGTTGGAAGGATAGCACAAAACAAGCTTTCATTTCAAAAAGTCGGAAGTCCAGAAATTCCGCAATGCGATTGCGACAGGTTTATTTTCACTACCAAACAACTGTCTTCATATTGTAGAGTTTGGATTCGTAAAGTAAGAAATTGAAAAATTCCTTGAATAGTATTTCAAAATTTTGCCCTTTTGAATTTGTTAGCTGAGATTATGAGCTTCTAGCAAGAGCCATTTCGAATGCCCGGGGCGTTGCGCAGTGGTTTGACACGCCAAATAGATGTTAGAATGTAAACCTTGCTAAAACATTTTTTTGATTCGACTCACATCAAATATTTTTAAGAATAATTGGAAAGCAAACGATATTTTCCTGTACTTCCAACTTCTGTTTCCATGAAAAAAATTAGAACAAAAATCCAAAAAATTAAATCTGTGTAGGTATATGGATTCCAAGCGGTAGAAAACGATTCCAAAACTCAATTAATTATGTATTTTATATACTAAAGTCATAAATGGCCATCAATCCATCAATTTTTAGATCAGAAAAACATCGTAAGTCTTGTGAGATGTTTTATTTAATTTAGTTTTTTTTATTTAATATTTCGAACCACTGTGTTCTATAGGAGACAACGTGGCTTTTGCTCGGCAGACTGCAATGCAAATGCTGTTCGTACGCATACCAATGTACCTTCGATTCATGGTTCCCAAATAGCGATTTTTGCATTTGAAATGCTTAGATATGACTTTTAGTTTGTCGAATCACTTATATTTTCCAACTTATTTCGAAGCTTAAGTTGATAGAAACGATCTTATCATACAACCCAATTAGTATGAAAACATTTGTGCGTAGTTTTGAATGAATTTTAAGAGAAAACATCAGCCCAAAAATACCTCTTTAATGAACTTTTTTTTTTCCAGCTTCCAACACTGGTGGTGTATTTCGATTGAAGTTGCATGCCAAGAAAAGGAACAAAATTAGTTATAAATTTTATTCAAAATCTAAATAAATATTCACTCTTTAGTCTTTCTAGTATTTTTTGATTTTTCGCCGAGTTTAACTGTAAGCATGAGTATTTATTGCAAATTTTTCAAATGAATGTCCGCGATTGAAATCGCATGTGAATTTAACAGTTGCACTAGAAAGGTGAGTTCTTCTGATTTTCATACGATGATTTCCAACATAATTGCCTCGGATGCAGATCGAAAAAAAATAAACTACTTTAATAAAGTACAAACAATTAAAAAAATCGGTATGCACAGATTTGAAACAAATTATTCTCTTCGCAATTAAAATATATTCAAAATTTTTTAGCTCAATTTGGACCTGAAAAACATGAAAAGGCATGTTGGCATGCCGAGATAAGGACCATGCCAAAATAGGGCTCACTTACCCTAATAATGATTTCATATTTTGCATAAAGATTTAGAATTTTTATTTGGGTTGTTCCTAATCCTTTAGTTCTTGAGTAAAATTCTCATCAATTTTTTTTTATTTTATAATCATAAACGAAATGCTATATAAGTTTCAAATTTGTTATCAAGAGGATTAAGTTTGAGTGCTTTATCTTGATTCAAAAAAATACACGATTTTTGTACAAATTGTTTATATTGCAAAAGTTTTTAAGAATCAAAAAAACTTAAGTTGCTTTGAAATAAACTGTCCAATTATTGAATTCTACCACAAAAAATAGATTTTCATCTAAATTTGAGTTAGGCGCGTTTCGATTTTGGAATATGTGCCAAAATTGAACAGTTTTTAATAACAACATCACTTAACATTTTCCGCTTTTACAGGACCAATAGAGTTTAGACCAGCAACATAAATGGGATTTTACGTTCTTGATTGTTAATAAAATTAAAACTTAAATAATATGAATTTTATAAAGTACCTACTCAAAAACGACAAAAAAAAATTTTTTTTCAAATAATTCAAATAATTCAAATGATGACATTAATGACATAACGATAGTTTATTTTAGTATAAAGTAAAAAAATGAAGAAAAAATCGTGGGATTTTGACAAGACAAAGTGTTTGGGCGTTTTGCCTAAAGCGAACGGGGTTTTTTCTTGCAATTATTTTGCTTAACCCTTTTCTCATTTAAAGATAACCATGACTCCATGACATTGTTACTACTCAAAGTTCGATTTCATTTATTGTAAATTTGCCAACGAATACTACTACACTATTGAATCCTCCTATGACAGGCGAATTTTACATAATGATTTATTTGAAACGCCTGAAACATGATGAATCTAGTATGGTGGTCTCACATGCCAAATCACACGTTCAGCCATATTGAAAAAAGTTTTGACAGTTGGCTGAAGTGTTTACGAAAAAGGGTCTCCAGGGATGCCAGGTGTTTGAGATAAAAAATCAGAGACATTTGAAAAAAAAGTCTTCGTATCTTAAATTACAATACACTCCGCACTTTTCGGACGCTCCGAAATAGCTGTGATTAATCGTGATAATAGGAAGGATCTTTTAAGGGTGGACCAAACAAGCAAAATCCTAAACCGGATATTGCTTGTCCAATCCTTGGCATCAAGGTCGGACTCAGGGTGTTCACCATCGAGGCAATCGAGGTTACATCATGCGCTACGTCACATCCACCACTGCCCCTTCCACAACCCTTTAGCTCATCGTTTCCCTCGTTCAAAAGTGCCAAAAACTTCATCTGGTTTTCTCAAATGATACCCACCAGATCCGGATTTCTCCATTGGATCTTCTGGAGCAGCGATGGCAACGGGGGTCCTCCTGAAGCAGCTTCTTCCTCTCGATGAAGATCGGATATTCCTGCAGGAGGGCCAACCGCTTCTCGGACGATGGAATGTAATGCCTCGTCATGTTACTGCTTCTACACACTTAATCTTTTCTCCTGTGATCGGGAGGATTTTGTCCTGTATTTTCAACAGCTGAAATTACAGGACATATCCCGGGACAGAAAAAGTGCTCAGGAAAACAACTGTCAAAATGACCTGTAGGTTCGAATCCGTGTTTTCCTGTATTTTGCAGGGCTATTGAAATTTTCCTGTGAGTTCGAAAAGGCTTTCTCCCGAGTTTTTTTAGGGAATTTAGGTATCTTTTCTCCCGCTTATTTTTTTCCATTTTATTATTAAAACATACACAATTGTTTGCTGGAAAAAATGAAATTTATTTTGAAATGTTTGTCACCACATTTTTTTACTTTTATTTAGTGTTCACATTACATTAAAAAAATTGTTTACATATTCCTACGAATTTCAGGATCACGTAATACGAGATTCGATTAGCTAGCTTCCCATGGCCCAGGAAAACTCTTATTTTTTTACAGTTCAAGTGTCATTTTGACCTGTTTTCCTGTAATTCAGACGATCATGGTCCCGAGCGGAATAATTGCAATCTTAGTGTTTAGACAGGAAGAAAAAAGTGTTGAATAAGCATAAATTTGTCATAGGTAATGCATAATTAATGTTACTCACCGCTACCGACAAAGCTGGAACCGTCGTTTAAAGGTCCAACGCCTTCCAGCTTTGCTTACCAGCCCGGATCTCAGCCGGAAGATTTTTTTTCGATTCTATGAATTATATTTGCAAAAATCAAGGAGAAATATTTGTCTGAGCAATATCTTGATGATTGGTAAAACTTCGTGTTTTACAAAAAAATCAGAGCACCTGGCATCCCAGCCAGCCAGACAAACAGCCAGCCAAATTTCGGCTGAGTTTCGCTCCCTCCTCCGCATCCAACCCTCGTCTACTTTTTGCCAAAGTGAGACCACCATATCTAGATTCATCATGGCCTGGAACAGGTGGCAACCCCGACCCCCATAAAATAGGTTGCCAAAATCCAATGCATACCCAGCAAACATAACATCGCATTAGAAATGTCAGCTCAACTCGTTAACAATGTTAATGCGAATCGTAATTCCTACCAAACCAAGTAAATGATCGTATAAATGGTTAGTTCAAGTCTACCGAATCGGATATGACAAAATTGCGCCATGTTTGCAAATATATCTCCCGCGTGCGAAATTCAAGTGAGAAAACAACCTTGTTGTTCTCTCTGCGATTAGCAGTGCAACCAGATTTCAAAAATCAGAGGGTCCATTTGGTTAAACTGTCCAATGAGAGAAGCAGCGAATATTGTCGCTGGCAACGGTTTGCAAGCATTGAGAGCAAAACTTGCGCTCTCTCGCATACTGTCAGGATGTACGGTAAAAGGTGTTGTATATCGTCCAATTTTTACAACACTTATCGCATAAGCCAGAAGCTAAAAATATGTATGTATATTGCCTCCACTTTAGTACGTAAATGCTGTTTTTTCGAGTTATATAAGATGATTTTATAATGTATATGAAACGTATTGCAAAGTTTGTTGAGAAATATACCTACAAAAATGTTTGCTGGGTATTTATGAAAACTCAGTGACGAATATGCGTTAACATCCCCCCATGAAGATTTTTTCCAAGTAAATTTTTCGAAGAAGTAAAGAGAAATCACTTCATCTTAAAAGGTGTTAAATAAGTTTTAACCAAAAGTCAGAAATTTTTCTCGCCTCTGGCGGAAATAAGTCTTGAATCATCCTAGGCTGTACGACATTACATACATATATGCCGTTCACGACTTGAAACTAGTTTTCAAGAGTAAATTTCGATTTGCATTTCAATCAACCTTTAGCATGGAAACTCTAAACTTGACATACAAAAACCCTACCTCGTCTTTACAATGGGTTTTTATTCCAGAAGTGTAACCAAACAAATTCAGAATTTGAAACATTTTAACTTCAAAATTAATTCATCGAATACTATTTTTATGTATCAACAAGTGTGGATCCATGTAAAAAGTGTGGTCATCAGAATTAGCAAATTAAAATCTACAACCTAGTATTCTCTACTTTTTTACTTAATATTTTGATTTACAAAATAATGTGCTGATATGAAATAAACTTTAACAACTCAACTTCAGTCTCAATTTTATTTTGTGTTTTTTGCTCTTCTTAGTGCTTAAAATCACATTCAAAATCGTTTTGATAAATTACACAAGGCCTCGAAATAAACATCCTTAACCCTTCGTT
Organism: Uranotaenia lowii; assembly: GCF_029784155.1. Classification (NCBI taxonomy): domain Eukaryota; kingdom Metazoa; phylum Arthropoda; class Insecta; order Diptera; family Culicidae; genus Uranotaenia; species Uranotaenia lowii. Next base: position 120,829,599 of record NC_073693.1, on the reverse strand, counting down.
TCATGATTTTTTATTTTTTCTTAACAATCATTTAAAACATTTGAAAACTATGAGTATATCAAGAATAAAAATAATGCGATTTTTCCATTTTTTCATACATCAATTGTTTCAAATTTATTACTTTATGAAACAAAGGGTTAAAGGTGGAAAGAATTTTAAAGCTTATTTTCGACCAATTTAGGTGCCCTGGATCTAAAGATGCAGTTTTACTATCAGCTTTTATTTTTTGGATAACTTTTTCAAGTATTTAAAAATCATTTTAGAAATTTCTGCATTTTGACAAAACTTGAAAAAAAAACACGAGATCTAAAAATCAAGGTTTAAATCAATATTCAACTTTCCTCAAGAATTCAAGTAATTTTGAATTCTGCGAAAAAGTAATATAGGTTTTCACTTTGTGTACCTTTCCTAATTTTTATTGAAGTTTTAAGCCAAATTGAATTTTAAATATTTGTAAAGCAAAAATCTAATAAACTGTAGAATTTAACTTTTTTTTTATGATGTATCATACTCTTTGAAATATTATTCCGTAATTCAATTAAATGGGTTTAGTAAACAAATTCGAAATCAGAATTTTTTCTGTAGCCTTTGATATGTTACTTGAAGTAACTTACTTCATCAGTTATCAATGACTGATTTCGCTTAAAACTAATGCATTTCAAAGCTTATAAACTTCATATCACCTAAACGCAAGGTGATAGACAAAATTTGGAAAACGATTCGAGTTCAGGACGCTTAAATCTACCAAATCAATCATTCAATCATAGGCTTAAAAATACTGTTTCTTGAAGTAGTCAATTAAATTCTTTTTAAAATTATTAGATGAGTTTTATGAAAAAAAGAATCCTCTTTGTGAAAAAAAAATCTCTTTGTTTTTCAAATCTGAATTTTTGTGTTCTCAAAAAAATAATCTACTGCTTTTGAAACTGAATTTTTAATAATAAAATCATAATTTCTATCTCCTGTCCTTTTCAGGACCCAATATTGCTATTGATTGCGACAAAATATTCAGATCTTGTAATTTTAAACTTCGATTGAAAATTTTTAAAAGTTTATTTAATTTTCATTATATTAAATAATGTTTTTTAATCGATCATGAATTTTAATTTATCTTATCTATAATTGATTTGATTCGAAGTACCAACTTTAAAGTTAAATTTTAATGCGCAATTTTAACTTAATTTGTATTATCTTTGTGGTTTGAATATTTACAAAAAAAAACTTGAGAATTATTATTTTTATTTTGGCAAGTCAGTTGCTTTCTGAGCCGATGTCCGTGAGTTCGAGCCCAAGAGTAAACATCGATAACAGTTGTACCGAAGAAGTTTTTCAATGACTTGTCCGCCAACTTCATCGTTGATATAAGTCGCGAATGACATAAAGATGTTAAAACGACTATAATCGTAACAAAAAAAAAAAAACAAAAATTTGTTTTATCTGTTTCTTATTGATCATTTCTCAATCTGTAGTTTGTTAGAATAACTGAACATGTTGTATTCCAAATAGATGTAGGAAGTTATTATTTTGAACTTCAGAACTTTTTTGCCTTTTGTTTGAATTACTAAATGAATTTTAATTTAGAAAAAGTATTTATCTTTGGCTTTGATCAAAATTAAATATTTTCTTCTTTTCATCAAATAAAATTCAATTATCTACTATTGAAGTTCAACATGTTTTTTTTAAATCAAGAATTCACAATTGCTAATCACTACTTCCATTAAAAATGAAGAAAAGAAATGTGAAATAAGATGAATTATAAATAACAATCATTATAATTGTTTTTAACAATTTTTTATCCTGATTAATTTTTAACGTTATCTGACATTTATTGAAAATTTGAATTTATTAATTTTGAGCTTTTGTGATATTTATAAGCAAGAAAATAGTCCAGAAATCAATTTACCTATTTCTTTAGTATTTTTGGTATTGTTATTATTTTCGGCTGAATTTGAATTTCGGACCACCATACCCCCCTCCCCCCCCCTCCCATGGACGAGCACGGGCCTGTCCCGAACACAATGTCCCAAAATCCCATACAAACTTTAGGTTCGATGAGCGACCGCTTCCCGTGATCCAATCTGGCCTAAATTTGGCATGTACTTGTACTTGTACTAGGCCTAGAATCAATTTAAGCCTCCAGCGCATAACTATTTTAAATGTCGGGTCATTTGGGGCACTCTAATGACCACCAAACAAGAAAAAACGTTTAATAAAATTTTCACCCTATTGGCGAACTTGTCTAAAAAAAATAAAGTGGGAATCGAACTCACTTTAACATATCATCTTGGCTTGCCAGTCGATATCTTACCCAGTGCACCATCTAATATCGTCATAGTCTTTCTGCCACTGCCGATTTTTAAAAAAACTCACCACATTGGCCTGTATTTTTTCATCTTTTTTGTCTTTGGCGAAATGGAATGGAATGGGCTGGGATGGGGATGGGAAACTAGAAACTGTTTTCTATTGCCGGCCGGTTTACAAACACACGCACAGCTCTTCTCGGCTGGTGGTTTTTTGTCAACGCACACAAGGGAAAACAATGTAAAAGGTGATCAAAATTGTTTACGCCAAAACGGAGCGTTTTAGATCCATAGTGTCTTCGGGACATTCTACCTACATTCAAAGCACTTTAAAATGAGCTTTCGAAATAAAATGATTCAATCACCTAGCAGTGATATGGAAAAATTATTTTTTTGTAATTTTCATTTTAGAGCAATTATGTATTTGGCAAATTTTTAGATTGTAAAAAATGTAGCAATTTTGTCAAAGACGTCAACTTCGTAGAAGCTAACCCAAAAAGTTAGAAGGGTTCAAAATGAGGGTTCAAAAATTTTTTTAATCAAAATTTTCAGTTTTTGAACTATACCTTTTCAGGCCAAACTTTTCAAGCAAAGTATGTTTAAAAGAGTTTTGAGTCATCAAAAATCGAACAGTTCCGTGGAACGCATTTTATAAACATATTCAGACTGAAGCGAGTTAGATTGGTTTTGATTTTGATTGCATTGATTTTCAATAGTCGGCTGATTTGGGCCACTTAAGTACATGTCTTTAATTAACATCATAATACAAGAGTTGTAAGATCTGATCATTAATATTTTCTTTTTTCTTTCTTTACAGGTAATTTTACGAAAAACATTGAATCCGTGTCTGATCTACCAGTAAGTTGTTTCAAATATTAGAAGCAGTTGAAGGTAGGACTGCCGAATAAGAAAAATCTGTCAAATGATAAGCCTAAACATTTGTCAATAGTGACATTTACAAATTTTTCAAGGGAAAAGTAATTGGGGTTGAAGTAAGCTATGGTTTTTTATAGCTAGGTATATCGTTATTTTCTGGTATATTTGCTTAATCACTTCGATTTTAAGTAACTGTTGGAGCAATTTGCAGTCGGTAACCAAGGACCTTTCAATTGAGCTTTTTCAAGAAGTGCATCAGGGGATTGCCGTGCTGCAATATGCTAGTCTTTCGGCTTAAATCTCTATGGTACCTTTACCGGAATTATCCGAAATTTAGGGATGAACAATTTTTTTTTACTAAGCCTTGACATTTGACAATCATTTATCTGCCTTTCACATAGTTCGGCGTATATTGATAAAAATAAGCTTAACATTCAAAGTAATGATTTTGGAAATTTTTTCGACGAATTTAATTACCTTTCTTTTATGCCGCTCTTTTTTCATCTATCAAAATATGTCATAAACTCTTGTGATGTTATTTACATTAACAGTTATTCCATTCTTGAATCCTAAAATTGGCCCCAAACTCAAACTGGGTGAATGCGTTGTCTCTCTAACTGTTCACACCTTCTTCTGTTCAAATAAATTTTCTCGTTATTAATGATTGTTCGCGTGTGATCCAAATAGGAGTAGCGCCATAATTTTGTGTCGCCAAACAACGAACAGTTACCCACCGGTTCCATGGTTTTAGATATTGACGTTTAATTTTGTCCACTTCAAGCTCTTCTTGAGATTTTTTTACGGATTTGCGTCAACTAGACGCTTAGACATTGGATTGGGCAGTTACTTATACCTCCAAGAGGTATACATTCAGTTTAACGAAAAACACAATATGCGCGATCGAAATGAAGGAGGTTTGGGGCTGACTGGAGAAATTCGCACCATGCGCACCCACGCATCAATCAAACTCGTTCGTCTGTTTAGTGTATCTTGAGTTGTTTTTTTTTCGGTGGCGTCAAACTAGGCTCGTAAAATCTGCCGAATCTCTGTGCCAGACAAAAATCAAGTCTGGGCTGACGCCGCCCAGACAATCTTGTCCTAGCTAGGGGTATTGATCTGGTCCCTCGTTTCACCTTAAAGAGCTTAATCGCTTCACGCTTCGTAATGTGCGTATCCGAGAGTAGAAATTAAACGCTTCTTGTTTTTGTTTATTTTTCAACTGTGATTAATTTTGAGTGTTGTCAACTCGTCTCTTGAGTGTTTTTTTTTTTGTCTTCAGCTATTGATCATTAGCTTACTATGCGTGTGGCAAATCAACTCAGTTATTATTTCATTTATAAATTAAAAAAAAAAATGAAATTTTCAAATTTTTTAACATATGTGTAGTGTCCTAATTTTGAATCTAAATTTCAAGTAAAATTTTTCTTTCAAACGTTGAAACGAAACCTTCGAAGAGTCACCAATCAACTCTCGATTGTTTGTTCCCCCAATAAATAACACCTCTTCAAAAGCGTTCTGCCTAAATTTCTCGGCCAAATCAAGATCTCCGCTTTTGGTACTCATGCCAATTGGGAAGATTAACCCAGCTGATTAGTGTGGTCCTTTAAGGGATTGGACACCACCCACAATCGACCTAAGTAACTTGATCGACTGACTGACGTCCATTAATTCAACTTTCGAACGATGAACCCACACCTCTGGAGATCTGAAAATCAAAAATCAAAACAAATCTAAAAAAAAACATGATCACGAATTTGACACCGTGAAGGTTACCGATCACCGGCAGCCGTTAACTGGGTTAATGGATTCAATATATCAATTAATATGCTAATTTTATTATGAATTCGTAATGAATTAGTTTCGGATGCGGGGGTGTTCGTAGAATTTTGGCAAAACTTGTTCTTCAACATTGTAGCCAATAGACAGCAGCAGCAGGTGACGTTTTACGGTTTGACTAGCGGCTGTCGAAAAATGCCAGCGACCATTAATTTTATCTAAACAGATCAACTCGAAGTGGTTCTTTTCTTGTGATGGAAAAGTAACTTCTCTTAATCTCAACGAATCGTTGATATTAAACTGGTTGTTGATCGCAGGAATGCAAAATCCTTCCTAATTCTCAATAAGGTTGTATCGAAGAGTTGAGAATTAAAATTTTATATTTATAGAGTCGGACCACTTTTCGTCAATCAATGTGAATCCTTAAAATATTCGTAATCTAAATTAAACACTTCAGATATCGACAGATTCAAAGCGAACAAAAATCGATTCAAGGTGACTTTGAGCCAAGTTCCCACACAATTTTGAACGATTAATCTTTATAAACTTATGGCGTCATCACTTGACAATACCTGTTATAATTAAGCTTCATCCCATCTCAGGATGAAAAAAAAAACACGTGCGAATGACAGATGGATATGCGCAGTATGATATCAAAATAATGACAGGCTGTAGGAGGGGCGATCGACATGATAAATTATTCGATAATGATCAGTTTCGATCAAAATGGTGCTGATTTTTGCAAAAGGCTCGTTACATTTGTTTCCATTTTTGAGAAATCCAAAATTGATTCAGGTATTTTTCGTATCAAAACAACCAACTTGTTACGAATAAAAATAAAAATTTACATCAAAACCCATTTGAAGTTACCTTGCTGTAATTATATTATTGAAGCAATTGCGTACTCATCAGAATCAGAATCGATGTCATCGTTCGTACAAGGTGTCATTTTTATATCTTAATCAATATTTATGGCAAGTAAACGCACTGCGCTTATTCGGATAACGACCCAATGTCCGAGGCGATTATCATCGTTCCGGTTAATTTATACGGCCCTGTCACATTATTTGCGATGTAACTGTCAAATAAACTGCCAAATGCGCGTCTCGAGTGGATTGAATTCGATACCCTGGATTATCTTGTAAAATTGTTGGGGGTTTTACTTAAGTATGGATAAACTTGAAAGGATCGTTTCACAAAATTGAAGATAACTTTTTGAATAGGTATTTGTTATGAGCTTTTATTATTTAAAAGTTTTAATAAAATCTTTGATCTCAATCAACAACAACCTGCAACTTATGAACAATATTTGGTAGAAATTTGCCAAATTGTATTGAAATGAATTAACAATTTGAAAGTTTTTTTTTTTAATTTGATGAGTGATAATTTTTATAATGCTCTGAATTCAATCCTATTTATATGTTCCTTTTAAATATTGTTTTCTCTGAGTAATGATAAAAAAACAGGTTACAATTGTTAAAAAAAATAAAGGCTTAGAGCGTTGTACAAAATTAAGGGAAGGCAACGGGTTGCAAATGACCCTCTACCCTCCCGAATTTGACATTACTTTAATCATACTATCCTAAGATCTAGAAATCTGAAAGCAGGTCAAACTAGAAAATCAGAATTAAAACGGGAAATATAACAGCTAAGAGGGCCCACGCGAAATAAAATTTCAAAGCGATTCACTATAATATCATTTAAAGGTAGGCTTCCTAGTGTAGCGGTGTAAAAAATTCGCATTTCTGCAGATTTTGCAAATAAAGACAATTTTTTTTTCGAAATCTGGCAAAATGCAAGCATTCAATTTTGAAGTATTTCTTACACAAAATCCGGGAAAATTCAAACAGCTTACAGTAGTTATTCATAAAAATCATTCAAGCATAAACTTCAAAGTCCTTTTTTATAAAAACACGTCAACGGCGTTCAAATCGTTCTTCAAAATTAAAAAAAAAAAACATTTAGACATAGCTAACTCAAAAAAAAAAAAATGTATTCCTGAAATCTAAAGTGGTTGCCCTACAAAAAGTAATACATAACATTCTATTTATTATCGAATGAAGAATAGAATCCCAGAGAATCAAACATTATTTATGATTTGTTTTGAAAATTTGTTCTCCACATTTAAACAAATGTGTGACGACTTTTACGGCGACTTGAATAACTTTTCAAGAGTTTTGTCGAAATTTGAATAAATTACAGCAACAAATCAGTGTTTGCAGTATTGAAAAGGTGGAATAAAGACAATATCTCCAATTTTCATTAAATACAAACGCCTACTGCATTACTTTTCCATTATTTACTTCGTTTACTTCCATTTTAATTTTTAAAAAACTATTCAGAGTTTAAACCGGCTGAATGCAGGGTATTATTGAAATAAAAAAAATACAAAGAAATAGAAGAGAAACATTTAAAAACAGCAGAAATTTCTTTAGCTTCGCTAGGAATAAAATAAATAGAATCAAGCAAACTGAAATGCTCACATTATAAGCATAAGTATGAAATATGCTAAATTAATGGCGAAATTTCATTTTGGTGATTAACATGTCAAAATATATGCTTAAAATATACAAAATTCAATCATTGAAGAAAATCACGTATGTTAATGTGTATTTACCTACAATTGAAACTCCATGACTGTGTAATATTTTTTTTATTTGACAGAAATGCAAATTAAATTATTATCTTCGCGAAAAATCCGAAACAAACCTATCCTTCAAGTGCATCTGTCAACTTTCTGTTGATTTCAAACACTTACTTTTTTCTACAAAAATCATCAAAAATACCAACTACAGTTGCAGGAAAACATGAAAAAAAAATTTAAATTATACCTTTGTTAAGCAACGGGCAATTTCTATCAAGGATTGACGAAAATGGTAGTTTTATTTTGGCTTTTTTGGTCTTGAATGTAGATCAAACAACGGTGGTTTTTGAAATACCCGACGTTTCGACCAGTTTTGTTGATCTTTTTCAAGGGAATTTGCTGTCTGTTGTTCCAAATTCCCTTGAAAAAGATCAACAAAACTGGTCGAAACGTCGGGTATTTTCAAAACCACCGCTGTTTGATATACATTCAAGACCGAAAAAGCCAAAATAAAGTTACCATATATCTTTCCCGGCCGAAAATGTAAACCTAACTCCAAAATTGAAGACAATTTTTTTTTCGGGCATAAAGGTGGCATGCAATTTCACCATCTGAACGCACCAGTGATGGCATTTCAACAAACTCATTTTTAAAAATACCTAAGTTTATTCCTCTGTTTGCTTCAAACTCCGGGCTAAACTGGGCCAATTTTTTTTAATTGGCTTATCAACTGTTTATTCCTTATCAATTTTGGTTTTGAAATTCCTTGTAAAAGTTAGTTCAACTATGTTAAAAATTGTCAAAGCAAAGTAGGAGAAATGCTCTACTCTACACCGTTTTACCGAAGATAAAAAAAAAATATCTGTAGTTGTTTGAATTTTCCCAGTGAGCAATACTGAGTCCGCTATTGAAATTCCATTCAAAATTCTTTCTTCGATTTGAAAATCGAATTAAAACTTTTTTAACTGATGTAACCGAAGTTTTATACTTCTGATTGTTGTGTATTTCTACTAATAAATTTTCCTCTTTTCTAAAGTAAATATCCTGAATTCAGCATATCAATTTTTAATTGACCTTTCTCAAATTATGTCCATTATGAAAATATTCCCATAGTTAAATAGCGAATTTTATCGAGTGCTTCTCAAAACATGAATATTTATTATCTTATCTTCCTCCAGATTACAACAGAAATTCAATTCATTGAATGTTTCATTTTTTATATTTTTTCTTCTGTTTCGTGGTTTTTCTGAGTTTTGATAACTCGATATTTTTATTTTAAGTCCTTAACCTATTTGGATTCCTAATTTGATTTTTTTTTTTCAATGATTACTTATTGTTTGTTTTGAAAATTTAATCTTCATTCTGATTTCATGTTCTCAAATGTAACTTTAGAAGAACAACTCACGTCATAGTTGGTTTTGTTAAAAACAACGATTTGGTAACATACCATGATAATGAATGATTTTGATGATATCAAATTGAGGAAAAATAGGCAGGGTACAGGGTACTCTTCATAATCTACACAACGCTGTCAAAAGGAATCATTTCCGATGATAAGGAACGTTGCAGTCACGAAAAGAAAGTGTTCCATTTCTAAATGAACTAAGCTTTACGGAGGATACATGTTGGCTTAAAAGGAAAGATCCATAGTCCACCAAATATGACTTTTTTTGGATAAATTGGTAATATCATACATGTTGTAGTGTATCGTAAATAAAAAAAACAAATACAGGAAACCTACTTTAACTCCATAAAATATCGCCATTTTTCGCATACTTACAAAAAATTTATCTCCGAGGGACGTGTCGCAAACGATGGACCTGTGAAACGTCTGAAGCTCGTTAAAATGGTTTAAAGTAAGTTGCCAGATTTTTTTTGGTGTTATGGCGGTTCAAAGATGAAAAGTGCGTTAATTAGAAAGAAAATTAACCGATCATAACAAATAATCAAAAATATACACGTCAACAACAAAAATTGTTTTAGAACTAGTAGATTATTCTTGATGGAAATCATGTTTTAGCTTTGGATTAGATACTTTAGTTTCAAGAAAAAAAAATTGAAAAAAATTACACTTCAAAATTCAAAATAATAATTTTTGGCATCACTGAAGATCATTTTTTAGTTTTCAATATTCAAGAACTTAACCTATTATTTGTTGAAAACCGAGAAACTTTTTGAATTATGGTTGAAAAGATATGAGAGATTTACTTTCAGTTTTTTTATGCTTTTTATGTGTTTTTCAAATTTTGTTTCAATATTCCGATAATCTACCGAACGACAGAAAAAAATTGAAAGGAGACCTTCTCTAAGTTTCTTAGCAAAAGCCAAAATTTCGTGTGATAGGGTTCATGAAGAGTGTGTGGTCAGTGGTGTCTTACTTCTTACAAGTAGAAGAAATAATGTTGATTTTGCGGTGAAGTAATTGGTCTTTGTTAAGTTTTATTTGTTAAAGCGAATTTTGAGGTGATTAAGGTCCGAAGAGTGGTGAAGTTTTAGTGAAAAGTGTTAACTAGGAAGTGCAATTTATGTTTAAATATTTGTATGTTTTGTTTTCTTTCTGAGTCGAGAAAATGGCCGCAATTCGAAAAGCCTTTGGAAAAGTAGCTAGTCCTTTTTTGAAAGAAGATGGCGCTGTTATGCCTTTTTTTCTCAAGTGATTTTTAACACAAGATGGTGCTGTTATGAGTTTTCGAAAGCTCATTATTCATTTCAAATGGAGATGGCGCAATTATAGTTCACTATTTTTGTACTGCCAGTTCATTAAAATTCGATATATGGTTTTTTGATGACATCGAGTGGCGAATTTTCACCCGATACCATTCCCCACAGAAGAATTGCCTTTCAAGAGGATACTAAGATAAGTATATTTTTCATTTCAATTCAAACTTGCTTAACCGCCGTGAAATCGAAGGCTTGTACAGTGTTCGGTGATGGATAAATTTTCCGCGTTTTATTTCGTACGTGTATTGCAATGCCGCGTTTGGACGTGTTTACTTTTGGTTTACAGCGCGCGATAAAAGTGTTTTGTACGTGTATGATGATTTCAATATTAATTATTTCAAATGCTGTTAGGGGCCGTTCAAATATTACGTAACGCAATTTTTGAGTATTTTCGACCCCCCCTCCCCCCTACATAACACATTGGTCTCAGAATTTCTAAGCAAAATCCACAAAGCGTAACAAACTGCTATACCCCCCCCCCCCCTAAAAGCGTTACGTAATATTTGAATGGTCCCTTAATTTCGGTTCGTTTTCTCTCTCTCTCTCTCTCTCTCTCTCTCTCTCTCTCTCTCTCTCTCTCTCTCTCTCTCTCTCTCTCTCGTCCTTGCTCTTCTAGTTTTAAACGCGTTATAAGATTTGGTGAATTACACCGGTGCCAAATACATTGTACGTGTATGACAATGTCACGCTAGGACGTTTTGCTCTTCTCGTCTTAAGCGCGCGATAAAATTCGGTGAGATGCATCGGTGCTTAGTACATTGCACGTGTATGGCAATGTCATGTTAGGACGTATTTGCTCTACATAAAAACGCGATGTACTCGAATGCGACGCGAAGATTATTAAATATTTAACTGTCTTTTGATCACATCCCTTCCCAAAGGGAATCCAGATCTTATTTACCTTCCCCACTAACAAACTACCCTTCCTGTGACGACCGTGGAGATTTAGAGGTGTATTCGGTTTCTAGTAGCAACGGAAGTCGAACTAACAATCCTTTCCTTTCCCCGATGAACCGTAAGGACGTGGCCGGCGCCGTTATTGACCATGTAAGATAAGGAACTTTCGAAACGTGTACACAGAAAATGGTAAGCTAATCCCAAGCCCCATTTATTTGGATCTATGTACAATTTTGATAGTTCTTGTCAATCACGGAGTAGCAACTACTGAAATGTACGGTTTATCTAAGCTCAAGCTCAAGCTCAAAAGCCAAAATTTCGTGTGATATTTCAGAAACTTGATTCTTAGTTGTAAATTACATTTTCACACCTGTCAAATTAACGGGTCAGCTTCACAGGAAGAGTTTGTCTTACAGACTTCATTTCCAAATTCAGAAGCCAATATCTACAGTAGTAGACAAAATAAAAAAAAACTTCAGAATCCCTATATCTTTTATCAGCGGATGATATCCACTAGGAATATACAGATGAATTGTAGTATAATTCATACACTACCGACTGGAGAAAAAGTCAGTTTTCGCTTGGTCATATTAAAGTACGCACATAATAACCTTATCAGATTGCAATTTTTATGTTTAGGAAATTTATCCACCCTCTTTTAAGTAAAAAAGAACGCGTTTGTAGGACGCAATTGAATTCGATTAGATGGTGAAAAAGCGCGTTTTCGTAGGTATTCGTAAACTTCAAACATAAAATCGTCAGGAAGTTTTTCTTAAAGTAATATATTTGCACATTTAAAATGAAGCGGAAGCACGAATTTCAAGCAAAATGTTAAAAGCCGAAATAGGACAGCTCGACAGGGGAAGCAAGCAGTAGTCTATAACACGAAAAAAATTGTTTCAACTATTTCGAGAATTGGCTTTAAATCTATGTTTCTAGAATCTGGATGATTCGTAAATGTACTAGATGAAAATTGTTTTCTGAACATTTTGTGAGCATTTAAGTCCTGAAATAAGAATTAGAAAGAATTTGACCAACAAAGAACATTCGTTTGATATGTCGACAGACTTGATTACTTTGCTCCAGCATGCAACTTCGTCTGAATTTTATATCAGACGCCCTAAACATTTTATATTCGCTCAAAATACATTGACAAGATAAAAAAAACTCTAGAAACAGATTTTTTCTTTCTTTAAACTTCCGCTTGTTCTTCAGTCGTGTTGTACAACCACGGTTTTAAACTTTTCGCTTTTAATTCGTGCTCCTGGTTCATTTTCTTTGTATTTTCAAGCAATTTTGCTTTAGAAAACCTTCCTTACTGTTTTATGCTTAAAGTTTACGAATATCTACGAAAACTTGCTTTTTCTTCATCTTAGCGAGTTCAATCGCGCGCTAATGTAAGGGATAAACAACCAATAAAACCCTTAGTTAAGACTTATTAGGGAACTAAATCTTTTTTGACATATAAGAAGATGGACCAATTTTCTTAGCAAAGGAAGATCAGCTTATTCAGAGTGCGTGCTTTTGTTTGACTGACTTTTACCACAGCTATCCTAAAGTTCGAAGAACATATTGGATTTTTGACAAATTTTTTTCTCCAGTTATTAGTGTATAAAAATTGCAACAATTCATCTGAATATTTCTGGTTGATATTTCTTTGGTGACGAAAGATACGGGGATATAAAATTGCGTAAAGCTTGTTTCATTTAGTATTGAACAATCTTTTGCTTATATTGTGGCGCTCCCGTTGAACGGACTCGGAAGTTCTTGGCGCCAACGTGTCGGGGATTTTGTCAGCTTCACGTATGTATTTTTGACATTCCGCAAATCGACTGTACTTTGTAAATAATCAACATGGATGCCGAAAGAAGGGAAAAAATTGTGCACAGCTATTTGTAAAATCCAGTGTGGTCTGCATCTAGGCTAGCGAAATAGCGGAAATTGCCTAGAAAAGCCGTATGTCGCGTTATCAAACGGTTTTAAAAAATCATTGACGACTATTTTTTTTATTGTAAGCCTTTATATTAAAGCGATTCGGAAGCCTCAAGCCAATCATTTTAATTTATTTACATAGTATTCCGTCTCACGACATAACTTGACGAACATAATTCCTAAAATTCACTCGGTCCATGGCAACCGTTCTCCAATTTCTCGGCACCCCACGTTCGCCAGATCACGCTCCATTTGGTCTAACCACCTTGCTCGTTGCGCCCCCGCTCGTCTTGTTCCTACCGGATTCGTAGCGAACACCTGTTTTGCAGGACAGTCGTCCGGCATTCGCGCAACATGTCCCGCCCAGCGTATCCGGCCCGCTTTCACCACCTTCTGGATACTGGGTTCGCCGTAGAGTCGCGCGAGCTCGTAGTTCATCCTTCGCCTCCACACTCCGTTCTCCTGTACGCCGCCAAAGATGGTTCTTAACACTCGTCGCTCAAATACTCCGAGTGTACGCAGGTCCTCCTCGAGCAATATCCATGTCTTGTGCCCATAGAGAACAACCGGTCTAATGAGCGTCGTATACAGGTTACACTTCATGCGGGGGCTAAGTCTTCTTGACCGCAGTTGCTTGTGGAGTCCATAGTAGGCACGACTTCCGCTGATAATTCGCCTCCGGATCTCACGGCTGGTGTCATTGTCTGCGGTCACCAGTGAGCCGAGATAGACAAAGTCTTCGACTATCTCCAGCTCGTCGCCGTCGATCGTGACCTTGTTATTACTGGACAAGCGGGTTCGGTCGGTCTCGGATCCGCAGGCCAGCATGTACTTCGTCTTGGACGTATTAATCATTAACCCAATTCTTCCTGCTTCGCGTTTCAGTTTGCGGTAGATCTCCTCCACCGCCGCAGATGATCTGCCGACTATATCAATGTCATCGGCAAAGCAGATAAGTTGACTGGATCTGTTGAAAATCGTGCCCCGCATTTCGCCCACCGCTTGTCGAATAACACCTTCTAGCGCCACGTTGAACATCATGCAGGATAGACCATCACCTTGTCGAAGCCCCCTGCGCGATTCGAATGAACTCGACAATTCACCCGAAATCCGCACACAGCACTGCGTTCCATCCATCGTCGCCTAGATCAGTCTAATCTGCTTCCCGGAAAAGCCGTTCTCGTCCATGATTTTCCATAGCTCGTTACGGTCGATCGTGTCGTATGCGGCTTTGAAGTCGATGAATAGATGGTGCGTAGGGACTTGGTGTTCACGGCATTTTTGGAGGATTTGCCGTAATGTGAATATCTGGTCCGTCGTAGACCGTCCCTCCATGAAGCCGGCCTGATGACTTCCCACGAATCTGTTTGCTTGCGGCGTTAGGCGGCGGAGTAGGATTCGGGACAACACTTTGTAGGCGGCATTGAGGACAGTGATCGCTCGGTAGTTCTCACAGTCCAATTTGTCGCCCTTCTTGTAGATGGGGCATATTACCCCCTCCTTCCACTCCTCAAGCCAATCGTCGAAGTTGAATTGTCGACCAGAAACTGCGTGGTAAGATTTTGAAGGCGATTAAGATGAATTCCTATCTGTCGGAAAATTCGGTGCTGCCCATAGTACCGTAAAGAGAATTCGACTCCTGAAGGGAGACAAGTCGTATCGTGTAAACAGCCATATCGGACCATAAAACAATATAGTGTGGCCAAAATCCATGCTCGGAACTATACGACCAGGTGCTTACCAAGTTGGACTGGTGTCTACTGATGGACGATGAAACTTATGTCAAGGCTTGGGGAGATGTTCCAGCCAAATTCAAATTTGTTTTTACCGACAAATTTGACCAAAAATTATGATTTGGTAGTGCATTTGCAGTTGTGGCAAAAAACAACGCAAGATTTCGTTCTAAATAAGACAAAGTCGTCGGAACTATACCAAAAAGAGTGTTTCCAAAAACGAATTATGCCGTTCATTCGATCCCACGACCATCCCGTAATGTTTTGGCCAGATTTGACAAGCTGTGATTCCAGTAAAGTTGTTCAAGAATGGTACGCAGAGAAAGGAGTCCAATTTGTTCCGAGAAACTTTAACCCACCCAGCTGCCCCCAGATCTGCCCTGAGAAATACTGTGCAATCATGAAGAGGAGACTCAAGGCAATAGGAAAGGTTGTCAAAGACGTCAGATGAAGACCTGGTGGAATAAGATATGGACAAAGAAGGTGTGCGCCGTGTTACAGGTTAAATTCGGGATTTCCTTCTAAACCATGACGAATAATTTTATCCTTATTTTTTCTTAAAAGCATGAAGAAATCGCTACTTTTGTATAATAAATTATCTTGAATTCTATAATAAATAACTGACATATAAGAAACTGTTTTTGCTCCAATACTATCTGCAGTCAGCTTTCCTTAATTTCTTCCAGTACTATATAGGGTAACGGACCTATTTTGGACCACCTTGTCTAGTTCTCTTATAAAGCAACTAATAATGAACAAAATAATGCATTACATTAAGTGCGCGGGAACAATATTGCTAAAAAAAATCATGATTATTTGTTTTATAAGAGAGCTAGAACAGATGGTCCAAAATTAGTTCTCTGGTCCAAAATAAGTCCGTTATCCTACGAGTTCGGCAGGCGTTTACATCAAAGCAAGAATTCTTTACCGTAAGGTTCGTTGTAATTAAGCACGTTTCATCTGATTACAGAGTCGTACGTGCGATCAACCACGCCCTGTCATATTTGTGGTTTCAATCCTATATAGCTGATCCAACATCATCCGCCCAATAACAAAAGCGCTTCCAATCATCGCGCAGTTTTGTTCCTGTACAAGATACCTAGGGGCTTGCGTTTGGGATTTACCGAGTGGCACTTTCCATACTTGGCCACACGCAACCCACTTATTTACAGCGCAACCCGGTGGTCGTCAGCAGATTTGTAATTAAAATATTTCATTCAACTAACGGCTGACATTTTTGCGGTTTTTTTGCCACACTCTTGAATCGACCGGCCGGGCCGCCCTCTCATCTGTTGTTGATCTTGCTGGGCAAGTGAGGTGGCAGTTTGATGCATACGATTACAAATCGCCGTTCAGTAGTGGGTGAGCTCCCCCATCTACGCTCAATTTGACCGACTGGCGATCATCATCACCGTCGTCATTCTCTCGCAGAACTCAAGTGCACCATCATAACAACACATCTTCCAAAGCGTGACTTCTTCAAATGTAAACAGAAACCGCAACCCACCAATCCCTGGACCTAAGGGGTCGGATACCTAACCTCAAACTTAACCGCATCGAGTGCCCAGTAAGGAATCATCGTTTTGCGCGTTCCAATAATTCAGTTTGAAGTGCACCCGGCGGCTGAGCTTCATTTTTAATTCGCACTCAGATATCGAGACATTAATCTCATTTGTTTTATGACTGTTTTTAACCGAAGGCGAATGACGCCAGCCCTGATTCGTACTTTGAAACAGGGTGTGCACATCATACACTCGATTTGCTATGCTACAATCGAACTAAGTTGTGAACTCGTAGACCTCCGGATTCCCTCCGGATGGTTTTGAGTTTTCCTTTTGTGGCGCCGAGACCTTCGTCCATAACTAGAGGGGCAGAATTTTAATGATCGATCCTGATTGATGATTAGCGCGGGTAAGCAGGCAGAAGCTCAACTACGCTCAATGAGTTAAATTGATTTAATTAGGTTCGGATGAGCACTGCCCATTTAAGAACTCTGACAATGATGTCAACTGAAAAATCGTACTTACTACTTACTGAAGCTAATATTTAAAATAATATCAGGCTTTGAATTCTTTTATTTATTTTAATCTGCTCAATTTTCGCTGTTGCATTCTGTGCGTATGACAGCCAATGTTCTGGTTTATCCTGACTTTCAAATTTTCGTTCAGATATACAATCATCGACTGGAGAATGCACTTTATATATCTTCAAATATCATCTAAGTTGTTATGACAGATTGTAAATACCATGTTGAAATAAAGTTGTCCATTTAACGATTGATTTCAAAATCGAACCTATCATTTTTTGGGAGGACCATGTCGACCAAATGTGTAATCTTTTGCATCAATATTCGAAATATTTGAACATAAATATAATCCCTAGAAGCAAGTTGAAGTAGCAGTCAATAGTAGAAATACTCTGAAATAGTACATGTTTAGTATCCTTTTTGTCTGACACTAATACAATGTGAAATGAAAACTAATATGGCCAAAAGAGTCGATGAAACTTTTATCTTCAAATTTTGCATGATTTTTGCCAAGCTTAGGGCACCATGATTAAAGGATCAAGTCTCCTTTAATGAAGGACCAAGTCATTTTTAACTTTCATAGTATCACAATTTTGCTTGTCCCAGGAAAACGCTTCTAGATCATCTACGGGTTCATGTATTGATCTAACTTTTGTAGCAAATAAACCTGAAATCAGCTGCAATTTTTTTTTCCAAAAAGATATAATTAAAATAACAAAAAGGGATCCAGTATCCCCATTCTCCCCTGCATATTTTAATTTCCACAAATGAACAAACTTCGAGGCGTTAGCTTCGCATGTTGATTTTTTTCTTCGGGTTTTCATCCTATGGGATGAATCATCTATAAATAATGTTGAAACCATTAACCTTCTGAAGAAGTATTATGTGGGTCATGATTGAGTTTCGATTTCTAACAGGCTTAGTGGATTACAACTCTCGCCATTACGTGGAAGTCGTTGGATAACACGAATACGAGCAAAAAAAATCTCATTTTTTCGAGGTTAAAAAAAGGAGCTAATTTAGACTAATTTGGGGGAGCTGAATCCAAATATGCAATAAGTTGTTCTCTGTAAGCTTTCTTTATTTATTTAATTTTTAAAAATAGGTTTTTTGGCAAAACTGTAGAAGATCACAAAGGTTTAAATTCAATGATCAACTTTCTCGAAAACCGGATAGTAGGCGTATGCTTAACCGTCAGCACGTGTTTTTTTTTGTCCTGTTAAAAATTTTACTAAAATATTGAAAAAAAAAACTATATTTTCGAGGAATTTCAAAACAAATACAGTCAGAGAATGTGGAAAATGTACAAATACAGTGTTTTTGAGCTACATGCGCGGGTGAATCAGGATGAGCCGTTCTTGAGCTACCAAAGGAATCGGTCGATCCTATGTTTTGCTCCATGTGCGTAGTTGGTTTGGCAAATTGTTATTACAAACATGCAAGTTATGCAAGTTAACACATTTATTGTGAACAAAAAAGAGTTTTAAGTTTAATGGCGAAACAAGAAAAATTTTACATCCATCAGTTTCGTAATGAGCTATAAATTAAAGTGAAAATAGGTTTTGTGCGGGGGGAAGAGTATTTAGCCAACTTGTGATCAAACTGTTAAATTTTGTGACTGCTGCGATCTTTTCAATTTTTTTTGGGGAAGTGCAACCAACTGGGTTGCTGAAATCTGCCTGAGGAAATGTGATAATCATCATGAGCAGGAGAAATGAAAGCTAAGTATAATTCCTGCATCTTTTGTGCTTATTTTACATAATATTTTATACCCATTAACCTTTACAATATTCAATATATGTATAAGAGAATGTAATAAGTCAATTGTTTATGAATCTAGGTCAAAGTCGTTTAAAAACCTTTCGAGTTATCAACATGACTCGTAAGGTTTTGTGTTCTTTTGATGTTTTTTTTTTGTTCTTTTTTCTTTCCAAGGGCGAGTAAAGGCGCTTTATCCTTGGTCGATGACCAGAAATGATTGTACACTGAAATCCAAAACAGTTCAAGAAATACAAAATAAGCTTAGATTTCTTAAGTTATTTTATTTATTACAGCAAACTCTTCAAAATACTTACCTAGATTTTGTGATTTCTGTGTACAAAATAAATCATTTCTAGCCCCTCAGAATGACCCAAGTGATTGGCCAAATAACTCTAGGTAACGCAAGGGTTTCTTCATCAAGGAGCATTTTTCTTAGCATGCTTCCAACGATACATACTTTGCTCAATCGAAACGTATGGTACTGGTGGTCCACGTTTCTTCCTGTTCCTGTGTTCCGGATGTCTCAGCGTTCTCTGCTCCATGGTAGGCCCAACCATTTCGTGTTTTTGATCATTTTAATGTTTTAATGTTAAAATAATTAAAAACATGAACCAAGACAAGAAGAATAATAACACATTTGTTATTCTTTGGGACTCAGACATAAGTTCTGGCTATGGAAGTACGATTAGTGAATGATCAACTTTCTCGAAAACCGAGAGCCATTTTGACTTAAGAGAACATAATTTATAAACCTTTTTGTTTATTTTTCCTTATTCTGCAAAATACGGGAACTTTAACGAAATTTTAAAAAAAAGTTTCAACCACATTGAATTTAAGATATTTTTTAAGGCATAAATTAAATCATTTTGTGGTCTTCAATTAAATTGTTAAGATAATTAAAATATTTCATAACTAATTACTTTTTATGTGGTTTTTATGTAATGTCTGAGACAATTGTCATTTCAAGTTTCTAAGAATTGTTGATTTTAATCTTAAAGCATTGTATCTCTGAAACAAGGAACTTCTAAACATCATATCAACAAAACAAGAGGTGATAGTCAAAATAAACTTTGTCACGACTATACGTCGACACGTCTCACCTCAGCGCAGGGCCGTAGGAAGAATCGGCTCATGGGGGGGGTTTTGATGACAAATTTTCCCAATAACATTTTTGCTTAAACAATGCCTACACAAGTGAAAAATTGTATAGGTACTTATTGCAAATTATTTAGATTAAAGTTATTTTGCATTAAAAGTTGTTTATTTTTGAAAATTAGTCCTAGGAGAAGTCAATTTTGTTCATGAAGCTTTCAAAAATATGGGTACTTGTGAAATAGCTCAGTTGGTAAATCAGTTGCCTCCTGAGCTGATATCCGTGAGTTCGAGCCCAAGAGTAAACATCGATCACAGTTGTTCCAGATAGGTTTTTCAATATCTGGTGCGCCAACTGCATCGAGAATCGAAACAAAAAAAAAAGGATTTTGAACCTTTATTCAGAATTTTTCTGAACCAATTCTGCTAATTCTTCTGAACCAGAAGCATAACTATTTTAAGCATTGGGTGAAAATGTATCAAATATTCAGAAATAAAAGTAAAAAATAAGGTTTGCGGTTCAAATAAGGTTTTTTTACTACTCTTGTAAACTCGATTAAAATTTAAGACTTAGTTAGAACCTTCGATTTTGAAGAATCTGCAATATATACAAATTTTGTAAATAAAATTTACAGCTGCATTTTTACATAAGGATAAAAAATAAGTTCAAAAATTATCATTTAAAATTTAAATCCTGTAATTATTGTAATTGTTTGTGTTTCTAATCTGACTTTGATGACTTTAAAATTTTAATTTTTAATCTAGAATCAATGTTATGAAACTCCGTTCTCCTTCAATTTGAATGCCTGATGAAAATTCAACATCGATGTTTTAATATTAATCATAAAACTTAAATTTGAGCTTAATCTGAATACAAACCTTGAATTTTAGTTTCAAGTCTGAATTCTGCATTTTGAATCCAAATTCTAAGCCTGAATCTAAATTTCGGATAAGAAATCCTATCAGCTTGAAAACAAAAAGCAAAATTTGTATCAGAACCCATGACCAGAAATCTTTTATTTGAATTTGAATTTATGGTTTTCAATATGATTTTTTTTTTCAATTATTTATTCGTAGTTGAACTTGAAAATTTTTAATAAAATTGTGAATGACGAAATTTTTACATATTTTTTAATTTCTGGAACCATGAAACTTTCTTATGATTCAACTCTGCACATGAATTGAGAATAAAAATTTCAGCTCCAAATCTTAAAAGTCGTTTGAAGTTCAAATATTTTTATCATATTGCGAAATTCAGAATTTTGAGTATGGAAAATTCATCACATTTTAGATTGAAATGCAACACTTATGTTGGATAAAGAATCCGGGCTTGGCAAATCCGTCCAATATGCAGGCAAATTTCGGAAATTATTCCTCTAAAATACAGAAGGAAAACAAACGGAATACTGTTTTTATTTTTTTCGAAACACATCAGGCGATTCAGAATCATTATAAAAATCAGGCATGGAAAAAATAGTTTATGTTTTTTTAATAAAATTTGATTAAAAAAATTATTTGGAGACAAAATACATGACTCTAAGGACTCAATTGAAATTTTCGTATAATTTTGCTAATGTAGTGAAAAAATCTGGTTCAAATCCGTACAATCTGGTGAGTTGGTCTAACTTTATTGGTATTAAATATTTGGGACTCAATTACTATCAACAAGTGAGCAATTTTTTGAAAAACTGTTGTAAAATTGTGGTCCTGGAATGAGATTTCGAGGTTTTGGATTGTTACACTATTGTTACTCTTGAATAATTTACGTAGTTCATCAAAATTTGATTAGAAAATTCAAATTTTATGTTAAGGACAAAATTTCATTTGGCATCTTCGGACTTTCATGGGGGGGGTTTAACCCCCAAAACCCCCCCCGTTCCTACGGCCATGCCTCAGCGTAAAATCATTTGCAGACGTATGACATGTCGGTATGCTGATATGTCATACAAATAATGTTCGAAAACAAATAAGGATAATAATAATAATCATAAAAAGATAAAATATCAAAATCGAAAGTCATGCATTAAAAGTTTAGCGCCATTGTTAGGCAAAGAATTCCTACTTATGCAGTTCCGTGAAATATAATATTTAATTCGCAGTCAAGTTAAGAATTTAGTATTCTCCTAAGTAAGTTGCCAAAATATAACATTGGTGTATGAGTTAATAACGAAAAACGTTGAAAACATTCACAGAAGTTCGATAGCTCGAAGTACGAACACAAAGTGAGCAGAATCAAAAGAATCTGTAAAAACCATATGTCGTAAGGTGAATTCCTCAAATCAAAATAAATTGTATAATCGTGTTTATTACCTAAGTGATATCATCACAACAGGTGCAGGATTGATTAGACTACAGGCGATACAAAGATTGTATTCGGAGGTTAGAATCATAACACTGATAGAGGTAGAGGTTGATTGGAGGAGTAAACTTAGAAGAAGCAGTAAACGTAAGTTATTACTATCATAATTTATTAACAAATAAGTAAAATCCTAAGTTGTTCATTGTATATTTGCAGAAATATTTTAATACATCCTACGTATTTAAAATATTGGAATCATTGGCTTCCCGAAACTCCACAAACTTAGTTCTTTTAGAAATGGGACACTTTCTTTTGTTTATAGCTCGTTTACTAGTAATCAGACTTTTAAAATTTTGACTGCATTTTGTTGCCTGTAAAAAGTGCTTTTCGACCTATTTTTTTTCAAAATTTAAAATTAAGGCGTTTTTGAGATATTGCAAGAATGCAAGAAAAAAAGAAAAAAAATATTTTGCACAGTTTCCTTCAAAATCCGTCATTATCAAATTGGTAACTGACAAAATCGTTTATTATTCAAAGAATTACTATGTGTGAGTGATGGGAAAGTATGCAAACACTGTCAAAAATGTCCACAAAATTCAAATCATGCATTGGAGTGAAGCACATGATCGGCAACTAAAGTTAAGGGTCATCAGGGAAGTCAAGTCTCATTCCAGCATTTTTAATTTTCAATAAGCGAAAAACTAAGGGTAGATCGCTGAAATGTCAAAAAAAAATTTCTCCGATGAGCTAAAGGTGTTGCCTAGCAATGAGTCATTCAACCTAACCTCAAACAACAATTTTTCGCTAGTTCCAGAGATCGTAAGCTGTATAGCTGGTACCGAGGCTATGGGACAGATGATTTCAGATGAACGACAAAACTTATGAAATACCCTATTGTATACAAATTCCAGCGTATGAATCCTATACCATATCTGCTCATGGCAAGGTTCCTAGCAGATTAAAGTATGTATTCGTTGGAAATTTTGTATAAAATAAAATGATTCGCCAAAATTCTGCTCCTGTGGAAAAAACCAAAATTTTCAAAACGAAAACTTTGGTTTTCGCTGTTTTTAAAAGCCTTAAAAGAGTAATCTTGTATGTAACCTTCGTAACCAACGATCTTTACTAACCGATTATACTTATAGTTCAATTTCATGATGATTTTTCTTCGTTATTTTCAGATTTTGCCAGCAAAAATTCCATTAAAAACGCTCTAAAAAGTGGCTCAATAATAATCAAATTTGTTAAATTAGAAACAGCTGAATCCTCTAAATTGCCCTCAGTTTTTTTTAAAAGAGAAGTATTGGACCGAAAAGTAGCAGAAATTGAAGATGGAGGATGTATCAACTTAAAACACAGATTAGAAGAATTTTAAGTTTGAAAAATTGATCAATTACATGACTGAAATAAGTGTGCGCCAGCCGATAGGAGGTACCAAGAATAAAGTAGACATTTTTCTTACAAAAAAACGATAAATATTTTTTTAAATATCATAACATTACCTTCATTTCCTTCATAGAAAGTATTTATATCTAACGAATGGTTTTTGAGATACACGCATTCGTAACTGTCCCATTTCTAAAAGAACTAAGCTTTATTGAAAAAAGATTCGAATTCAGGACACCAAAATCTTTCAAAATCTTACTAACTTTTATCTACTTATATCTAAAACAGAAAATTCAGATTTCAATTCTTGGAGTTCAGGAAATATGATTTTGCCACTGGCATTTGTTCCATTTTGCATGAAGCGTTCAAATGGTTTAAATGTGCATTTCTGTTTCGTTTTCAAAAAACTTTACGTAAGTTCTACCAAATAAAGCGTGTTGAAGAGTTGTATGAAATTGATTGCTCATCCCAGAAAAATGCACTGTTGCACTATTGCGTAGGAACACCTGCTTCGTGGGGGAGTTTATGACTTATTTTATTTTCAAAGATTTTTCTGCTCAAACAATACATGATTAAAAAAAGCTTTAAAAACAAAATTTTTGTTCTTTTTTTTATTTCATTATTTAATTGGAGGTTGGTATGCAACAAAAGTTTTACATTAAAAGTTTTTTAAGGGGGAGTAGGGTCTAACGAGTAAAAAAAACACCATTTTCACGAATTTTTTTAGAGCTATCGTTTAAACAAATGTATTCAAATTTTTGGTATTATACAAAGCATTTTGTAGAAAAATATTGAAAAATGAGCCGGTGACGGGGCACTTTCGAGGATGCCTTTTAGAAAACAGGATTTGCGGTGGACACTGTATCTCAGCTCAGAATCATCTGAAGTCAAAAAATCAATCGAAAAAATTCGCCATTTTTTATCTGCAAAATCTCTCTAAAGTAAAAAAAAAAGAAAATCGTTGGAGTTTGGTATTTTATATGTAGAAAATATGTTCCAAATTTGAAAAGAATCGGTGAAGTAGTTTTCAAATGACGATGTCCACTGACTTTAAAAATGTGCTTTCGAGAAAAACGCGTTTGAAGTTTCTGCTCTCTCTTGCAGTATTAGATAATAGGAGATAAAGTTTTGCTTCGATTGACTTGAAAATTGCATTCAAATTGCAACATTCTTGAAATGTATGACAATAAGAAAATAAAAAAAATAAAAAAATCGATTTTTTTTAAAGTGTTAGACCCTACTCCCCCCATAGGGAAAACAAAAATTGCCTCAAGCCTCTAGTAACAGAATGGGGGAACAACTTTCATCAATGTTCAAAATCTTCCAATTCGCTCTAAGGTCTGATAGATAAGGCTTAGTTGATTTGAGCATAGAACAAGGATTTTTTTTAAAGAAAGTATTTGCAAAAAATAAGACCTTCAATAAAAATCATAAAAAATCATTTTTCGAAAGTAAACGATTAAAAGTTTGCAGTTCAAATCGGATTTTTACAAACACAATCTAAATGTAGGATTGGAATTGAAGAATTTTGAATTTGATTAAAAAAAAAACAATACACCGAGAAAACATGGAATTTAATACAGATTTTTTTTCTTCGTGAAGATTACTTATTTCTTTATCGTAAAATATTATGATATAAATCAATTCCAGTTTATTTCATTTAACAAAACTGTGGTTCAAGTTGTAAATCTTAATTGAAATTTAAATTTCGAATGAATTATTTTATAGTGAGTTTTAAATTATGGATCGTTATATTATCAAGAATCAAAAACTTCGAATCTGAATACGAAACAAAAATTTCGGATGGTTTTAATTTTTTTGTTTTTCATATTCGGTATTATCTACATATTGAAAATGTAAATGCGTTTCGAAAATCACGAATCAATTTTTTTATGAAATGCAAACCAAATGTGAACCAGGATCTCAAAACAGCTTTTTTTTCTAATTTCTTATGGTGATTCTTTCTGCTCGAATCAAGAATCTTTAGCTGGATACAAAATCCGCAATATGACAAAAGAAACTCAATTTTTATTTCGATAATCAGGATCAACGACCTTTAACCCTTCATTTCATGATTTTTTATTTTTTCTCGAAAAAATTGTCAATAGTGCGCAATGATGAATACATTAAGGGAAAAATAAGGAAAAAAATATTATTTTCACATATTTCGGTTATTTAGTAAAAATATTTATTGTTGCAAATTTGCAACAACATGAAACGGTTACACCTTTTTTTCTTCACACTCGACAACTGGAAATAAATGCTTATTCCTAATTTCTTTTGCACTAATCATAGTTTTCGCACAGGAACTTCGCAAATCTAGATTTCTGGACACCGGAAAGTTAAGAATTTATCTGGGAGTAGTTATGTATATTGGTTTTCCACCATGGGTGCACGGATTCACCGCAGTTTCTGCCTAAGTATGTGCTCACATGCATTCTTGGACCGACCCCATGGCTTCGTATGTAGGTATATTTTGGAAGAACGAGTCAATCAGGTTACTTAGAGGTATTCCGGCATCCGTGCATATACCTGGCCAGCTGGCAGCTGGTTAAACATTCATATAATCAGTTATAAGAGGAAACACATCTTACCTGTCGGCTTCTTATCTTCGAACCCAAAAGTTGTCTCGCCGATACCGGGAATCGAACCTAGCCTGGCACATCGGAACCAGACCCGCACCAGCTTATCCACTAGACTACAAAGACTCTCGAGAAATTAGCTAGGAGTAGTTATGCGATAATATACCACCTACTGAGGAAATTATTCCTTACGTTTGCTTGAAGGTGCTAAAAAAACGAACACACACATATAGGATCTCAGTGAAACTTCATGTTTCTTTGAAGAGATCTAATTTACTTGACTTTAAGGCTTACATCTTTCAAGGATTTTATGGCTAGCATCTTACCACCAGACCACGGAAAGAGCACTATATGTGCCGTGATCGGGATTCGATCTCATGGACTCTGGCTTAGATGGCTGGAACGCTATCCTCTAGGCCACGACCGGCGGCAAAATGGAAAGCTTCTTACCTATACAACTTTTCTGAACATAACCTTGAACAAATTAACACAAATCAATTCCGAAAATGTATTTAAATTGGTTCTGATAAAGATTCTTAATCCTAAATCATACCATAACTATATGCCAGTTTTAATAAACAAACTTGATATTGAAGAGCAAAGTCTCAATTTAGTTTTGAAGGAATGATTCAATTACAAATTACATTAAACTATTAAATATCATTTGTTGGCAAAATTAAAAGAACAGTAAAGATTTCTTCGGAATGAGCATTAGAATTTGGAACATGATTCTAAAATTAGAATTCAAACTTGAAATCAGTTTAAGAATAAAAAAGAAATTAAAATAAAACTAAATTCGAGAACAAAAAGTTTCAATTTAAAATCAACTTCCAGAGCTTCCAGGAAAAGGTTGAATAGTATAGATAAAGAGCATTTTTCGTCGATTGATAATAAGAAACGGCTCATACTTTAGTAAAAAATAATGAGCATTGTAATTTTCAATCAAATCATTCATTCATCTCTAAGAAAAAAAAAGCAAAACAATACTTCAAACCTCGGTTATCGAATGTTGGCAGATAGTACTGAATTTTCAAGTGGAAAAATTAAAAAGCGTATTCGTTGTTTGTTTTTAGATTTTTAAACTCTCTGGATAAAGCCCCGTACTTGAGTTTGAATCACGTTGAATAATATAGAACTTTTGAAAATTGGTGTATGCTTATTTTGCAAGTTATGAAGGCATCCGACATTTTTTTTTATTCAAAATATGTATTTGTTATACCAATGGGCCGCGGAAAAAAATCAAAATAATGTGTTTTACATACGCTGAATTACAAATCCTAAATAAGTTAATTATTCGGACCCGTCCTAGTTTAAAGTTTGAAAAATTTTGAACTTTTTATAATATTTTTCTAGTTTTGATAACGGTTTAGAGCAAAACTTTTATTTTTTTCACCTCGGGGGCCCTCTTTATTCAGGGGAGGGGGGGGGGGGGCAATTTTTCTCATCCCCCCCCCCTCATAATACGGCCTGAACATGATAATAAATCATTAATAACGAAAACATTGTCATCGGGAAACAAAAAACACTGTTTAACGATGCAAGTTTCGAAAACACACTATGGAACCCATATAACTTGCTAGGGTACTACCGTTGCATGGTGTTGCATATTTGCAACAGTTATTGAAAACCCATTATATAAGAGAAAAAACAAAAAAAAAATCTCAAATTTTGTTTATTATGTGAATTACTTTAGTGGGAATACGAAAATATTTTTTTTGAGTCGAAAAAAAATTCTCAATATGAATTACACTAGGCCAAAAATTTGAAAAATTAGGCTTTTTCCACATTCCATATTTTTCAGATTCAAGTGGGTTTTTTTGGTTCCTATAAACACTAAAAATATTTTTTTTTAATTGAACGTGATCTTGAAATTATAAATATTATTCCCATTGAAAA
Source organism: Uranotaenia lowii (assembly GCF_029784155.1). Lineage (NCBI taxonomy): Eukaryota > Metazoa > Arthropoda > Insecta > Diptera > Culicidae > Uranotaenia > Uranotaenia lowii. The sequence continues at coordinate 120,801,738 of NC_073693.1, read as the reverse complement.
AAAAATTTACTTTTTAGCTAAATGTGAAGTTTAGAACAGTTTTAATTTATTGTTGCATATTTGTAACTTTATGAAACGAAGGGTTAAAATGACTTAATTCTAATTTAAAATTTAATATAAACAAGAGAGAAAATTCAAAAAAAAAAACTCTATAGTAGAACTGAGATTAGTTTTCAAGAATATGACATCATTTCTGACTTGAAGTTGTTACTCTTTACTAACCTTACTTAATCATCATAATTTGATTAAAAAATCAAAATTTTGACTGTAGAGTGTACCTCGTTTGCTTCTTCTTGACATTCATGGGGGAGGGGGTTAGGCTTTAAATAACCCCCCCCCCCCCCCATCAGAATTTTGACTGTAGAGTTCTTTGGTTTTGAAAAGTGTTATGGTTGAGTTCTGAAATCCCAAATTTAGAAACAAAAAATTGAAATCAAAAACGACTATAAATTCTGACTCCTAGATTTTGGCTTTCAATTTTCTTAAGGATTTTGAATATTTATAAAACTTGCACTGAATATTTTGCATAAAATTGAAAACTTACATTTTACCAGAATTTCAGATCTTTTGATTTTTGTACAAAACCAAGTTTTCAAAACTTAAAAATGGAACTTAACATTTGAAACTAAAATTCGGATTTTGACATTTAGGCGACTATTAGTTGATTAAAAAAAATCATCCAGATATTATCTGGAACCTACAAATGAGATTTAACAATCATCATTTAAATTCCAGAACTTTGATTTTCGTTCTTATCATAAAAACTGACCATTCATTTGGTCGCAAAACTTTCAATGAAGAAACTGAAGGTAATAAAATGATTTTTAATAAAAATTTTAATTACAAAAAAAAATTACAAATACTCTTTATTTACTGGCTGAATTCCCGAGGTGATTATGTAGAATTTGTTTTGCCATGTTTCTTGGCAACATCTGAATAAAAGAAAAAAATATTCAAGATTGTCCTTTTTTTAAACCAACACAATGCTGCCAAAATTTTGTAAGTAATCCGATACGTTTTTACACATGAAATCAAGAAAAGTTTTATTTTTATTTTGGGATCTTCATTCTGATTTCACAGTGTAGATATTAACACATATACCAAATACAATTTATCGCGTTTTTCCGCTTGTCGCGAGTGCGTTTCACTGAAAAGCTTTACTCAAATGTGATACATTTTACAAAAAAAAAACTTCTTTCTACAAAATTATAAACAACACTTTCTAAAACTCAAAGATACTAAATTTGTAGAATTTGGTCCTTTAGTTTCTGAGGTAGAGAATGCCAAATTTTGTTGTTTTCAGGCTTAGATTTCTTTGCGGTTCTTAATAACTTAAAATATATTTCAAGTTAAAGACCATGGACAAAATATGTAAAACGGCGTTTTCAAAAACTATTGAATATATTAACAGTTTCAAAACTGTATTCATCCAATTTTTTTTTTAAATTTCTGTAATTCCTTTAAAATTCATGCAGTAAGTAGTTAGTAAAATTGGAGCTAGTAAAAATTATTTTTTAAGGCAAAAACCACTATTTATAAATCCGGAAACAGATGTCAGACTTCCGAATTCCAAATGCAGAAAATTTAAGCAAAATGCATAGTTTCAAATTGAAAAAAAAATGGTATACAAGCATACAAAATTTGAACGGCAGAAATGAATTATTGTCTGAATTCCATTCTCAGAAGTTCTTTTTTCATTACTCTAAAATAAGGTTGCCTGATTGCCCGGTTTTATCCGGATTTACCCGGATATTTGATACACAATTTTAGAATAGTCCGGCCCGGCCCGGATGCCCGGATTTCATTGAAAAATGCCCGGACTTTGCCCGGTTTTTTTTTTCACTTTATCCGGCAAATGAAACAAAAAAAAATAAATTGGGCTGCAATTTTTTTTATTTAGCCACCAAAACAAAAATGTTGGAGCAGATTTTGGAAAAAAAAAACCATTAAAGAATTTTTCAAAAACTGAAATACGATTTCAATTTTGATTTTGAATTTTGATGAAATAATTTTTTTTTCCAATTCTTCTATCTTGAATTTTCTTGAGTAATTTCTGGGTTTTGACAAAATTTGCTCGGATTTTCGGTCTCGATTGAGAAATGAAATGCCTTGGTTTTGCCAGGTTTTTTTTTTATAAAAATTTACTCTAAAATTATAAATAATTTCAAAGGAAAAAATTCCAAATACAGACATGATTTTTGTTGTTGTTAGGTGTTCATAGTTTTAAGCGGGATGTTTAACAGAAAGTTTTTTTCAAGGATATTCGGATGCAAGATGGTAAATTTGTGACGCAAATGCGTGACCTCTTGCGGAACGCATTTTCATAGTCGAAACTTTTGAAAACATTGTAATTTTGTTTATCGTCGCGCTTTAACGTCATTTTTTAATCGACGTTTCTCGGTGGATTTTATATATTCAAAAACGTTTTTACCAGTTTTCCAGACGTTTCGAGCTCCTCTGGCTTTCGCTCATCTTAAAAGGACACTAAAATTATATTTTTAACACTGAATTTTCATCTTACTAACATTATTAGATCACAAACTCTAACATACAAATGTAAACTAAAATCATAACGAAATGTTTCGAATTAAATTATTATTGACGAAGACCATTAGATCGTAAGTTTTTTTAAAAAAATATTATCAATTACATTAAAATTTAGCGTCAAAATATAACTTTAGTGTCCACTGAACACCAGCGAAAGCCAGAGTAGCTCGTAATGCCAGGACAACTAAGCAAAAAAAAAGGTTTTTGAATCTAAAATCCGCCGAAAAACGTCGATAAATAAAATAACACTTTTGAAAACAATATTCAAATGACACAAAGTATTAAAAATTATAATAGGTAGAAAATCCTAAGAACTATGACAGCGGAAAGATGAGTCTTAACGCCACATCTTTTAAATTGTCGCGCAACATACTGATGTACTGCAGTGGAAAACTCGAAAGCTTTATAAGAAGAGTTCTCTGCGAGAAACAAAAAAAAAATCATTATTAGCGCTTTGGTTCTCACCCCAGACAGCGAAGTTTGAAGAATTCAAATTTTTGATGATTGATGGGGGGCTATTCGGGCTATGGTGTGCTTAATTTAAAAACATATTTCAAAAACTAATCTCTGAAATGACAAGTTTGTATTGAAAAATTAGCAATTCTGATGTCAGAACAATTTTTTACAATTTACCATGTGTAAATCTTTTTTGCAAAACTTTGGAAGAAGTTGTTAAACATTTTTAGTTTTATTTGATTTTGTTCGTTCCGATTGTAAAATCATAAATCAAATCCTTTCACCATGCTGATCATATAAATACCAGCCAGGTTATGCGAATAACTATTTCTGATTCTCGTGCAGCAAAAATGAATCTGTGAATCTTTGATGGAAGCTTTCCGTTGAGCTGTTTTGCCGCAACATCCTCTGTTTTGTCACATGATGTCTTCAATGTCGCGCAACATTTTAAAATGTTGCAGAGGAAAACCTCCAAAGCTTTACTCATTGCATACAAGTAGAGATTGAATTCAAGCTCGAAAAAGCTTCCTCTGGTCTCTTGAAGCGCTAGCTCGAATAGATCCGATTTTAGTTTGTTTCCCATCCAACGTTCGACTCACTTTACCCGGTCTTGGTTGAACACTTTTCATTTTCATTGCGGACAAAATACGAGATATCTTGGTTTTTCGCTTGACGCGAATACGTTTCACTGAGAAGCATAACTCAAATGTGATAAATTTTATAGAGAAGCTTTATTGTACATATTTGTGCACAACATTTTCGATAACTCAAAAATGCTAAATTTGTAGAATTTGGTCCAATCGTTTCTGAGATAAAGAATGCCAAATTTTAATATTTCTGGCTTAGATTTCTCAGCGGTCCTTTTTGATTAGAGAATTATTTTGATAAAAAAATTTAAATGTCAAATCTAGGAGTTTAGAAAAGACAAAAACAAGAAAAATATTCCACGATTGCATGAAATGTTTTTCTTGGTAGTTAAATAAGTGACGAATTCATCTAAGTTCCCTTTTTTCTATGTTTCTGTGTTTTATCTAGAAACTTGAATTGATCTAAATTTTCGACCAAAGCTTGATTAGTTCTAATTTCTCCTAAATCGAACCCAATTCCCATTTCGCGCTACATAATTGCGGAGTTATGCGTATCAGTAGCATTCATCCATTACTGTGTGTACACCCATATTGATTGAAAACAACAATCCGAAGCATGAAAAAATATAGCAGATCCCCCAAGCTGCTTTTGCCCAAAACCCGCTGCCAGCCGTCAAAACAAAAGTAGGGCTCTTCCGCCCGATAATTAACTCTTGCGTGTGTTTTTTTCTCCTTTTTTCTGAGCATCTCTTCACGAGATCTCAGCTCAGCTCGTTCCCGATGCTTACGCGCCGGCGCCCATCTCCATTGCCGAGGGTGAGCTTTAATTTGCTCATAATTAATTTAACTGCCGCGAAAAACAGAAGCAATTTGAATTGCGCTCCCATACGCATAGCGCAGTAAGAAACGCAGAGCGGCGCATAAGCGCAATATAGGGGTAGACCGAGAAAAAAAACTGGAATATTTTTAATCTTCAATTTTCATCTCATCTCCACTGAGAGGCACCTTCGAAATCGAAAATTTTCGGGCAAAATAAGTTTATCAACCTACAGTATTGGATAGTTCTTTAAAAACAGTTTATCTCATATAATTTTAGTTAACGGGCTTTACTTTAAATATAGCGTTGAATAACAGCTTTAAAAGCCTTTTAAAAACTGTCCACAACACAGCGTTTCAATTCACTGTTAGACTTGTTTGTTTGTTTTTGCTTCAACGCTTAAGCATAATACTGTACCGAAATTAACATGCACCTCAATTAACTCTTGTTCGAGCTTATCTGATGGTTCGGACAAATCGCTTGAATTTCGATCGAACCGGTCCGATAATAATTGAAACTATAATTCACAGTTAAAAACAAGAAAGGGAAAAACAAAACCTTGGAACACCTCCCCACATGAATCCCCCCCATCGATGTGGGTCACATTTTGTGATTAAAAGTAAATTTTGTTCAAGGTTTCCGTCATTTTGTTTTTGTTTTTCGTCGGTTTTATTTTCTGATATATTTTGTTCGATTTCGGAACTCACTGGAGTCGAACGTAGCCGAATTCCGGTTTAATACGAATTGCTCAAGTAAAGCTCAAACATGCCACGCATTGTTGGCTCTCTCGGTATCGATGAGGTTGCTCTATTAGCTGGCTATGGACCTTGGGAAGACTATCACAAAACTTCTGTCGGAATGCAATGTCAGCTTTTTGACATTTACCAGGTGGTTGGTACTAATTGACCTCGGAGGAACCAATGGGTGGGCTGATGATTATTAATGTTTCCGGTGCAATTGAAGAGAGCGGAGTTTGACAATCGAATGGTCGATCACAGATCCAGTGTGGATCGAATTTTTGGTTTCTTCTTTTGTCCCTGAAACTTTTGAGATATTTTTTTTCTTTTTTCCTGTCTTCTGGAACTTTGAAAATCATAAGTTGTAAGAGGGTACGTCCCAATTTTTCTACATATTATTTGGAAGAATGACAGTAGAGCCTGGGAAGTCTGAAATTCATTTAGTGTCGTTGCATTGAATCAATATTCCTTTTCCAAGTACAATAATCAATTTTGTTTGTCAATAAATGTATGTATAGATATGGGATTTTTTATTTAATGATATGGCATATTTTCCTTAAAATTTCTAATTATGTTCAATTTTTATTATTTCAAGTGCACACAACTCTGTTTTTTCAACGAAAATCATTAGTTAGCATTTCAAAACGCCTTGCAATATTATAAGTTTTTCATAAAAACTAATTAAAAAAAAAATTAGTAGGGGAGATAAGGGCATAAGGGCATAATGACCATCTTAAAAAGGGCGCTTATTTAACCATAGAAAACAGCTATAATATGTGAATTACATCATTGTTTCATGTTCAGACACTAAAAAAATAAATTTGCTCACTAGCTGGATCTTTAAAAAAGTAATTAAAAACGTTCAAAATACCTTTTAAATTGTTTTGCCGAAAGCTGAAAATAAGTCACTGTGGGGGCGTAATGAGAACCGTGCTGGGACAGTATAAGCACCATTGATCGGGCAACGATGAGCATTTTCTGTCGTACAATCTAGCAGCGACTTCAAATCGACAGAATTATAGAGCTACAGCTTGAATTTTTTTTCATCTGACGATTTGGCCTATTGGTAAGGAGTCGAAGAGGTAATCAAATAACTTGAGTTCGATTCCTGGTCGTGGTGAATTTCTTTTTTTCATTTACCATTCATGATCGACACATTTTGCACTAAACGGTGAATCATAGATCCATCAAACAAAGCAATAACCAAAATAATGTATGTCTGTTTGTAGAATACAAACAATTCACACACAAACTCATACATTATGTTTCTGGTGCTTTTTTTTGGCGGATGATGCTACTAGCCGAAAAATGAAAAAAAATCGCCTCGACCAGGAATCGAACTCGAGTCTTATGATTACCTCTCCGACACCGAACCAATAGTCTAAATCGTCAGATGTAAACTAGTCAAGCTGTGGCTCTATAATTCAGTTTACTTCATCGAGTTGAATTCGCTGCTAGATTCTACGACAGAAAATGCTCATCGTGCCCCGATCAATGGTGCTCTGCTCGCCTCGAGTCAACTAGTTAAAGTAAAAACGCATTTTCAAAACAATTGTATTGAAGAAAAAAAAATGATGGTGAAAATTGAAGAGTAATGTGTACATCATGTTGCTGTGCTTACATAGATCAAAATGATTTAATTATCATAAGAGCTTATTCTCCGGTGCTCAAAAATTTTAATATTTTCGTCACTTGAGAACCTAGTTGGTTTTTTTTAATATTTCTGTAAAGATGATAAGTAAATTTCTTTTTTGCTGAAAAATCAATACTATAGGAACTACAAAACTGTTCCTCGTGAAAATTTATTTCAGAAAATACGTATTTCCTTAGAAAAGATGGGTGGCCAGCAAACATAAAATCGCATTAAAATGATTACTCAAGTCATTGAAAACGTTACTGCGAATCGTAATTCCAACTAACGCAAGTAAAAGGTCGTAAAAATCGTTACTAGAAATCGGATTAAATGGTTTAAATCGGATATGATAAAAAGTCCGCCATGTTTGCAGATTTTGAAGACGATTTCGTTCCTTTTTTTTCTCCCGCGTGGGTCAAGTGAGAGAACAGCTTTGTTGTTCTCTCTGCGACCAGCAGTGTCACCAGATTTCTAAAAATCAGATGGTGTATTTGCAAGAATTGTCCAATGACAGAGGCAGAAAATATTGTCGCTGGCAACGGTTCGCATGCTTTGAGAGAAAAAACTTGTGCTCTCTTGCATGCTTTCAGTATGTATGAATAAGGTTTCGAATATCGTCCAAATCGTATACTCTTATCTCTTTAGCCAGAATTTGAAAATATGTATGTATATTGCCTCCACTTTGGTAGGTAAATGCTGTTTTTTCGAGTTTCATACGATCATTCTATAATGTTTATGAAACGTATAGCAAACTTGTTGAAAAATGTACCTACAAAAATGTTTGGTAGGTGCCCAGTTCGCTCCGGGTGCTCGTTATGCCCTTATCTTCCCTAAGAAATTTCTACATGCTAAATGGTAAACAAACTTCAAAAATTGTTTTTGGAAAGACCTCAAGGAAAAGACAAGGACAAAACATTTTGGCTTGTTGGATACAAAAACTCAAAGAGAACGTGTATTTTATTTTCATCAATAATGACAATTCTTATCGCCGGAATTACACAATTAGTTTTAGAAGACAATGATAAACTGACAATATTTAGAAATTTAAATGTAATGTTCGCCTTGGTTTATCTTTATACCTGAATATTATCAAATTCTTGAAGGTGATGAAAAGCTTTAGAAGATCATGAAATGTCAAGGAAAGAAAGGAGATAAGCTGTAAATATCATGAAATTTTCAATAAAAAAAGATATAACGGCTCACCGACGAGACTTGAACCCACAATTTCTGCCTGAGTACAACAGCGCCTTAGCCAGTTACATCATGGTGAACGTGACGAAACAGGCTCCAGTATTCGTACTAGTCGAGCTCCATCGGTCGACTTCCTCATGAGGGTCCAAAAATGTTCATCCCTAAACACAAAATTTTAAATTCTTAATCAACTTTTGATGAAAGACTAAAGTAAATCAAGAGTCGACTCTGAACTGAGGCCGAAACCTAGAAATTTTATCCGAAGTTCACAATTCTTCTTAAGTTTAAAAATAAATTTACTCGTTGATAGACATTTAAGGACTGTACTCGAAAAGCGCTATCAAAAGTTATTCACAAAAGGAGTTGGTGCATGAATTTTGGGTACAGTCCTTAGTCCCGAATATCGAATTTTTAATAAGATTAGACTCACTAAGGTTGCCAGATTGTCCGGATTTTGCTCGAATGTTCTCAGTTTATTTGCAATATCAAAGAAAAATTCCAATTGCGTGATCCCAATTATGTATTTGGCGTCCAAAACATTTTTTGAGCAAAGTTTATCCGAATAATCTGGCTAATATGTTTCGATGAAATAAAACAACCATTTTTAGATTTTTTTTTTCTCTTAAATTGAAGAGCTCCTCAATTTTCCTAAATATTGCTCAGATTTTGGGTTGTGAAAATAGTGTTCTACCCGGGATTTCCTGATCATTTAAAGCTGATCCGGCACCTAGTTCCTGATTTCCTGATTTCCTAATCGGGCGCTTAAAATTTCTTGGAAATTCCCGAAGCCAATAAAAAGTGCTAAAATACTAAAAATGTGCACGATGTTAATTGGAAAAATGGATCAGATTGAGCAACGAAAATGATATTTCTAGCTTGATATATGACTTAGACATTTCCATTTTTTTCTGAATACTGTTTAATACATCGAATTTGATAAAAAATGTTTTTTCGTTCGAAGACTTAAAGTAAAAGTTAAAAACCAAAAAGAATCTATAAAACTAAAAAGTTCCAATGATAAAGAGCTACGTAATGAATGTGAATGTTCTATTTTGCAACACTCATCATTTAGAACTTCATCGGCATAAGCAAGGAAATGACGAATTTTGAAACAAAAGGACAGTTTTCTAAAAATTTACCAGATTTGATGAATAACCTGAAGTGTAGCTAACCTACTTCCATTGATATTGAAAAATCTTTCTCAATTATTTCAATTTTTTGCAGCAAAAAGCAGTCCAGTTTGTCGGTTAAAGTACTTAATTTTTGGGTCTTGGATTTTATAATTTCTAATCTAATTTTTGTGGCTTTGGAAAAGTTTGTAATGTTTTGCCAAACTAGTTGCTACCTAAAAATTAAAAAATACTCTATAGATTAAGGTTCGTATGCAGTAGAGTGCTTAAATCTTCATTTTAAATCTTTCCCGGGATTCCCAGGAAAAGAATCGTCAGATTTCTCGATTTCCGGAAACGCTAAAATGGCCGGGAGATGGACACATTAGTTGTGAACTTTGAAATAGAATGCCAAGATTTTTCTAGGTTGTTAAATAAAATAGCCTGGATGTTCCCTGCCCGGATAAATATCTGGTAAACTTAGGTTTGAATCATTCCCGATGTTCTGGTTCCAATTTTTTTTTTGTTAAAAATCAAAATTAGTTGCTTGTGATCGTATTGTTGAATCTGTATCCAGTTTGTTATGTTTGATTTTCAGTTCGGTTCATCATTGGGATGAATGTTTAAAATATAAAACTAATTTTAGGGATTCGGATTTTCAATTCTACTCTTAATTGTTATTCAGAATTGGAACCCTTAATGGTGATCCAGGATTAAAATATCAGTGTTTCATCATTTCGAATTTTCATTCAGATTCACTATTTGCATTACGAATGAATAATAGAAGAAATAATTCATATAAAAAGATCAAAGATTCAAAATTCATATAAGAGGTTCTTCGTTAAGGATTCTGTTATAAAATGCTTTTTTTAGTTCTAAATTCTATTTCAAATTTTAGTTTAGAACTTGGATTCAGAAATCGATTTCAAATTAGGAATTCAGAATTTGCATTCAGGTTCAAACTGCAGAATTCTGATTCGGAATTAAAATTCAAAATTGCCCTAGAAACACCAAACAGATGAATACCACTTTTATAAAAAAAAGGTCTGATCTGATTTTCAAGATTGCGTTCTTTAAAAAATTTAAATTTTTCTTTTTATTCTTTTTCGCAGGATTTTAATAATGAAACGAAATAAATTATTAATGTTAATCTACTTTTATTAAAATATGTAACTTCTAAAACACGAATGACATGAAAGTGTTGAAGTGTCTATAATTAAGCAAACAAAATAGTTTTAAGCTTCAGGTTCAGGAAAATTCAGCTGCAAATATAATTTATTGGTATGTTGTTTAACATTATTTACATATGTGTATTGTAAATATTCAAAAATCAAGATTTAAACGTAAATCTTAATCTGTCTAGTTTACAAGTGTTGAAAATAAATTTGATTTGAACTCCAAACCAGTTTTTCTTCCAAATGGAGATTTCAAGATTCCGTTTTTTTTTAAACTGGAAACTTACAGGACTTATTTTCGAAAGCAATGATTTCTAGCAAATAACTGATATTCTAGGTATGAATTTTTAAACTAGTTTTTATGCATGAATTTTTCAAGCAAAAATGTTATTAGAAAATTTTTGCCATTAATTTTGGCGGCTTGTAAATTTATTTGAGCACATTCACATAAACAAGAATCTTCGATGACTCTCGATGAATTCTTGAAATCTTAAATTTTGCATTATTACTTTTTTATTGACGCACTCTGAAAGTCCAGGAAAAAACCCCTTAATCCGACCTTGAATGTAAAATTTACACTCCTCATTTAAAACGCTATAGGGGAGATGGGGGCATAATGGCCACCTTAAGGAAAACGGTTATTTAACCATAGAAAATAGCTATAATATGGAGGTTACATTATTGTTTCGTGTTCAGACACTTGAAAAGCCTATTCCCTAACGGGCAGAAACGTGAAAAACTAGATGAAAACGTTAAAAAATGCATTTTAAAAAATTTTGCCGAAAGCTGAAAACCAGCCACTGTGGAGGCATAATGAGAACCCCCCCTGAGGCAGTATGAGCACCATTAATCAGGGGGCAAGATGTGCGTTTTCTGCCGGGGAATCTAGCAGCGAATTCAATTTGATGAAGTCAGGTGAGTCATAGATTCATCAAACAAAGCAATAACAGAATAATCCAGGTCTGTTTGTAGAATACAAACAATTCACGCACGCTCATACATTATGTGCTTTGTTCGGAGGATGATGCTACTAGCCGTATAATGTAACAATAAAAAAATCGATCATGAATTGTAAATGGAAAAAAATGACCTCGAACAGAAATCTAACGCTAGTCTTTTGATTACCTCTCCCAATAGGCTAAATCGTCGGATGAAAACTAGTCAAGGTGTGGCGCTATAAATCAATTTTAATTCGCTGCTAGATTCTACGGCAGAAAATGCTCATTATGCCTCGATAATATGGTGCTCTATATGCCCCTAGTCAACAAATTTAAGTAAAAACGTGTTTTAAAATTGATAAAAGTGAAAAATCAAAAATTTCATGATGTTAAAAATAATAAACAATGTGTAAATCATGTTGCAGTGCGTACATTATAGATCAAGGTTATTTTAAGATCATAAGAGCTTATTTCGTGGTGCTCAAAAATTATAATATTTTCGTAACTTGAGAACCTAGCTAGTTTTTTTTAAATATCTCTGTAAAGATGATAAGGAGATTCCTTTTTTTGTGAAAAATTAATACTATAGGAAGTACGAAACAAATCCTCATAAAAATTTATTTAAGAAAATACGTACTTTCGTAGAAAAGAGTAGTGCTCATTATGCCCTGGGTGCTCGTTATGCCCTCATCTCCCCTACATCTCTTATTTCTCCCCCGGTTTGAACAAAATTTATACAGTGAGCGAAATAAGAATAGCACCACTATGTATTTTGCTTGTTAAAATATGAATGATTGAAATTTACGAAAATTTTCTTCCACAGTTTGTTCTGAATTGCTTAACGGATAAATCAAGCATAAGTTTACTTTTTTTGAACGTAGCAATTGGCGTTGAGGACCAAAAATGTGAAAAAAGGGTGCGAAATAAGAATAGAACCACTTGAGTTTTTTAACAAAAACATGATTATTTTTAAATTTTCAAATTTCTTAACGCTAGAGGAGCATCTCTTGAAACCCTCTTTTAAAATCTTTGAAAACATTTGGGATTCTGGAAAACTCCTTAAAATGCAGTTATCTATTCAAATAATTCGTAGAAGCATTATTATTCACATTTACACAGTTAATTTTTAAAAATAATCATGTTTTTGTTAAAAAAAACTCAAATGGTTCTATTCTTATTTCGCACCCTTTTTTCACCTTTTTGGTCCTCAACGCCAATTGCTACGTTCAAAAAAAGTAAACTTATGCTTGATTTATCCGTTAAGCAATTCAGAACAAACTGTGGAAGAAAATTTTCGTAAATTTCAATCATTCATATTTTAACAAGCAAAATACATAGTGGTGCTATTCTTATTTCGCTCACTGTAGTTTTGGAAACCTCGTTATGAAACGTTTACAAGACATTATTCACCCACAACACTTCAGTTTTCGTTATTCAAAGTTAAAGAAAAAAATCATGCTTTGAAAAAAGGTTGTAGATGAGCTAGGGAATGCTAAAAATAATTACAGTTAGTGTCCAAAAAAACTGAAGTTAGAAGCTATAAGTTGCACATAAGGAATTTCTTTGAAATTTTTTAATACGATAACCACAAAAATGTAAAAAAAGATGTAAAAACCGTACTGTTCCATCAATGAACCGTCAAAATTGTTTAAGTCATATCAGATAAATTTTGGAAAGAGAATTTGAAAATTGACGCATAATTTGGTACATTTTTGCATCTTGATTCTCAAAATACTAAACACAGAGTTTTTGACGAACAGGTAGCTGATTTTTCAAACTTTTTGTCAATTTGCAATTGTTAAGGGGCTGAAACGGGTAAAAATTTTAGGTACGGTACGGATGAGGGTTAAAGAAGTTCAACTCACTTGATGTCGCGTTTTGAACATTAGTTTTCGAAAGCAGGTTGAAAAGAAGGGAGGAATGTACCCTTTAAGAAAAACTATCAGATACAATTAAAAATCACAATAAGATTGCGATATATTGAACTGCTCACTATTAATTATTTACATGGTGTCTACTAGTCAGGCATCACTTTTTACAGGCCGGAAATGGATTTATTGCATTATTTAAGGGGTCTGCATTCAATTATCCCCAAAAACCATAGCCTGTTTACCATATTTAAGATCAAGGGTTCCACTCTTAGCTTGGTTTGAACTTCGTGTTGATCCTAGAGTGGCTCCTTATACTTCTCAACCATTTGGTCAAAAAAAAAATCAGAAAAAATCAACAGTTCATGAGTTTTTAAGTCGACAATGAAGAATTTTCGAGGCGCAAAATGCGCAAAAGGCGTAAATTTGTGCAAAATTATTTTTAGCTTTTTTGCATCGTAAATATCTCAAACACACGTTAACTTAAAAATCTGGCAAAAAAAGACGAAATAGTCCTTTTCATAACCAACACAACGCTGCTAATGTTTTGCATATCCGATCTCTAGTAATGTAACTAAGTGATCATAGCTTTAAGATTCATTTATAATCCTATATTAATAATTACTTTAGAATTTTTTTTAAATTAGCTTCAATTTTGAAGTGGAGTCTTTCGATACAACAAATAAACTCGTTGTGTCAGAACATGCATTTGAACCTGGTTTGATTTAAAAACACACCCCAAATTGTTGAAATTATGTTGTTATTGGCTGTATTTTGTAACGGACTCCGTTTTTAAAGTAGTAGAGTTCATTCAATTGAATAGAAAATTCCTTTGCCTCAAAACTCTCTTACGTACAAATTAGAATAAAAATCAATCGGATCGAAAGTACTAGAATGATTATTTATAGAAGCTTCCCACTCTAGAATTAATAAGAGGAGTTTTTCATGAAATTCTCCAACAAAAATCTGTATGGCTTATGGTGGGAATAACTAAAATGTAAAAAGTAGATACTCATATTTAAGTTATTTCAACCATTAATCTGTACTCATTTATTTCAACTCCAGAACGACGAACTAAAAACCACTATACAAAATTTACACGTTCCTTACGCTGCTGCCTGCATCAATTGGGTGTATCGTCGGATGTTTCATCATAACCATTCACATGGTAGGGTCAGTCAGTCACTTGCTCAAAAAAGTGTGTACGATCTGCATAAAATGTAAAGGTCACCTCGTTAATTGCTTTCTACCGGCGGCAACGACGAGACACATGGTGACAAGCAAAAGTGAACCGTACGTGTGGATTTTATGTTAAAAAAATGAATCGCGACACCAAAACTGGGTGCCCTTTGGAAAACATCGGACCGGTACTGAGAGTTCATTCTACCTTTAGTGGGTCATTATGCTAATGTATGTTGAAAATAACGACGAATATTTTAAACGTTTTTTTATTTGTTGGGAATTGTGGGAACTTTTGAAAAACAATTCTGAGTGATCGATTGCCAAATTACACTATCTGTAACTAAGCCATCACCTGCTAATCGAGAGATCGAGCAGCAGATAGCAAACAAATGACGGATCATCAATTCGCCAAAAAAACATAACAACCGAATTATGTAACGCGATCGTTACGCGTCCGTCGGGAAAGCTTTTGCCCAAAAAAAATTCGAACAAAATACGGAAAATACGACCAGAAAATTATTCGGTCAAATGAAACAATTAACGGGTGATAAAACGTAAACTAAATCCCATAGATGCCTTTCACATGCGCTAGAGAGCTCGGTTCGAGTCAGTCCGTCTCGCTTACGCTTAGTAGCGGCGATTTAAAACTTTTTTTCCTCTTCTGAATGACGCTCGCGCAATAACAAAACGGTCATTTATGCATCCATTTAGTGTAAGGTGTGGAGATAGTCGCTGTTTCGTTTTTCTATTGGAAGCTCGCCGACCACCGCTAGCTGGCTAATCGGTGGGAAAAAGTTTCAGTAATTGAATGACAAATCAGATGAACGTTTTGGATGAGCCCGTTTCTGCTGTTATGGTTGTTAGGGGGAATTCGAATTCAGCTGACCGGTTATGTCACTGATGGCATAATTCTTGACGTTGCTCTTGGGTTGGGAATACAGTAAAGTAACAAAAACATCACATAGCGGTTCGAAATCACGTTTAGGGGGAGAAAAATGATCAACGTTCTTTGTATCAAGATAGCAACGCTTTGCTAATGTTATGTTTACTTATGAAATTCTTGTAGATATGATTAAACTGTCCATTCCATTCTCTTGTCATTGTGAATAATTGATAGAAAGACTAGAGATTACTTTTGTACTTCTTATACCTCAACTAAGGTTGCAAGATTTTTTTCAGCACGCATCTAAGCCTGACAAATCCGGGCAATTTTATATAAAAATCTGGCAAATTCCGGGCATTTGATTTCAAAATTGACGACCGAAAATCCGGGCAATATCCAGGCAAATTTTGTCCAACCCCAGAAACTACTCAGCAAAAATCAAGAAAAATAAATGAGAAAAAATTGTCATCAAAATTCATCGACAGAATTTGAATTGTATTTATGGCTTCCAAAAAACCTTTCATGATCATCACCAACTCGCTCAAAAAATTTCGTTTTGGAGACATAAACAATATTAATATTACAACACAATTAGTTTTTTTTTGTTTGATTTGCCAAACAAAATGAATAAGTCCGGGCAAAATCCAGGTATTTTTTCAATGAAATCCGCGCAACCGGGCCCTGCCAGACTGTTCCCAAATTTTGTATTAAATATCCGGACAAACTCGGAGAAAACCAGGCAATCTGGCAACCTTAACTTCACCGTGGCGTAATTCCTGTTACATTGCTATTTAATTTCGTCTCAACATAACATACAGTACCGTTCATAATTGTATAGAAATTGGAAGCTCGCGCTTTGTCATTTTGACTTTGAACTGTATAATATTTCAGGCATGAACCTTAAAATGCAATTTCTATAAAATTTTGGACGAATGTTTCCATAGGAAATTAAATTTTATGTTCAACAACCAGTAAATCTGTAAAATTTTGTAAGATTCCGATTTTAAAACACAAATGGATCATTTATTCATTTTTTTCTGTTCTTCATTGCTTCTGTCAGACATCATTTTACTGATTTCTGGATGGAAAAGATATTGTTCTGATGAATCGTCCAAAATTGTATAGAAATCGTATTTTTAGGTTCATGCCTGAAATATTGTACATCGCGTAACTTTTGCTGCCATCAATAGAACTTTTCAAAAACTACAGACATGTTAACTTTATATTTCAACAATCACACTGCAAAAATTCAATAAAATGCGTTGCTTAGTTTCTGAAATATTGCAGTTCTAATGGGAATAGTCCAAAAAGTCCGATTTTCGTAGAATTACAAGTATCTCAGGCCACACAATCTTTAGATAGCTCAAATTTTGTGATATAAGCGATAGTTGATCTATCTTACGCAGAAAATTCGATCAAAAATATCATCAGATTGAAAAGTTATGAAAGTTCAAAGTGAAAGTGACAGTGCGCGTGCTTCCAATTTCTATACAATTATGAACGGTACTGTACCTACTGATATGTTTTTCTCTCTCAAAATCAAATTGAAGGCATAAATATTGTTACTGATGAAGTTTAACCCAAATATTTTCACATGAAATCAATGAAGATGCAAAACACTAATCTATCTATTTTTTCTCTTCCACAGGTAAGTCGACCGTTATACCAAATCAGGAAAAAAATCACTAGTGAGTAGCATGAATAACTGTTATCTATAGTTATTGAATTTGTCGAAATCCTTGAAAATGCGTTAGAATTTCTCCACACAGACATATTTACACATGAAGATAGGTAGGTATACCTATAGGTTTGGATGTTAAACCTCCTCCTCCATGAGGATTCAGATGACAAGCGAACTATTCTACTCTACACTAAAAATTTTAAATTCAGATCCAAATTATGATAATAGGGCATAGGGCATGGTCAATCAAGATTAACAATCTAGACTAAAAACTTATGCCCGAACTTAAAAATACCATCCTGAGTCGAAAATTCTGCTACACTTTTTCAAAATTTTCTCAATTGTTCATCGAAATTCAGGTATGAACATTAAATTTTAAATTAAGGGAGGTTCTAATTCCATAACTCCCATCACCAAAATTGTATTTCTATTTTCGTATTTCGGATTCTGTATCAAGTTCAGCTTTCTTGATTTTCAGTTTGATTAATCATAAACAATTATTTAGAGTTGAAAAGCTGCTTTGAAATCCTGGTTCAAATTTTGTTCTTTATTTCATATCAAAGTTGAATCATGTTTTCGAGATCTTCGAGATCGAGTTCTTGAATATAATTCTTACATAAAATTCAAAACTCAAAATTAAAATGATTGATTCATGAATGAGAGCTCTAAAACTCGGCTTTTTTGTACATTTTAGAAATCGTATGGAAATTCGGATACAGATTTAAAGCAAAATTCTGAATTCAGGTTCAGAATTGAGATTCAGAATGCAGATTCAAAATTCAGAAAAAGGTTAAGCTTGTGAATAAATATTAAAATCATCATAAATTGTTGAGGAATTCAAGAGATTTTTTTTTTTTTAAATATGTCTTTATTTGTACCAATTCATCATTACATTTATATTACATTATTTCATTAAATTAGGTGTTCAGTTCAATGATGAACTGTCCAGAGCCCTATAGTTTATTAATCACTACAATTTATTTATTTGAATTAATTTTGCTGAGTGCAATCAAGTATTTTTATGTAGGAGAACATCCTGTAATGTCAAAAAATATTTTAAACTTACTACTAAAAACTAAAACTATCCTAAATTAAAACTAATTATAGAGAGAACGAATCTCTGCGATGGAAGACTGCATCGATTTGCCTCTGAAGTTGGAGATGATTTTGTTGGCCATCTCTTCGATCGATTCAATGCCTGCAATCCGGTGAAAATCTTCGGTGCTGTGCCAAGGTGGAAGCCGCAAAATCATTTTCAGAACCTTGTTCTGAATCCTCTGGATGGCTTTCTTCCTCGTCGCGCAGCAGCTAGACCAAATCGGAACTGCATACATTATCGCTGGTCGGAATACCTGTTTGTAGATTAACATCTTATTTCGCAGACACAACCTGGATTTCCTGTTGATGAGAGAATAAAGAGATTTAGTGTATTTATTACATTTAGATTGAATATCTTCAATGTGATTTTTAAAAGTAAGATTCCGATCAAGTGTAAGTCCCAGGTACTTCACGTGATCAGACCATTCTAATGAAACCCCATTAAAAGTTATGGAATGATTTTTAGGTTTTAAAAATTGAGCTTTTGGCTTATGGGGAAATAAAATAAGTTGAGTTTTGGAAGCGTTAGGAGTAATTTTCCACATTTTCAAGTAATTCAAAAAGGAATTTAAATTTTGTTGCAATCTACTGCGTACCACCCGTAAATTTCGACCTTTGGCTGAAAGCAAAGTATCATCAGCAAATAATCTTCTACCTTTTCCTTCTGGTACATCAGGAAGATCAGAAGTAAAAATATTGTATAAGATTGGCCCAAGTATACTGCCCTGAGGGACACCAGCTCTAATGGGTGTCCTTTCAGAGCATGAATTTTGATAGCTTACTTGTAAGGTTCGGCTAGTCAAATAATTTTGAATAATTTTGGTGAGATATACAGGAAAATCAAATCGAGCTAATTTAGCTACTAAACCTTTGTGCCAAACACTGTCAAAAGCTTTTTCAATATCAAGAAGAGCAACACCAGTTGAATATCCTTCAGATTTGCTAGCGTTAATCATATTAGTTACACTCAAAAGTTGATGTGTAGTAGAATGTCCATGACGAAAACCAAATTGTTCATCAGGGAAAATAGAATTCTGATTAATGTGAATCATCATTCTATTCAAAATAACTCTCTCAAATAGTTTACTTAAAGAAGGGAGCAAACTAATTGGTCGATAACTTGAAGGCTCTGAAGCACTTTTTCCAGGTTTTAAAATTGGAGTTACTTTGGCATTTTTCCATTTATTTGGAAAATAAGCCAAGTGAAAACATTTATTGAAGATTTTAACTAAAAAATTTAAAGTGCTTTCAGGCAACTTTTTAATAAGAATATAGAAAATCCCATCTTTCCCTGGGGCTTTCATATTTTTAAATTTTTTGCAAATCAATTTAAGTTCATCAATATTTGTCTCATAAGAACTTTCAAATACATTTTGTTTAGATAGAATATCATCAAATTCAAGGGAAATTTGAGCATCAATTGGACTTACAACGTTTAAATTAAAATCATGAGCAGACTCAAATTGTTGGGCTAATTTTTGAGCTTTTTCTGCATTCGTTAAAAGAAGTTTATCCCCGTCTTTCAAAGTAGGAATTGGCTTCTGGGGCTTTTTCAGAATTTTTGTTAATTTCCAAAATGGCTTTGAGTAGAGTTTTATGTCCTCTACTGCTTTAGCAAAATTTTCATTACGAATGAAATTTAAACGACGTTTGATCTCTTTTTGAAGGTCGCAATAAATTAATTTCAAATAAGGATCCCTAGTACGTTGATATTGGCGTCGACGAATGTTTTTCAGTCGTATCAAAAACTGAAGATCATCATCAATTAAAGGTTGATTAAATTTATGTTCAACTTTGGGTATTGAAGCGGCTTTAGCATTGACTATTGAAGTTGTCAAATTTTCTACAGCCAAATCAATATCTTCTATTGAATTCAGTGGAACGTTAACATCTAAATTACGTTCAATAAAATTCATATATCGCTCCCAGTTAGCCTTTTGAAAGTTAAAAGCTGATTTTAAAGGGTTTTCAATGGGACTTTGGGATAAAGAAAATGTTACTGGAAGGTGGTCTGAATCGAGGTCCGCATGAGTAACTAATTGACTACAATGCTCGCCTAAATCCGTTAGAACCAAATCAATTGTGGAGGGATTTCTAATTGAAGAAAAACAAGTATGCCCATTAGGATATTCAACAGTATAATAACCTGCAGAGCAGTTGTTAAATAAAATATTCCCATTTGAATTTGATGAAATATTATTCCAAGATCGGTGTTTTGCATTAAAGTCACCAATAATAAAAAAATTAGATTTATTCCTGGTGAGTTTTTGTAAATCTCCCTTCAAAAAATTTTTCTGTTCACCGCTGCATTGGAAAGGCAAATATGCGGCAACAATTATAATTTTCCCCATAGAAGTTTCTAATTCAATTCCAATTGTTTCTAAGACTTTTGTATTGTGGTTTTCTTTGATTGATATTTTTCGGTGATTTACGACGATAAATATAACTACTGTTTTTTACGTTTCGGCTTACTGAATTTCAGCCATCCTCAGAAAAAACTTGTTTTGCCGCGTGTTTCCTTTACGGCCGTCGTACGATATTTTGTATTGAAAGAAGGAAGAAGTCTAAATTTGAGACGACTATTGATGACAACAGCTACACCCCCACCTTGTCGATCAAGTCGATCATTTCGTAAAATTTTAAAGAAAGCATTGCTTTTCAAGTTATTGTCTGGCTTTAAAAAGGTTTCAGTGATGGCAGCAATATGTATGTTTTGAGTTTTCAAAAATAAAAAGAATTCATCTTGGTTAGCCAGCAAAGATCTAGCGTTCCAATTCATAATATTTAAACATCTATTTGGATCCATGAGGGAATCGCAAAGTCATAATAATTTTGTTAGCATAATTAAAAGAAGTTTGGAAAGCTTCAAACATTGAATTTGCTTTCAACATAAGTTGCATCATTTCCATTAAATTTTGATGCAAAAATTTTAATTTTTCCTCAGTAATCTCACCCAAATCAACAAAATTGTTAGGATCAGAAAAGGAAGGAGAAGAGAAAGTATTTGAATTTCGGGGATTTTCCCAAGCCTTCGCATGAACGTTGAGACTTGGTTTTTTCCCATTTTTATTAGTTGAACCTGAAGAGGGAAACCCATTTTCAACCACCTCTGAGAACGATAAACAACGAGGCTGTGGCGCAGAATCAGCAAAGGTAACATTAAAATCACTTCGGGTATTACCCAGCCGTGATTCCAATGTAGGCCGAGGCTGACCGCGAACAGGCAGGTTGTTTGCCGGTCTGACGTGTGAAGACGAAAAAGAGGAAGGAGGAGAAGAAACTTTTCTGGAAACTTTGGGATTTTTCCTAGAAGCAACAATTTTTGCCCTAACGGGACAGTCTAGAGAATTCGAGGAATGATTACCTGCGCAATTCGCACACTTAAAAAATTCTGTTTTTGGCTTATCACCACCAAAAAGGCATTTAGATTTTTCATGATCGAATGAGCCGCAAAACATGCATCTGGCATTCATTCTACAATTTTTAGTGCCATGACAAAAAGCTTGACAACGACGACATTGCGTAATATTTTGAAGAAAATTGGTAGAAGATTTACGAAAAGGTTCGAATTTGACTCGACAATGAAACATAAGACGAGCCTTTTCAAGAATTTGCAAATTATTAACCTGATCCTTTTTAAAATGGATCAAATAAAGTTCAGGAGCAAAACCAACACTACTGGTATTATTCGTGTTGGTTCTTTTCCTCATTTGAATTACTTGAATTGGAGAAAAACCTAACAAAGAATTTAATTCATTTGTGATCTCATCCGGTGTCTGATCGCCGGTGAGACCACGAAGTACAACTTTAAAAGGACGATCACCTCTAGTGTCGTACGTGAAAAATTGGTGTTTTTTATTATTCAAATAATTTAAAACCTTTTGAAAATCATTAAAAGATTCCGCCAATATACGAGCAGTTCCCCTTCGACCGATCTGAAAAGAAATCTTCACATCCTTGACGGAAGTGACGATTTCTTTTCGAAAGGCATTGAAGTCAGGAATCGTGACCGTTATTGGTGGAATCTTTTCGTTTTTAAGAGTATAAGAAGAAGAAGAAGGTTTCTTAGTACTCTTATCAGAATTAAATATGAATATGGCCCTGGATTAGGTTCAGCAATCCGTTTTCTTCCGGCCCTTGAGCCGGCCGAAGACTTCCCCATGCTGGAAAGAAAAGAGAAAATATGAATAAAAGAAAATGAAAATAATTTCAGCACTGAAAAGTGCTGATTGAAATACAGGTAAGGAAAAAATAAATAATGTAAAATGTTCCTGCAGGTACACAGCAACGATACGATGCTCCGGCGTACGTGTTGACGGCTCAACGGTACAGATGGAAGTGGAGGAATTCAAGAGATCATGAACTTAACACATTGCGGACCAAATACGAGATATCTTAATTTTTTCCCTTGCCAACAGTGTGCGAAGTAGTACTCGAATGAACTGAATATAAGTGTTAAAATTTCTTCGACAAAAATGAACACGACATTTGCTGTAACTTAAAAATGCTAAATTTGTTAAATATAGTTCAGGGGTTTCTGAGATATGGAATGCCGAATTTTGGTGTTTCTCATCATAGATTTTTTCGGTCCTTTATGTGTTAAGAATGCTTGCCAGTTAAATTTCCAGATTTCTATTTTTAAACATAATTATATTGTAAACACAATTCAATTGAAAATCAAAAATAAAAGGGAGAATTTGAGTTTTTTGTTTTATCCGAAAAAAAAAAAAAAAAAAAAAAAAAAAAAAAAAAAAAAAAAAAAACTCAACCAAAATCATCCGCAGGAGTTTCATTATGGAATTGATTCTTTATGAAATATATTTGCTTTTAGTTTGCTCTCTTCACCTAAAAATCTGCACATAATGCTATATTATTAAAACTCGGCATTTTATGTTTCAGAAATCAATAGGCTAAATTCTGCTTATTTAATATAGATATTTGAGTTACGGGAAGTGTTGTGTTAAATGTTGTAGAATAAGGTTTCATTATTAGATTCGTAATATTTGAATTATGCTTTTTAATGGAGCATACTTGCGGCAAGCTAAAAAACGAACACGTATAGCCCGTCCGGAGTGTACGTGTTCACTAGACTGCCTCAAATTTGTATGGGAAATTCAAAACCTGTGAAATGTTGTGCGCTGCAGGCTAAAATTGATGCTAGGCCTAGTACAAGATCTCATGCCAAATTTGGGCCAGATCGGACCACGGGAAGGGGTCGCTCAACGTGCTTGAAGTTTGTATGGGATTTTAAGACATTTTGTTCGGGAGAAACATGAAAATCCAGTTTTCATCAATAACTTTGGTACCCGTCTGCCGATTTCTTTCAAAAACGGGTTTTCTCAAAGCCTGAATTATGAAAAATATTTCATCCGAAGACTGCATATCGATTAGAGTTAAGATAAAAAAGTTATTAACCTTCAAAAATGGGGTAACTTTTTTTACGGTGGTATTCATCACTGTTAATGAGGCGTCAATATGTTCGACCGCCCCGACTCATTAACAGTGATGAATACCATCCTTAAAAAAGTTAGCCCATTTTTGAAGCCTTATAACTTTTTTATCCTAACTCTTATCGATATGCTGTCTTCGGATGAAATATTTGTCATAGTTTAGGCTTTGAGAAAACCCGTTTTTGAAAGAAATCGGTCGACGGGAACTAAAGTTATTGATGAAAAACTGGATTTCCATGTTTCTCTCGAACAAAATGTCTTAAAATCCCATACAAGCTTCAGGCTCATTGAGCGACCCCTTCCCGTGTTCCGATCTGGCCCAAATTTGGCATGAGATCTTGTACTAGGCCCAGGATCAATTTTAGCCTGCAGCGTATAAATTTTTCAAAAGTCGGGTCATTTGGGGCAGTCTAGTGTTCACCATATGTAAACTTCGGACCAACCAGATTTCATTTTATAGGTTAAGGTAGTGTCACCTCTATCCCCTACTTCTCCTAAATCAGGTGTGAGCAACCTTTTGAAGCAACGGGCCACTTTTGATTTGAAATTCTTTCAGCGGGCCGCATTAAAAACAACATTTAGGTAAAAATAGTTTGCAAAGCTTTACGTATTTTTTTATAAAGACAAATTTTTACCAAAAATAAAATTGAAATAGGATAAATAAAATGAATTCATGTACTTGCATAAACATTTTTTTTTAAATATAAGGTGATTAGACTAGCCGAAATTGAATAATCACTAATCTTGATTAGAGATCCATAATGTTTGAATTGATTTGTAATGTTAAGCGAAATTTCTTTTTGACAAAAGGGAATCATCATTTGCTTCCCTATTATTTATTAAAAACTAAAAATGTTGGAAGTCTTTCTATGGTTCGTAAAAAGATTTGAATCGTTTTCTGAGAATACCCTGTTTTTGTTTGATCAAATGCGTTGGTATTTTTCGTCATCACTTCCATTTAAAAGTTTCATGGCGCTTAATCATAGCGTTTTTTTTCTGTGCCCATTTTTGAAAAGTTTGTTTACAATTTATATCAATTTTGTCGTAAAGCCTCGGTTTTTTTTCTAGAAACAGTGATTATTTTTTAATTTGAAGTTGTGTACGTATAAATTCATTGCATTGAGATATCGAGCAAGGTTTAAAAAATAATGAAAAATTCATAATTTCACAGATTTTTATCCAGATTTGTTTGTCAATGTTGCAGTTCAAATTTTTGATTCTAAAATTTGTTTTTCAGATTTCATCAATTTTTTCAGATAATTTAATTTAAATGCCTCTGGGATAAGTCTTATAAGGCTGAAACATGAAAATCCTATGACTTTGGTAATGTGGATTGCTAATTTTCAAGTAAAATGACTCAGTTCAATCGATGTTTGGCATGATTTGCCAATGAAGTTTCTTAAAATAGCACAACAACGAGCAAAACAACGAAATTCACATTTTTCCGAGGAGCAAGGAATCTCAGAATTGCTTTTGACTTATTCGGGGGCACTGAATCCAAATACTCAATGAGTTTTTGTTTGTCAGCTCTAGTTTTCGAAATAACTTTTAAAAAGAGGTTTAAAATAAGTAATTCAATTTGTGTACTTATTGGACAAAACTGTAAAAAACAAAAACTTATTGACTCAATGATCAACCTTCCCGAAGATCGCGAGCAATTTTGATTCTGAAAAAAACAATTAAGCAAGTTTTCTTTTTGTTCTTTTTTCCAAACCTTAAAAAAAACGGGAATTTTGACGAAACTTTAAAGAAAAATTAAACTAAATTGAATCTTTAATATTTTTAGAACCGTAAGTCAAATCATTTCGCAGTCTTTGACAAAGTTGTTGAGTGAGTTAAAATCTTTAATATCCAACTTTCAATAACTTTGTGAAATGAGGTCAGAAAAAGTTGTAATCTTATTTTTGGAATTTCTATAAATTGTAGAATTCAATTTTTTGAAAGCGTTGTATCTATCTTACAAGAATATCTTGGCAATATCTGAGACCTTGATTGAATGAAGGATAGTAAATTGATTCAAAATCAGCTTTTGGTTATTATAAAGTTTATTGGTTTATCAGTTATAAATGATCGATTTCACCAAAACTGATCAATTTTAAAATTTCCACACGCCATATCACCGATACCAGAAGTGATTGACAAAATCTGTGAAATGTTTTGAATTCAGGACGCCAAAATTTAACAAAATTAGTTATTGAAACAAAGGCACCAAAAATGCTGTTTTCCTGAGTAGTCGTTACAAACTTTTCGGGTTGAATCACAGAACTACAGATATTGTTTTTGTCGAGAATTCCTACAAAAATGTAAACAATCTGAATGATTATGGGGCTAATGCAACTGCAAATAAGTGACGTACATATTTGATCAAGTAATTGATACATTATTTTTGGTTCAGTAGGGACTGCTATTTAATGATAATAAACAATCTTTCGTAGAAAAAAAAACATAATATAAACATAATTTGAGATAAGCTTCGCGGGCCGCACAAACATGTCTTTAGGGCCGCATGCGGCCCGCGGGCAGCGGGTTGCTTATCCCTGTCCTAAATAATGAAATGTTGCGAGGTAAAGTATGGTATTTGGTAATAAGTTTTCCTTGCAAAAAAAAAAGCTCTTTCGCTATTTTCAACATCTGTAAAAAACTCTCCTAAATTTTCTATCCATCTTTGTTAATTTTCATTCCTGATATTCTTTCTTCAAGAATATACATTTTCACCGATATGCCGATAATCAATTTACCAAAATTCAACTAGCGGTGGTTAACTTATCTTAAATTTCTTTTTTTTAATTTTTTACAAGTGCCATAGTTATTAAATTGACTAGGCTCAAGATTGAGTGGGTTGTATAGTTGGATATATTTTTTTATTGGATTGACACAAGATTTAAATGAGGGAATTCTTACTTTCAAAAGGTTAAAAAATAAGGATCACATCAATCCTTACTAAGGATGCGCTCAGCTATTCAACAAACGGCTTGCGTAACGTCAAGCCTAAAACCCACTCCATCCTGAGCCTAGTCAATTCAATAACTATGACATTTTTCGACAATGAAAAACAAATCAATTCAAACTCATAACTCACAACATTTTCAGACACTTTAACCGTTTTCATCATTGGTATGTTCATTAGGGTTTTCATTGATCACATGGAGGAAAATCAGCGAATTTTTGTCTAGACTTGAGCAACGAACGTTTTGAAAAAAAAAAAGATGCTCTTGGTCGGGTAAAACGGAAACTCCGATGTCGGCTAAAACGGACACATGAATTTCTCCAGGGGTTTCAAATTTTTATTCGCTTTGATCCTTTGTCGACCAAAAGCACTCAGAATCTCTAAAAAGCCATAAAGCTTTTGAGAATGAATCTCCGGGAAAACATCGCCTATAAAAAACAAAATTCTGAAAACGAGTTTTGCTGCTGGACTCGGATCAGTTGGTCCAATTTTTGTTTAAAAACACTGTTTAGCAATTTTTTTTATATATTTTGATCAGCAACTATTTTTTGATATATTTACTTCTAATTTGCAAGCATAATTTGGATTGCTATAAAACAGTCCTTATGAAGAAAATTGACTAATGCCAATGGTTAGCAAACAACCTAATCTGCACAAAGCTTGCGACGAAAAAAGCAATATCTAATTTTCTGTTTCGATTCTTCGTTAGGGTGTCCTCATTTCCCTGCTCCACTTGAAAGATGAACTTTTCAGCTTTATTTTGCATTTAGAAAAATCAAATTCGACTTATTATAATTCGGGATACATACGATTCGATAAGTTTATTTTTTCTAACAAAAATCTTTTTGTTTTTCAATACACGAGTTACTCTAAGAAAAATTAACATTCTGTACATTAAAAATGACGAATGCCAACTGCTTTCATGATGTCGAGGCGTTTGGGACTAAAAACACTAAAAAGGGATATTTTCAAAGAAGTGACGCAACAAATTTAGTGCTTTTTACAAAATTCAAAATCGATTGAGAAATAAAGAAGCACCAGTACGAGGTAAATGAAATGATATAACTCAATGGAAACGTGTTGTGGAATAAACTGTTTGTTCGTTTTACGTACAAATATGTTCATTTTCAAACCATATAATTTTTTTTATTATCACTCCATTTGAGGTTCTGTTTCCGATGAAATGTTTGTCACGGTATAAGCTTCAACAAAACAAACATTCAAAACAAATCGAACACTATTGAAATATATCATTCATGGAAAACCAGTTCTATCTTTTATGTTGCGTCACATCAGGACACCACCTTTTGCAAAAAAAAATTGTGTGATTTATTATTTTATTTATTTATTTATTTTATTATTAATTCATCGAACATGAACAGTTTAAATGAATAGTAAAAACACGGTTTAACAATATTAAATAATCTGGACTGACGTATTCGACGAATGAAGCCGACTTGTAGATTCTCCAAACTGGTGTAGGTGTTCAGCATCCTGGAAAATACGCACCATCGCGCTTAGTGGCTCATTGAAGCCATACGAAGTTCGATGAGTTTGATTGAATAGTAACGAGGTAGATCGTAGGGTTCTTGATGGGCACTGAAGTTTATCATTCCTAGCAAATTTGGCGATTGCACTTCTCCGTTGAAAATTTTTGAGATAAATGCTGCCTGTTGAGTCTTTCGTCGACATCAAAGAGTTTCTAGACCCGAACGCTGACATCGCTCAGGATAAGCGGGGAGATCTTCGGGGTGGTGCCAGGGAAAGTGGCTTAAGGCAACTCTGACAAATCGCTTTTGCTCGCGCTCAATCCTCAAAATCCAACTTAGCTGGTAAGGAGCCCATTATGATGCGATGCAACTGAAGTAGATCGTTCTTAAAATTACAAAACGCACAAAAATTGAAAACCAAAAACAAAAAATGTTTTTTCTTGTCAATTCTTAATAAACGTTTTAAAAAAAAATTAGGTTAATTTTAAATTAGTTTTTAGTTAAATTTTAAAAATTAAGTCAAACAGAGCAGGGATCTTCGATGCAACGTAGTCCATATCTTCAATTAATTTTTATTTGAAATTTCCAATACTGTGCATTTCTAATTTTCTCCTTGATAGGTTTCAATTAATTCATGAATGAATAATCTGATGTACGATTTTGGAAGGATATAAATTTGTAATTTAAGTATATTGACCAAACATTTAGCCTTTCTACTGATATTTCGATTTTAATTTCTGGTTGGATTTTAAATTTATCTTAAAAAAAAGTTACACAGAGGTTTTGATGTAAATAGGTCAAGATTTGTAATAACATCTACAACCTCATTGATCCATTTCCTTGCATTCCGAGATAGGAATTGTTTTGATCTAGATTCCTTAACGTTTTTTTTTCTATTATAAAACCTTCATCCATACTCTTAATGTTAAATTATTTTTTTTAGAAATAACGTCTTAGAAAAAAAAGTTCAAGTTGGATCCATCCATCGATTAGCATTCAAATTGAAATTTAATGAATTTTAACGATTCGTCGATTTGTACCAGACCCACTATATATCTCCTAGTCTGAAGTAGAAAAAAATCCAAGTGGCGTACGCAATTTATTTCAAGCATCAAAACCGAAATAATGACACCTAGCATGCTTCTGCCATTTGCAGTCGGTTCAAGCTCTAAGTGCCTCACATAAAAAGAAAATAACTTCATATATTGGCACGCCAGTGATGCAACGTTGTTGAGTTGCAGGCTTTTTTTTTTCTTCTCTCTTCTCCGAGCTGAGAGGGAGGCTACAAATTTTCCATCACACCCTCTAGCCTCGAACGGGGTCTTCGAGGGAAATTATGCCGCCATGTTTTTTTGGCAGTTTTTTTTTGACTGAGTTATTATTGTTGTTTTGCCCCAGTCCTGCTAGTTTTTTTGTAAGCTTCTTGTCGGTCGGCCGTTGAAGTCTTTTGTATTGCAGATTTTTTTTTTCTCGAATCTCTTCTGGTCCAAGCTTTTAAAGCCGAAGCAAGGTTTCGGGTGCACTTGGTCAATGGTTTTGAGATGAAGCGCGGTGGATTTTGATCTGCCGAAGGTTTTTGTTAGATGATATCCATTATTAAGGGCTCTAGATTGCTGATTGGAGGTTCATTGAGTTATTGAAATTTCAGTTTGATATTAATACCGGAGCTAGTGCGTAATTTATGTTGTATAACGATACAATATATGATAGAGTAAAATTGGTTTCAATCTAATATCCATCGTCTTTGGAATTTGGGGTTTACTTCGAGTAAGATGGTTCGAGTTTTAATAAGTTTCTTCCACCAAATGAAATCCGACTTCAGATAGAACCAACAGATTGTTTACATCACAACTCTCCAAACTATGCAACGTTTATGTTTTAATAATTCGCGTGCCAAAAAAAATGTTAAGATGCAACAATATGCTGACTGACTGCTGCCTGATCTCAAAGCTGAAAGAACCCACTTGAATGACGTTCGCCGAGAAGAGGTATTGCATGCTCTTCATACTGCTAACAATTGAAGCGCACTTACATATGCCAAACTTGTGCTCCAGATTACTTGCCAAGCTCACAGGTTTCGTCTTCTGTGTTGATGGAAATGAATTTTGCAGTTTTGTTTACCTCATTCAAATTTATTACGAAGAACAAAAAAAACAATTTACTTGACACCATTTATGTGTAACGTATCCATTTGTTGATACTGTTTACAACTCGTTCCGTTGTTCTCAGAGACTTTGTCTTACAACAGTTAACTGAATGCTCCATATTTCAAATTCGCGACATGCGAAACAATCGATGCTTCAGTTACCTCATGTACCCTTTCGCTTTCTGCGGCTAGGAGTCTGGCAGCACCCGAACCAAATTCCATTGACAAAATCGTTCAACCGTATCAGATGTCATACCAGGTTCCGGTGAGAAAAAGTTGGGCGATTTGATCTCTGAGCAACACCAGCCTCATTGATCGAAGCTTTTCTACAATGGCAGCATCATGGAGAGGTGTTTCGGATTTCCGGCCTCCGAATGGCACGTTTGGATGCCACCCAACACACTCCACCTAAGATGATGATGATGATGATAGTTGGTTGCTAAAACGTTGGAAGTTGTCAGTTCAGAGTGTATTTTAAACCAATTTATGACACACCATTATTGTTTTTGTTGTCGTCGTCGTCGTCTCTGTTACTGGAACGTTTGTGCGATCGATGCGAAACGGTTATGCAATGTGGCTGTCCAATCCCAACCACCACAACGAATGTTTCGCTCCGGATTGTCAGCTTCGGTTGATAGGGTGTTATGATGTCTGATTGTGGCAGAAAGTTGGAATTATAAAAAAAAAGATAAATTTCCGATTGTTAGGACTGTACTATATCTACTATACTCGAAAAGTTACTAAAAATTTTATAAAATAATGATACAAAAATATGAACAAATGAAAATAGTATAAGGATATATGTAACAAAACAGTTTATTTATTGAAGCAATTTTAATGATAACAATGTTTAAATGAAATGGGACTTCCTTCAGTTTAACACTTCACACGGAGCAACAAGGAAACTCGAGCTGTTGCTATGAGATCTCGCGGCACACTGAAGGTGTGGTTCTCTCTAATGTCTTTTGCTGTACTCACTCATCGTCCGTCTCGTTCTCTCTTACATCTCGGTCATCCTGAGACGGATCTGGACTCCAGACCCGGTACCTCTTCATATGGCTCGCTGCAGTCGATGTTCGATTAGGACCCTCACCACTCACCTTTTCAACTCCGTATCGACCGTTTGCCTTGACATCCACTACCTTGTACGGTCCCAGATACTCCGATGCGTACTTCTTCCCAGGTCCAAACTGAGTACGCTTGATGACCACGAGGTCTCCTGTTCTATAGACCGTCGCAGACTTCGCTCGAAGATTGTACGCCTTCCTCTGTTCCTCCTGAGCCTTCACAATAGCTTCGCGGGCCTTCTCTCGGAGTTCACGCCGCTGATCCTCAAACTGAGCCACCTTGATCTCTTCTAGCATCTCTCCCAGACGAATATCACCTTCATGTCGCATTCGAACACCGAAAAGAGCTTCAAACGGTGTAACACTCGTACTTTGATTAACACTAGCGTTTATCCAGCGTTGGATGTTGCCGACATGTTTGTACCACTTAGTTTTATCGTTCACGCTCAGTTTCGTCAGCATTGCCAGGATAACCTGGTTTACGCGTTCGACTTGTCCATTTCCTCTAGGAACTCCGGTCGTTATTTCGATGTGCTCCACTCTCTCTTCGGCGCAATACTCCTTGAAATCGGAGGAGATAAAGGCCGATCCCTTGTCGCTGACGATACGTCTAGGGTTTCCGAACAATTCGTTTTGCTGACGCAGCCGTTGGATCACCTCGGCCGCATTCGTTGACTTCGTAGGGTAGATCCACACGTACTTCGAGAAACCATCCACTACTACGAACACGTACTTGTAAAGCTTCTCCGTTGCATCCATGGGTCCCACGTGATCAACATGATACGTATCGAAAGGAACATCGCCTTTTGGGATTGGCGACAGCAGTCCTTCGGTTTTTCCTCGTTTCCGCTCTGCAAGGATGCACTTCACGCAGCACTCGATATGCCGTTTGATCTTGGAACCGAGTTGCGAAATATGGTACTCACGCTTAATTATGTCTTCTAGCTTCTTCACACCAAAATGTCCACTCTCATGTGCACGGCGGATGATTTCGTTCTGCAGTTCTGCCGGCACAACAATCACTTCTCGTCCATTCACAATCTTCATCAACAGATCACTTGTCACTACATAGTCCTCGAAAGGTTGTGTCTTCAGCAGCTCACAGATCACGCGAATCCTCTCGTCACG
Source organism: Uranotaenia lowii (assembly GCF_029784155.1). Taxonomy (NCBI): domain Eukaryota; kingdom Metazoa; phylum Arthropoda; class Insecta; order Diptera; family Culicidae; genus Uranotaenia; species Uranotaenia lowii. Next base: position 120,769,608 of record NC_073693.1, on the reverse strand, counting down.
TCCTTGGGCAGTTTTAATCAGCTCCATGAGCGGATCACCAGTTGTCACCATAACCGGCGCCCGGCTCAAAGCGTCGACGTGCTGCATACGACTGCCTGCTCGATGTTCCACTGTATACTCGTACTCTTCGAGAGCCAAAGCCCATCTGGCCACTCTTGGACAAAGATGCTTCCCCTTTAGTGTATGCTGGAAGGCCGCACAGTCCGTCACAATTTTAAACGGTATGCCAAGCAAGTACACACGAAAACGTTCAATTGCATTCACTACCGCGAGCACTTCAAGATGGTAAGCACTATAGTTCTTCTCTGCCGCCTTCGTCTTTTGACTCATGTAGTACACTGGATGGAATTTTCCATCATGGTCCCGTTGGAGTAACACTGCACCATAGCCTTCCTTACTTGCGTCGGTATGCACTTCAGTTTCGGCAGCAGCATCGTATATTTTCAGCACCGGATCGGTCACAAGGCACCCTTTCAGCTGTTCGAAACTTCTCTGCTGCTTCTCACCGAACACAAACTCAACGTCTTTCTTCATCAGGTCGGTTAGTGGTCTCGCAATAAGCGCAAAACCCGGAACAAATTTGCGGAAGTAACTGGTCAGTCCCAAAAACCGCTGCAGTTCTTTCTCGTTACCCGGAACACGAAAGTTCTTCACCGCACGAATTTTCTCTGGAGACATTCGGTACTTCCCTTCACTAATCAAATACCCCAGATACTCGACCTCGTTTTTCAGGAATTGCGACTTTTCCCAATTAAACTGCAGTCCGTTTTCACTGGCCACTTTCAGCACTTGTCGCAATATCGCGACGTTTTCTTCTGGTGTGTCGGACGCGATAATAGCGTCGTCGACGTAAATGATCAACACACCGCTTCTGATCAGATCGCGAAAAACATCCGCCACGAACCGGCTAAAACTCGCTGGACTGTTACACAATCCAAAGGGTGTTTTGAGGAACTCGTATTGTCCCAAGTGCGTCACAAAACTGGTATATTTCTGGCTGGTAGCCTCGACCGGCACGTGAAAGAACGAATTCTTCAAGTCAAGAGTAGTGAACACTTTCGCGTTTTTCAATCTATCGATTTGGTCCTCAATGTTCCGCATAGGGAAACAATCCTTCACTACTTTCCGATTTAGCTGTCGGTAATCGACGCACACACGTAAAGAACCGTTTTTCTTCGGTGCCAGTGTAACTGGGCTTGCATACTCACTAGCACTTTCGCGCACTATGCCCGATCTCAGCCAATCGTCGATGGTTTCTTCTAGCACTTTTTTTCCTTCGGTGCGAATCGCCGTGGTGCCGAGCGAACCGGCTCGTCATCGGTTAAGATAATCTTCGTTTCCACACGACTGTTCACTTCACGTTTTGGGTTGTAATTTGCGATGATGTCCTGGATAACGTCGACATACTTTGGATCGACATCGATCGCTCCCGGCTCACACACATTCAAAATCTGCATCAGTTCACTTTCGTCCGCGACATCGTTTTCAATCACTTTCTTTTTAATGTTTACTCCTCTCTCATTCACTTCCACGTCCATGAAGGTGAGTGCGCTCATGCCGAGAATGGCGTCGTATCGCATGGACCCCGGTGGGACGACGTAAAACGTCATCGTCGGAAACTTTTCGGCTCCCACACATACATCGAGCTCGACCGTACCACGCGCTGGTGTTTTTGCCGCACCGAATCCAGTGAAGCTCATTGTTGTACGATGCAGCAACGGTTCTCCAACTTTCACATACACACTCTCACACAGCAGATTGTATCGGCTCCCGGTATCGAACAGTGTGCGCAAAACCAAGTCGCCAACTTGCACCTCACACACCGGCATACCTTCCGAGAGCGCGTTCACATCGGCTTGCTTCTTCTCCCGCTCACAGTTTTTGGCTAGATGCCCGTGCTCACCACAACCAAAGCATTTCGGGCCGCGCGATTTTGTGTCACAGTCATTCGCATAGTGGCCCCGATTACCACAATTATAACATCGCAAGCTGTCACTGGCATTGGTTGTGTGAGTGTAATCTTTCGCACCAGATTTTGAGTCTCTCTTCTCGCGGTCACGTTCACTTGTGTTGGTGAACCGAAAACACGCATTCGTATGGCGTAGCCTCGGCGGCGATACGCGGCTCTGTGGAGACTTTGCTCCAGTTTTACTCAAGTTCTCTTCGGTGTGGAGACTTCTCTCTGTCACCAACACCTCACACAGATACTGATGCGAAGACCGCTCTCGATCTTTGCAAGGATCTCACTGCCGCCATTTGCAAAGAAATTGCAAATTTAGCGTTTGCCACGGAATTTTCGCTCAAATCGACTCAAAACATGAGGGAAATCCCGGTTGAGCCCCCATGTAACAAAACAGTTTATTTATTGAAGCAATTTTAATGATAACAATGTTTAAATGAAATGGGACTTCCTTCAGTTTAACACTTCACACGGAGCAACAAGGAAACTCGAGCTGTTGCTATGAGATCTCGCGGCACACTGAAGGTGTGGTTCTCTCTAATGTCTTTTGCTGTACTCACTCATCGTCCGTCTCGTTCTCTCTTACATATATTGACAGTTTGATGCGAACACCACCTTAACAAAAGGCCTATGCCCTAACTTAAAAGCATGAATGCATATGATCAATTTTTGTAAAGGGCGGACATGAAATGCTATTGCATACTGATATTGAGAAATGCACCCCTATAAAAATCAACAATTAGATGTTCAATGAGGAATAGGAGTTTTCGCTTAAAATTTATAGTTGTTAGTGAATCTCGTAATTTCATCATGAGCTTAGAATAGGGTTTCCATATCCTGAGACGCCAAAAAGAGTACGGTAAAACGGGGTAACATTGATCACCGGGATAACTTTGATCAACATGAAGTTTTTCCATATAATTATCAAAAACTAAGTCTAAAGTTAGAATATCTCAAAACTTTTTTCTACATTCAAAAACCTATAAATTGAGATTCAAAACGGAAAAAACTTTATTTGTTTTTGAAAATCACAAATGTAAGTAAAAATGTAATTTCAAATTCTTGAAATACCTATTTTTTCGAATGCTCGAAACCGAACACCCTTCCTGGTGAAATCAAAGCGTTCAAATAAGATTGCCAGATTGGCCGGTTTTATCCGGGTTTGTCCGCATTTTTTATACAAAATTCGGGAACAGTCCGGCCCAGCCCGGTTGCCCGGGTTTTATTGAAAAATGCCCGAACTATGCCCGGATCTATTCACTTTATTTGGCAATTTAAACAAAAAAAAAACAACGAACGCCTATAAAAAAAATCATGAAAGGTTTTTAGTAAGCCAAAAATACTATTCAAAATCTGTCGATGAGTTTTGATGAAAGAAATTTTTTTTCAATTTTTTTCTTCATTTTTGTTGAGTAATTTTTAGGGTTTGAGAAAATTTGTCCGGATATTGCCCGGATTTATGGTCTTCACTTTTGGAATCAAATGCCCGGGCATTTTGCCAGGTTTTTATATAAAAATGCCTGGTTTGTCCGGCCCGAATACGTGCTGAAAAAATTCTGGCAACCTTAGTTTAAAGCAGCAGGTTGATTTATGTGAGAGTTCCATTTTTTTCCTTAGTAAATGGTGTAGTTTTTGCTGAAATTTGAGATAAATTTTTGATATTAAAAAAATAGGGACACTTTAAAAGACTCTTGGACCAAGAGTAAACCAGTCTAGGATAAAAAGCTTGAACCCCTATCAAATAATAAAGTTTGAAGAAAAAAATTAAAGAGGACTAGCGGAATTTCATTTTTTGTTTTAGTTCAAAATTAATAAGTAATGTTAAAAAATTTGTGCAGCATCATTATCCATCTTTCGATTTTAATTGTTGTTCGGCCTTAACACATTAAAGACCGCGATTTTGTTTTTTTGGACCGCGAAGAAATCTAAACCAAGGAACACCGAAATTCAGCATTGTAATTTCAGAATTCGCTGGATCAAAAGTTACAAATGAAGTATCTTTGAACCACCGAAAGTATTGTGCCCAATTTTGTAGAGTTTCATGATTATGATAAACTAGCATTTGTAAATATTATGAAGGTGTTTTGTTTCCTTTATGATCAATAAAACTCGTAAAAACCGTTAAAATAGAGGCTGATCAATTTTACCCCAAATCATCAAATTCTGAAAAGAGACTTAATCAATTTTTTTCAAATTTAAAGTAGTCTAGTAAATTTCTGCAATCCTGTTTTATGTGCCTAGGAGTCCACTGGTTTTAAAAATATGAAACATGCCACATTCCCTTTATCAGAAAAAAATCAAAAAATATTGAAAAGACTGATCAATCTTACCCCGGATATCAACCGATAAATCATATTTCAAAAAATTTAGGAGAAACAAAAGAAATAAGGATTTTGCAGGCAATTTTTATTAAGGTGAGAAGTTGCCATTCATGTGACTTACCTGGAAATTTTGTTCTTTTTTCAAATAGTACTAACTAATTAAAAATGAACTATTGTAGTTTTTGATTATTTCTTGTACTTTTTAAGTGTTAAGTTAAGGCTCAATTTTGTTGGATTGCTCGAAGAAATAGAAATTTATTTAATTTATTCTTAAGAAACATGATAAAAGTTTGCATTTTTTTTTATATAACGTTATTCCCCATTTGTGCACTTATGATTTGTGTTCGAGTCTTCACAGTAAATGGCTGTTGAGCATACTGATTACTAGGCCACTGCAAAAAATGACTTTTTGCTCCCATATGTTTTTTCTATGTCTTTTGGGTCACCAAGCAGCAGTGTACAATTTGTGATGTTTTTGATGATTCCTAAATTAGCGCAACGTGATTCAATTTTGTATGGAAACTTATAAAGAAGAAGTAGTTTTTGCGTATTAAATCATCCAGAAAATTAAAATAACCTTGAAATGAAGTTTTTATTTCATTATTGGTTTTGCCTATTTTTAAGCTTTTTGTTTTTCCTAACATGATAAGAAGCTATGTCTTTCACGAATAATGTTATATCCATTTCCAAATAAAAAGAAATCTGAAATCAATGAAGATTATTCAGAAAATAGCAGGTTTTGCTGGCTGGAGCTTTCACAAATTTCATGAAATGCTATTGTCAAAGTTAAATAAGTCAACAAATTCATTGGCTATTCAAAGCAGTTTTTTGCGATTTGTTGTTTTCATCCTACGTTTAAACAGCTTTATAATGAGCAGTCAAAAATGCTAAAATTTAAATAATATATTCTGATTTTTTTTTTTTGCATAACATCGAATATCTTTTCCGGGATAAAAGTTAGGTTTGTGGTTTGTTTAAATGAAATGTACTGCAAAAATAAAGGAGAATTTAAAATCCAAAGACATATTTTTTAGAACTTTCAGCACATCTTTGGCGATTTTTGAATGAAAATTTATTGATTTTCTGCGTGAAATTTATTTCTTGGAAAATGTAAAAACCTATTTTCTGAAAATACATAAATTTGTTTAAATTTACGTATCAAATTTGATAAAAAATAAAGATTTGCGGGGGTGTCTTTTGTTTTTAAAATATTATCAGGTATATGTCAAAAGTTTTATGTATATCGCTTCAAGATTATTAGAACTGCTAGAGTTTTCCATATCTCTTCTATGGTTCAACGGATATAAGTCACATCGGCGTCAAAATGGCACATTTTTAAAATCGTTTTTCTGAATTTATTCGAAATTTATATGAAATATCAAATAGTTTTTCAGAGCATCTGCATAAAATGACGTCAAAAAGTAAAAACCGATAAAAATGCTTGTTCGTTACTTCGTCATATCAGGGCAGATGGGCGGTCCTTCAATTGACACTCTATCCGGTCTCTTACTTTCATCCTTTGATCGGAGGACGGGAGTTCAAATCTCGATCGAGGATTTTTCTTTCGTTTTACTCAAATTACTTAAAGTCGTTTATTTTGCTTTTTGTGGGGAGAGTGAATCAATGGAATCTTGTCATTTGTAGATATATCGCCTCCATTTTTGTAGCTAGATGTTATTATGATAAGTTTAATACAATCTTTTCATCTTTATTTGTTTATTGATTTGTTAAAAAAAATATCTTGTTCCTGCGATATACCTTCTTAAATGTTTGCTGGGATGGTGACCCCAGGTTAGAAGAGAACTTGGTATTGAATTATATGCATTTTAACTGACAAAAATATAATTTTTATAACATTCTGGATGATTAAAAATCTAGCAAACTAAGAGTAAATTATTCAATTTTATATTTAATGATTCTGTAATTGTTTCTGTAATCTATTTTATCGTCTCTCTTAGCTCTGACCTCAATATCTCTAAACAAATAGATAGAGTTAAAATAAATTCGCAAGTTTCAAAATCAGGAGATATGCATTCAAATGATTCTGAAAATTTTCAAGTAATCAAAGTCAAAGAGAATTTTGTTTTGAGCATATCACATGGCATCACAGTTGAGGCCCAGGGTGGCCAGCGAACCGGGAAAACCGGGAAAAAACCGGGAATCGAAAATGGAACCGGGAAAACCGGGAAAAAACCGGGAATCTTAAATCAAAACCGGGAAAAAAATTTATGGATCATTTTTTTCTGTGAAGATTCCTATTGAGTTCTAAATTTCGAAAATTTCTTGAAAAATCAAATTTTTGAAGATCACCTTTTTGTATTCTTTAGTATTTTAGTATTTTAGTACTCTGACGTGTTCGAGTACCAAATATATTGAGATTTTTTTTTTGAGAATTTACTTTTTTTCGACATTTATAAATTTACAAATTTTTGACGAGAGTCAAAAGCGCGAAGAACTTATCTCTCATATGTTTGAAAAAAAAATGTTTTTCACAGTTCAATTCAATTTCTAACTTTCGAAAGTCGGGAATTCAAAAGATGATCCGGAAAAAATGCGATAAAACAAAAAAATTCAAATTGAGTGGCCACCGTGTTACATGGTTCATTGATAAAATGTACAAAAAGTAGAACGAGATACCAAATATTTGTGTGATTTTACTATACAAAATAAAAAAAAAAAATAAATAAATAAGAATAACAAGATCAATCAGTTAAAATTCGAATCATGAATCCAAACTTAAAGTTGTTAAGTTTTGATTTACAGATCTGTGATTCACCCGAAATTCATCGTTGATGATTATATTGCAAATTTGAGAATTCCTAAACCAGAGCTCAATAGTCAAATTCTGTGTGCGATGAAGTAATTTTAATTGAAAACCATCGTTTTAATTCAATCGAAAAAGTGTTGACGAAATTATCAAAAAAAAATCAGAGTTTTGCAGCAGATGTAGAATGAGATATGGAGAATCGATTGGTATATGTACTTTACTAAATATTTACGATTTTGGCACCTCATCACTCTGATTCGAAGTGCCTCAATTATTTTCTGAATCCTTTGCATTCAAACCTGTTTAAACTATTTTTTGTAGAAATCCCAAAAAACATCACCATTATCTGAATTACCTTACATTTAACATAAAAAAAAAGTCATATTTTGGCTTAAAACAACCCTGATAATCATATTCATGAATTTTCAAACTGGGAGTATCATCAAATCTCGGTCGAAAAAAAAACCGGGAAAAAACCGGGAATTTGAAAATGGAAACTCGCTGGCCACCCTGCCATAAGTTCGGTCAGTTTCGAGGTTATGGCTGAGGCCAATCGAATTCTAATACTAACAGCCGTGTATAGCGTAATAGCAAAAAATTAAAAAAAAAAATGAAAATTAGCATTGACCTTTTTGTTCAAATATTATGCAGCTTTACCGTAAGATTGAAACCGATGTCTTCATCATGTAGCTATAGATCTACAGAACAAGTTTGCTCAAAACCCTGAGACTTTATAAGAATTAGCTCAATGAAATTTCATGATAATTACAACTTTAATTTTTGAAATAAATAATAAAGACATCATTATCAAGACAGTACAATGATATATTCTCCAAAGCAAGTAAAAAGTAAACAAAAATTAATAGAACTAGTTCAGCTATAACCAAGACGATAAATCTTGTTATCCAATTCAATTTCAATTTAAAACAATTCAATTTCACAAAAAAGCACCGGGAACTGGTCATTCAGTTTTGACTCATTTGCTTAAGTAAAATTGAAGGAAATTGCTACTGTTTAAATAGTTTTCACAATGTTTCATTTTGAATGCTCGTGATTGTTTATGACGAGTTCATCGATTTTGACTAACTAGAAAAAAATAACTTGAAACTTTGAGCAACTCTTGAAATGACAAATTGGAGAATTCTGTCCAGTCGTTATCGCGAAAAAGCTGGTGGAAATGTGGAATTTCTCATTTTAAATTTCTTTACGGATATGTTGACTTCGGTTTAGCTTTCATCTTCACTTTTCTTCAAGTAAACCAATGCGTACTGGGGATTTTCTATGGTCAAGAAAATCTACCGTGGAGCAAAAAGTTATGGATTTGAAAGTTGTATTATTTCGAAAAAATGAATGGAAAAAATGTTCAGCTAGCGATTTTGTCACTGTTTTCTTCGAAATAACACTTATCTATATACATATTTTATCTATATAATATGTAGTTGGTTTCTCAATCTTGATTTGGAATTTTTATTAAGAAATGATACTGAAATGTGGTTTGAAGGAAATATGATGATAAATTTTGAATTTAATTCTGAATTTTGAAATGATTTCATTTCCTGAAATCCTTATGTTACCACCCAATTGTCATAAGGAAATAAATTAGGCGATCAATGGTGAAATGAAAATCTTGGAGTTTTTCTAAAACAGATTATTTAAGTTGGCGATTGAGTTATTGCAGCAGCTGCTAGCGTAAGGTTTCCAGAATTTATTCAGCACGTATCTGAGTCGGACCAATCCGGCCAGTTTCATATAAAAAACTGGCAAATCCGGGCATTTGTATTTCAAAATTGACACGACCAAAATCCGAGAAATAGCCTTGCAAACTTTGTCAAAACCCAGACGTTACTCAACAAAAATCAAGAAAAAAAAATTTAAAAAAAATTGCCATTATAACTTATAGGCAGATTTAAATCGTGTTTTAGGCGTCAATATAATCATTTTGTAAAACTTGTTTAAAAAATTTCGTTTTGGAGGCATCATAAGCAAAAACATTTTAAAACACAATTTGTTTTTTTTTTATTTGCTAGGGCCGAACTATTCCCAAATTTTGTATTAAATAAACAGGGAAACCCGGATAAAACGGAGCAATCTGGTAACCTTAGGTAAGCGGTAGTTTGCGCTGACTTATAAATGTTCAGAAAATACTTAACCTTTTTCATTTATCATATTATCGTTAAGTATCACAGCACTTATGTAATTACGCCACTAAAACCGGTATGATATTGGTGAATTTAACTTTATTGCGAAAATCTTGCGTTAAATTCCAGTGCAAAGTTGAATTTAATTTTAAAGAACTCTGAGTTTATATATTTTGAAAATCTAAAGATGCGAGAATGTGCCAAATGTCGCCAACATCAATTTTTTCTATTAGTTCTAGCTTCAATGTGATCTATTATTGTTAAAAATCCACTTGCACGTTTTTGCAATAAACGCTCGTGAAGTTAAAAATAAAATTGAAGTTGCAATAAGTTTGATAAGAAACGTCTCAGAATGTTGAAATCTTGTGCAAAACGTGCGATTTGAATGCCCCCACAAATGTTCAGAACATCTCATTTATATAAATCCTCATCTACCAATAGTTACATATGCTTAAAAAACTACTTTAAAGACACTTTTCAATAACTTTCGAAATAAAACATCTATTACTCTGCTCTGAACAGAGATAGGGTGTTGAAGTTTTCAACAAAGTTTATCATATTTGCGTACTCTACAACTTTGTATGGTAAAATTAAGCTCTATCTCTTTAAACAAAATAGTAAGACTAATTTTAAATGATATGTGCTCTACAGGACACGACACTCAACGTTCTTACTTAACTCACGGAAAAAGGGTTTCAATACCTTTTTTGTCGACCGGTCTTCAAGTAATCAGTCGGACATCATCCAGTAGATGGGCAACATCGTGCCCGAAATCGGTCGACCGAAAAGGTAATTTATCCGGGTTGCCCGAATATTTAATATAAAATTTGGGAACAATCCGGCCCGGCTGGGTTGCCTTACTTTTTTGAAAATCTTACTTTTTACGGACAGATTAATATTTTTAACATAAAAAAAAGTTTAATAGAAAACACAAACCTAATCCAGGAAAAAGCAACTTCATCTAACCTTGGTTACGTAACTTTTATAAAAACAAGTTACTCCTATGGATGCTAGCAACGAAGACAAAACGTGGAAGGTGTAGTTGTTTTCCCGCCTTTAGCACCTTGAGCTTGAAGCGATTGATTTCTTGGGGTGGTAAGAAACCGTGCAAAACAACAAGTGCAAAATACGTCTGGCACTAATGTTGCTACCTACTTAGTACCTCCGACTAGTGCAATCAATATCGTCAGTTGTTGCTGCAACGGGAAAAGGAAATATATCGCCGATACCTTTTTACGATTAACAACCAACAACAATCGACAAATGAAAACCGAAATCAATCAAGCGATCGATAAGCCGCTGTTGACGGATAGTGATTTGCACTAATTTTGAGTATGATTTTTTTTTTTTTGCTTGGACACTTCTATTAGTGTTCTGTTGAAATGCTAGTCGGCTTCTTTTAATGCAGGCCAAATCTGATAGATTGCCTATCGGTAAACGCGCTAGTCCAGCAACTAAATTGAAGCATTTAAAATAGCAAAAATAAGCCCTTTCAAATGCATTTCTGGCACCTTTGAATTATTGACGGCTTATGGGGCAATCTTTTTCGGTGCACTTTTCAGTTCAGCTGAGAGCAGTGATTGAAATTCTCACCAATTTTCTCATCAGAGGCATTCAAAATACACACTTTGAGGCCTCGCATAGCTATACAGGAGACGATACATATACATTCATTCAAACCTCCCCCCATGAGGAGGATCTGCTCTGAGAGACACTATCCGTTTGCTGCCCCGAACGAACTCTCTCAACGTTCGGTTGCTACATGATGCATGAAGAAGACGAGGCACACATACTCATTTACGTTGTTGAATTTGAATAACTCGAGCCGACCGCAAAGGTTGAGGCAACAACGACAACAACCGAACTTATTGCATTGCATAGGCCCGCAACGTATGGAGCAAGGAGAGGGGAGGAAAAGAAACGAAAAAACTAGCTGCCTGCGTGCGGTTGCTGTGCAATAATAGCAATAGCAGAAAAACCTCGGGTATTCGATCCAGGCACAAACGAGGAGACTCGGGTTTGCTCTGCCTTTTGATTTCGGTTCCCTCAAGAATGTAACAGGAGATGAGTAAGAGCCATTCGTTTGGTTTTTTGGATTCGCTGCCTCGAATGTATATTGCTTCTTGAAGGCGGGCCATGTGAGAGCGTATGCATCATCGGTTTTGTCGTTTTCGCTGCCTCAAAGCAACCTTTGCTTCCGAGTAAAGCGTTGAGCGAGAGATGGTTGATCAATTCATGCTCAGCCAAATTCAATCACTGGTTAAGACAAACATAAACAAAGAATTTACATTCGCACAAGTGCCAGCTCCGTTGACTTTTGACGGATGGAATCAGCGATGCCACACATACCGATTTTCCGGTATTTATACCGATTTTTGAGCGAAATTTTGACCGAGAATCGGTATATACCGATTACCGATTTTTGGCAAAACATACCGATTTCATACCGATTTTTAAGATTTTAACTCCAACTACATTCCACTTCCACATTCCCACTTAATTGAAGCTATCCTCTTAAAGGTCTCGTAGAAAGGAGACAAAGTGGTGGCGTGGCGTAAGTTGATCTTTTAAAATACCCTGCAAAAATCTCCACGGCTCACTCTCATAATTCGTTCAGTTGTTCGCGGTTTCTTCGAAGTGCAATCAGATACACGGATACAATCCTTCTCCACCTTGTTAGCCAAGTAAATGATATCACATGTACCTAACTGCAGAGATCGCCAGGTCACGCCAGGCAAAAAGGGTGTTTTCAGTTTTAAAAAAAACTATGTGTTTTTAAATATTTTTCTTGGGAATACCTTCTTTTAGAACACGTTTCTCTTCTTGGGTTTTCATATGACTAATGCGTGATTTAAAAAAAAATTACTTTAGGTTGACCTGGTTCTATTGCCTTATCTAATTTATCAAATTTACATCCCACTTTAGCTATACATCAATTAAAGTATCAAGTTTTTACTTCATTAATATGCCTAAACCACGTGTAACCTGAAGGTGATCGCCATGCCCTTATTTTTCTTATCAAACGGTAACTTTTAAATTAGATTTCCATTCAATTATGAGTACTGGAAAGAAATATTTTCATTTGTGATTTTTACTTTTCGTCTGCAAAAGCAGATGGATAAAAATAAAAAAAATGTTTAAGTCGTAACAAACATAAAGTTCTGTTAATATTTCAAAACTGTCTTTTTATGTAAACTTGCGTTACTTAGAACCAAGTTACGGAAAAAATAGAATTTTATTTATTTATTTATTTATTAGTCTTCGAAAAAATATTGATTCGCACAGACTTATTGTTCTAAGAGATGCCTTAACCTATTTTTAAATGATTAAACGAAGAGCAAACCGAACAAACGCTCGCTGGACTCCTTCGAGAGATTGACTCAAAGTCAGTTGGAACGGGGCCCAAACTAGAATATTATAAGCTCAAACACACTTAGACTAGTTTTATACTTAAAAATAACATTCATAAGAGTTCTTAGACTTGCTTTTTATTGCAAGCTTCCATTTATATTAAAAGTTCGTTAGGACAGGAAGTTGAAAATGTAAACATTTTTGAATATCCACCTCAAATACCGATTTTCATACCGATTTTTGGGATTTCCGTACCGATAAAAGATTTTTATGGGTTCCAAAATACCGATAAAAATGTGGCATCACTGGATGGAATACATCAAGCGAATGACACTCTCAGCCAGTGATTGAATTTGGCTGAGCATGAATTGATCAACCATCTCTCGCTCAACGCTTTACTCGGAAGCAAAGGTTGCTTTGAGGCAGCGAAAACGACAAAACCGATGATGCATACGCTCTCACATGGCCCGCCTTCAAGAAGCAATATACAGCGAATCCAAAAAACCAAACGAATGGCTCTCACTCATCTCGTGTTACATTCTTGCTTGAGGGAACCGAAATCAAAAGGCAGAGCAAACCCGAGTCTCCTCGTTTGTGCCTGGATCGAATACCCGAGGTTTTTCTGCTATTGCTATTATTGCACAGCAACCGCACGCAGGCAGCTAGTTTTTTCGTTTCTTTTCCTCCCCTCTCCTTGCTCCATACGTTGCGGGCCTATGCAATGCAATAAGTTCGGTTGTTGTCGTTGTTGCCTCAACCTTTGCGGTCGGCTCGAGTTATTCAAATTCAACAACGTAAATGAGTATGTGTGCCTCGTCTTCTTCATGCATCATGTAGCAACCGAACGTTGAGAGAGTTCGTTCGGGGCAGCAAACGGATAGTGTCTCTCAGAGCAGATCCTCCTCATGGGGGGAGGTTTGAATGAATGTATATGTATCGTCTCCTGTATAGCTATGCGAGGCCTCAAAGTGTGTATTTTGAATGCCTCTGATGAGAAAATTGGTGAGAATTTCAATCACTGGTCTTAACCCTTGTACGAAACATTGAGCTTAATATTTGTTAAAGGTATTCTGCGAGTTTGCAAGAAACGTGGAGAGAAAACGTTATTTCAAAAACATCACCAAAAATGTAAAAAATATATAGGGGAGAGTGGGGTATCGTGGGCCATGGGGAAACGTGGGCCACTTTTAATATCTCAGATGTGTGTTAAGATAAAAATCTCAAACCAACTTTCATCGTCGTCGCTTTGCGTGAGCATATATTCCTATATGTTGTTGACTGAAATACGCATCATATGCTTCTTTTATTTATCAAGCTTAAAAAAGTTAGAAAAATTTACTCACATAATTAAAAAAACACCCGCTAATTTCATCGATGGGGAACCTAAAGTGGATAACAAAAATATGCTCATACGCTTATGATCTAAGTTTTGTCATGATCTTTCACGTGAAAAAGGAATTTTTGATGAAACATCAATAAGTCACACAAACTCAACCAATTTGAAAATCATAGCTTGTGGGGAATCGTGGGCCACACACCTTGAATCACCTATATTTTTTAGTTTTTATACACATTCAGAACTTAAAATACGTTTTACCTATCTGTAAAGTTTTTTTATGCCAAATGAAGAGTTATGAAAAATATTTTGTCCATCCTATATAAGAAATTTTGACAAAACGTGCGCGAGCCAGGTTTTGGAATCTATACGATCATACACAGCTCTCTTTTTTATTTCATCATCTGAAATTGCTCTAAAATAATGAAATGAATTAGGAAATCACAGTTTTGGGTCAACTCATAAACTTTGCATGTTATTTGGTCAATTTGGATTTGGTGGCCCACGATTCCCCACCATTTTTAAAAATCCAAAAAATATTGCTTTTTTTCAAACAGTCAGAATTTGGGGAAAATAACTTATTAAAAATTTAAAAAAAAATACCTTATGATACCTTGAAAATGTAGAAAACTATACAATTTTTTATTTTCATTTTATAGTTTATAATAAAGAAGTTATGGATCAACGAAAAAAAGTGGCCCATGATTCCCCACTCTCCCATAAGTTTTGATGACTAAGGTCACTAAGGTCAGAATAATCATCATAATAAAAGCCTAGTTCTTTTTGAAATGGTACAGCTACGAATGCATGTATCTCAAAAAAACATTCGTTTGATCGAAAAACTTTCTATGGAGGAAATGAAGGTAATCTTATGATAATTCATAAACAAAATTGAAAAAAAAAAATTGTCGTTTTAGTAAGAAAAAAATCTACTTTATTGTTGGTACCGCTCATCGGCCGACGCACACTTTTTTTCAGTCATGATATTGATCAGTTTTTCAAACTTATTCCTCGTAAAATCTGTATTTTATCTGGCTACATCTGGCTCCTCTTTCAATTTCTGCTACTTTTTGGTCCGATACTTCTCTTTTAAAAGAAACTGAGGGTAATTTAGTGGATAGTTACAGCTGTTTCGAAATTAACAAAACTTGATTATTGTTGAACCACTTTAAAGCGTTTTTAATGAAATTTCTGCTAGCAAAATCTGACAATAACGAAGTGAAACCATCATGAGAATGAACTTCAAGTATAATCGGTTAGTACAGATCGTAGATTGCGAAGGGTACAAACAAGATCACTTTATTTAGTCTTTAAAAATTGGCGAAAACCAAAGTTTTCGTTTTGAAAATTTTTGTTTTTTTCCGCAGAAGCAGAATCTTGGCAAATCATTATCTTTTATACAAAACAGCCAGCAACTACATACTTTCAACCGCTAGAATTTGTCTGAAATATGGTTTTTTGTGAGTTTTGTCGTCTATCAGAAATCACCTGTCTCATTGGCTCGATACCGACTATACAGCTTACGAGCTTTGCAACTAGCAAAACAATTGTTGTTTGAGGTTAGGTTTGAATGTCTTATAACTAGCCAACACTTTCAGCTTATCGGAGAAATTTTTTTTGGAGATTTCAGCGATCTACGCTTATTTTTCCGCTTATTCCAATTTAAAAATGCTGGTGTGAGACTTGACTTACCTGATGACCCTTAACCTATTTGCCGATCATGTGCTTCGTTCTAATACTTGATTTGAACTTTCTGGACATTTTTAAAAGTGTTTGCATACTTTTCCCCCACTCAAACACAGTAATTCTTTGAATAAACGAGAGTTTTGTCAGCTATCAATTTTTAATGACAGATTTTTAAGGAATCTGTTTCAATTTTTTTTTCTTTTTCTCTTACATCGTAAATATCTCAAAAACACGTAAATTTTAAATTTTGAAAAAAATGCTCAGATAGTATTTTCACATGTAGCAAAATACTGTCAAAATTTTGAATGTCCTATTGAGCTATGAGCAATTCCAGCGGAAAATGTTGGATTTCAAGATAGTGTCAGACAACGAAATTCGACTTCAACTTATGGTATCATCCCATCGGACATTCACAACCAATCCCTTATTCATTTTATTTAAAAAATCTGTCCTCATTTACTGTTTTAATTATATCAATAGTTCAGAAATGAGGAATTCATCCTACGCGTGTAATTGGTTGGCTTGCGTGAAAAACGTCAAATTTTAGCAATTTATATGGCTCTCTTAAAACAGTTATAAAACTAATTAGACATTTTTATGACCATTATTTTTTTATTTTTTTTTTTATTTACATAGTATTCCGTCTTACGACATAACTTGACGAACATAATTCCTAAAATTCACTCGGTTCATAGCAACCGTTCTCCAATTTCTCGGGCACCCCACGTTCGCCAGATCACGCTCCACTTGGTCTAACCACCTCGCTCGTTGCGCCCCCGCTCGTCTTGTTCCTACCGGATTCGTAGCGAACACCTGTTTTGCAGGACAGTCGTCCGGCATTCTCGCAACATGTCCCGCCCAGCATATCCGGCCAGCCTTCACCACCTTCTGGATACTGGGTTCGCCGTAGAGGCGCGCGAGCTCGTGGTTCATCCTTCGCCTCCTTTTTTTTTTTTTTTTTATGACCATAATAGAGCTATTAAGCATTGAATTGACTAACGCAATGTTGGTTGTAAAATCGAAGGGCACAAAATGACGCCATGTTGATGGATTCCTAATGTCAAATATTTCAACCAATCAATTTTTTATTTTATTTTTTTCTCATCTCCCTCATCTATTTTCATGTCATCCGAAGGAGACATGATACCAGAAAAAAGAAGAAGAAGTGTTATGGTTCAGGATTCTTGATTTTCAGTTCGAATAATCATAAAAAAATAGAAATGCTTTGAAATCCTGCTTCAAATTTGGTTTTGTATGTCATATAAAATTTAAATCATGTTTTTTGAAATCATTTGCATTTTCAATACTTTGATAATACTTTGCCGAATATGAAGAAAGAGAAATTTTGTTCTATATTAAAATTCGTAGCTCTTAAACTTAATTCTTACACAAAATTAAAAAATGAAAGCTTCGAAATGTCAATTCAAAATTGAAAAATCAGATGCAGATCTTTGTAAACCCAGACAACCAGAAGTCGTATATTATTTTACAGATTATATCGTATGAATGTTATTTTAACTCATTTTCGTATATCTGCACCTACAATGTGCGGCCCATGCATATCCTTTATCGTATTTAAATGCATTGCATGATTTTATTACGACAAAACAATCCAAATCACGAAAATGTGTGCTAAAGTACCTATATGGCCTCCAAAAGTGATACGTATATACTGGTTTTGCTGCATTATATACGATATGTTCACACGTATATTTTCACGTATATTTGTGTTGCAAATTTGATATATCCACCAAATGGTTGTCTGGGAATTCATATTTTAATGCTATTTCACAATACAGATTAAAAAATATTTAAATAGTGAATTTAGATTAAACCTGAACTACAGAATTTAAATAATAGATTCTTGATTGACTCTAACTTGGCTCATAAAATTCTGATCTGGAATTAGATTCAGAAATTGTACTTTCGTACATTTTAGAAATCGTATGGAAATTTGGATACAGGATTCAGGTTCAGAATTCAGATTCAGAATGCAGATTCAAAACTCAGAAAAGGGTTTAACTTGTAAATAAATTTTACAATCAACATAAATTGTTGAGGAATTCAAGAGATCATCAACTCAACACATTGCGGGCCAAATAAAAGATATCTTGTTTTTTCGCTTGCCAACAGAGTGCTACACTTCGAAGTATAACTCGAATGGACTGAATTTGAGTGTTAAACTTTATTCGACAAAATTTAGCACAACATTTGCCGTAACTAAAATATGCTAAATTTGTAAAAGTCTAGAGGTTTCTGAGATATAGAATGCCGAATTTCGGTGTTTCTAATCATAGATTTCTTTCCGGCCCTTAATGTGTTAAGATTGCTCCATATATCAATATATCCATATATCAATTTTTAAACAAAATTAGTTTTTTTCAAACCATTCAATTGAAAATCACAAATAAAGGTAGAATATGGATTCTTTGTTTTATTCGAAAAAACTCATTTTTTTCTTAAATCATACACATGATTTTCATTATGGAATTGATTCTTTATGAAAAATACTAGCTGTTAAAGAAACATCTTCATCTAAAAATCTAATATAGATATTTGAGAAACAGGAAGTGTTGTGTCAAATTTTGTGGAATGAGGTCTCATTGTTAGATTCATAACGTTTGAATTAAGCTTTTTAATAGAGCATACAAGCGGCAAGCAAAAAAACGAGATCTCTCGTAGTTGACCCGCAATATATTGATATTGCAGTTTTTTCAAAGCCAAATTTCATACTTAAATCATCAATTTGGTTCAAGTTTGCATCAAGAAAATTCTTTCCAAAAATCTGTAAATTTTTATCTCTTACTTTCTTTTTGGAAAATTTGATTTATTTTCATCAAAGGTTAAAATTATAAAATTTGCAAAATAGTTTGCAAAACTCTCAAAAAGCTTATTTTATGCCCAAATCAATAAAGTTGATCTACCGGACAATCGATTAGGGTGAATTGAGCTGTCATTTTAGGTTTAGGACTAATTTTCTAAAGCTACAATTTAATACGAAAACTTTTAATGTCAAATTACTTAAAAATGAATAATCATATAGTTACAAACATAATTTGAAATAATTTTTTTTGTATTCGTGAATTGGCAAAAATCATAGGTAAAAACCGTCACAAAACCACCCCCTCATGAGTCGGTTCTTCCTACGGCTCTGGGTTGTTTTAAAAAGCAAACAAAAACAGTCGCAAATGAGTGAATTCAGGGCACAAAAACGGAAACTTTTTAATTTTATGAGAAAACTTTAACATTGTAAAACAATAAAAAATAAGATCTTCTTTAAAAATGATGAGAGAATTCTGAAACACTAAATTTTATAGAAATCGGTTGGAATCCAGCTGAGTTACAACAGCGCGAATGAGTGAATTCACAAAATTTATTTTTTGTAAAATTTTATAAGGGATTTTATGTTTTGACCCTCCAGATGGTCGGATTTTCGAAAATCGAGCATTATTTATTGATTTTAGGAATTATGTTCATCAAGTTATGTCGTGAGACGGAATACTATGTAAAAAAAATAAAATAATTAGTTGATTTTTAATTTGTTCGTTTTTGTTTTAATAAAAAATAGAAATATTGAAAAAAAAATTTTTTTTGTGAATTTCAAAAAAAGACTGTGAGAAACAGTAATTTTAAACCTCAATATGTTGCTATTCAAGTGCCAGTCAAAATAAGGAAAAAGTAAAGAAGGCTCTTAAGAATTTTTCAGAATAACTTGAAATTTCGTGACGTGAATTCAGTACACTGTTCTGTTTTAACTGAGTGAATTCACGTCACAACTCAAAAGAGGCATAATTTTGTTGGTTGTTGTTCAATCGAGAAGCTATAAACATCAAATTATGGGAAATTGTTTTCTTTACAACTTATTTGAAGACACCAATATCCTATTTCCACAGAAAGAAGAATTAATCGAAGTGGTGTGTATTGAAGTAAAATATGGTCAATTCCACCGTGAATTCACGTCAAAAAAGTAATCAATCGCAACACAAAAAATTTAAACTTTTCATTGACCAAATTATATTATTTTTGAAAGGAAAGTCCGGGAAAGCGATTTCACGTCACGGTAGAATGTGTCTAATATGGTTTAAGCATTATTTTTTTGTTATTAATTTTATCAGATAATATCTCAATAATGCAATCATCATTCATCAGCCATCATGGTTGCTGGAAAAAAATAAAAACAAACTCGGAGAACTCACGGAATCGAAAAACATTAATTGGAAACATGTTTTATAGAAGCTTTATAAAACCTTTGGTGTCCAAAATTGTACAGCATTATGTTTTTATCGAGAATTTAAGAATTAGTCATGATGACGTTTCTAGTGACGTATAGTTTCTAGATTTTAGTTTTATTAGAGTTCCTAGAATGCGCTTCAGCTTTTTATGAAGATTAATGCTATAGCTCTAACAAAGTTGTGCTGACCATAATAAAGCTAAAAATTTTACTGAGGAAGCCTCAAAGGGTTGTAATTCACAGCCAGCAACGAAAACGACAACCGCTAATCGAAGCGTGAAACGTGAAATAATCGGTGTTGCCGATCGGTTGGCTTCAAGCTAACCTCACACGGTAATGTGACGACAATGATGGTGATGATGATGACGAACTGTTGATGGTGGAAATCCAAATTAGACACTTTCGTTGTCGCAACATTAACGCAAAACATGGCTTAGTTAAGTTTTTGGTGTTTTCCGTCTGCTTGAGACTGATGCTAAACCGAAATCAATGAAGCAATTGCGTGCAAAGTGATGGAAATTGAAAACTAGCAAGATGATAGGTTTTGTGTATCAATTTACTTTGCCTTCGAATAATTTAAAATAATTGTCTGCCAGCTTCTTAGTATTTATGACTGGAAGTTCGATGAGCCCATATTTGAATGATCGCTTTCTAAGAAAACTTACATACATTTGTAACATCTGAGATTCGCTTTCATAACTCAACAGATTTTATGATCCAAGCCATTCAAAGCCCAATAAAAATAATTGATAAATCTGGACCATTAAAATTAAGTTAAAAAAAAAAGTTTTTTCACAAACTTAATCAATGAACTAGCCAAAACAATGCATTCATAATTGTTAACAAAACTCCCCATCGATAAACTCCATGTTTTATTGCGTAACAACAGTCATAAAATGGTATGATTGACGAGATTGACTATATTTTTTTCTTCTCCAAATTCGATAAGCAGTGCAAAACTACGCGCTTATTATTTATTACCACCATTGGAACTGGAGTGAGGTGCGGTAAAGATCAATCAGAGAACAGCCCCCATACGTCACACCTCAACTGGAGGTGCCACATTCATTCAAAAGCCGGAGACCCCTGCAGTGGTCCGCGAAAGTTATCAGAAACGATCTAATTTGGTGGTGGCTTCTCGTGGTGGTCAATGTGATAGTTTCAGTTTACTGATCAAATTGAATTATTCACATCATTGATTTTGTCCCGAATATTAGTTGGAGTTGTTTAGGGTAAGGTTGCCAGAATTTTTTCAGCATGAATCCGGGCCGGAAAAATCCGAGGAAATTTTGCATAAAAACCTGGCAAATTCGGTATATTGATTTCCAAATTGACGAACAAAAATCCGGGAAATTTACAGGCAAATTTTGTCAAACCCAGAACTTACTCAATTAAAATCAAGAAAAAAAAATTAAAAAAAAAGATTTTTTATCAAAACTTATCGCAGATTTTGAATTATATTTTAGGCTTTCTGAATATTCTTAAAAAACTTGCTCCAAAAAAGTTTTATTGAATGCATGAATAAAAACATACACATTTTTTTGTTTGATTTTCCAAATGAAGTGAAAAAATCCTGTCACTTTTTTATGAAACCCGAGAAACCGGGCAAGTCCGAACTGTTTCCAAATTTGTATTAAATATTCGGGCAAACCCGGATAAAACAGCCAGGGCAATCAGGCAATCTTAGTTTAGGGTGTCTGAGGAAAACAAATTTAAGGTAAAATCTGTTTGTTTTCTTCAATTTACGAACTGGTTTCCGTTTAAAAGTTGTAGTTTGTAGAGTTGATGCTTTTGAAAACGTCTTTTGGAACATTTATAGCTTTCAGAAAAAATAATTGAAGAAGTATTTCACCTTTTACTTATATTACAAGTGCATCACTAATTCATTTTTTTGAATTTTTTTTTCATTTTGTAACTGTACGCAGATGCATACTAAAGTGGCTCAAATCAGCAATATAATTGCAAATCACACAAACTGCAGGCTGAAATAAATCTTGAACTTACCAGAATCTCAAATGCTAAATTTGAGCTATACAGGACTTTCGGTGTGGACCATACTCTGAAAAAATAAGAGTGTATTGAATGAAAGTTATTCAAGCTACACTAGATTTTCAAAAGACCTCACCACACAAAATATATCAAAATATTATACAAACGTCAGCTCACGTGATTTTTCATGTTAACTTGATGTTAACTTTTATTAAAAAGCATAGCACATGGAGGAAAAATATTTAAAAAAACAGAAATAAATAAAATTGCAGGACTGAGAATTCCACGACTTCTTTCATCACTACGTTCGATTCTTATTTATACGGCGCACACAGGGGAAAACGATGTAAAAAAGGGATCAAAATTGTTTCCACCAAAACGGAGCGTTTTAGACCCATAGTGTCTTCGGGACATTTTACCTACATTAAAAGCACTTTAAAATGAGCTTTTGAAAAAAAATGATTAAATCCCCTAGCAGTGAGATAGAAAAATTATTTTTTGTATTTTTCATTTTAGAGTACTTATGTCTTTGGCTTTATAAATGATTAAAGTTAGCTATTTTCAAGGAATCTAGAGGACAAATTCCAAGTTTATTTAAACTGACAATTAGCAACCGTTTTTATTTTGGTGAAACTTTAGCCAAATCATTCTCTCGCTCGCGTATGACGTTTTTAAGCCTCCATTGACGAACCTTACCATCTACCTTTTCGCTTAGAATACAATATACTTGACGAGTTTGTTTTTCGGTTAGCTAATTTTAAATACAAAAAATCCTCTAGATTCTTTTAAAATAACTAACTTTAATCATTCATAAAGCTACAAATAAACAACTTAACGTTATAAACTCCATGTTTTTATAACGTTGAAACCTGCCTGATTCAAATGCAACCAAAAAATGAACCGAACTCAACCGAACTAGAAAGATACAGGTGTTCAAAAACAGCTATTTTTTCTTAGTTTTTCCGATCTAACTCGTTTCAGTTTGAATATTTTTATTAGTGTGTTCCACAAAACTGTTCGATTTAAGTGACTCAAAACTCCGTCAAACATATCTTGCTTGAATAAGCTCGGCCTCAAAAGATATCGTTAAAATACTGAAAACTTTGATAAAAAAATATTTTTTTATTTTGAACCCTTCTAACTTTTTTGGGTTAGCTTTCACGATGTTGTCGTCTTCAACAAAATTGCTACATTTTTTACAATCTAAAAACTTGCCAAAGACATAAGTACTCTAAAATGAAAAATACAAAAAATAATTTGTCTCACTGCTAGGGGATTTAATCATTTTTATCAAAAGCTCATTTTAAAGTGCTTTAAATGTAGGTAAAATGTCCCGAAGACACTATGGGTCTAAAACGCTCCGTTTTGGCGGAAACAATTTTGATCACCTTTTTACATCGTTTTCCCCTGTGTGAGGCGGTGAATGCCATGTATCTTTTTTTCTCTCAAATTTTTAATTTGAAATATTTGGAAAGAACATCTACAATTTTCGAATTTAACTAGCATTGCATTCTTTGAAATCGTAGTTTCAACCAACATACAAACATTTTGTACATTTTGAATGGGTTTTCTTAGGATTTAAATGCAATTTGTTCTCGCAAAGAAACTGGAATCAGTTCTTGATTTTCACATTTTTTTTCCTTCGGACTAAATTTCAAGTTAAAATATTTTAAACTAATTTTTTTATTATTCTTTTCTTAAATCATTCTAAAAGTTTCTTCTACATTTTTAAATCAAGCTTAAAATATTGAAGTTTAACAAAGATAAAATCAGCCGGGGGATTCTCGAAATTCAAATTAATCAAAAAATAATTCAAAAATATAAAAAAGACAGAATTGAAATTAAAAATTGAGACTCAGATCTTAAATTAACAGTTCAGATGATGATAAGTCTTATACTTTAATAGAATTTGTTGATTTCTAATGCCTATTTTGCATTTTGAAAATGGTTGATTGTCATCATTAAAGAAAGTTATTGAATTTTGGATAATATATATTTTAATTAATTCAATACGACGATAACAAATACTTTTAGACTTTATTAATGATTAACTTTCCTAAACATCGCGAGCAGTTTTGAGTTCAGAGAGAAAAATTATGGAACTTTTCTTCTGGTTACTTTTTTTAAACATGCAAAAAACTGGAATTTCGACGAATTTTTAAAGAAAAATTAAGCTAAATTGAATCCTTGATACTTCTAAATCTAAACCCTAAGTCAAATCAGACTTACGGTTAAAAAAAATTTCAAAGATTCAATTTCAAATTCGTCAAAATTCTCGTTTTTTTGCAGGTTTAAAACAAATTACAAAAAAATTCTTACTATTTTTTCTCTAAACTCAAAATTGCTCACGGTTTTTGGGAAAGTGGATCATGAAGTGTAAAAGTATTTGTATTTTACAGCACCTCGGAAAATGAGAATTGTGTTGTCTTGTGTTATAATTATGTGATGCTATTTTCAGAAACTTCATAGGAAAATCATGGCTAACAGTTACTAAATTGTGTGAAAGCCTATGCAAAAGGTATTTAAATTTAATAAAATTTATGAAATCTTTAAAAAAAATTCTAGAATTAAAAATTTATACTGTATCATTGACAAATTCGGTTAAACTGACATATTGACAAGATTGACAAAATTGACTTAATTGACAAAATTTAAAAAAATGACTAAATTGACAAAATTGACCAAATTGACAAAACTGAAAAAAATGGACAAAATTGATCAAATTGACAAAATTGACGAAATTGATAAAACAGACAAATTGGACCAAATTTACAAAATTGACAAAATTGACAAAACAGAAAAAATTGACGAATTAACAAAATAGACAAAACTCACTAAATTCATAAAATTGACAAAATTGACAAGATGGATAAAACTGACAAATTGACAAATTGACTTAATTGACAAAATTGACAAAATTTAAAAAAAATTGACAAGATTGATAAAACTAACAAAATTGACACTTACTTACTTAATGATCCCGCGCCAATCCTCCGGTGCATAGGGTCGTGGTAAAAGACCTCCACTGTTGACGATCCGGAGCCAGCGTCTTCACCTTCAAGAATCTCGTCGACAGTTCGGATTTCAGCGGCTAGGCTTCGCCGCCACGAGTTTCTGGGTCTGCCTTTTCTTCGATGACCTTCTGGATTCCAATCGAGCGCCTCTCTGCAAATCTCGTTTTCATCTCTTCGCAGCGTGTGCCCAATCCATCTCCACTTACGTTCCCGAATCTCGATTTCTAGCGCCTTTTGATGACACCGGCGATGTAGTTCCTCATTCGAGATCCAGTTGCCAGGCCACCAAGCGCGGATAATATTCCGCAGGCAGCGATTTACAAATACTTGCAGTTTTCGCGTCGTTACCGCAACAAAATTGACATAATTGACTTAATTGACAAGATTGACTGAATTGACAAATTGACCAAATCGACAAAATCGACAAAATTGACGAAATTGATAAAACTGACAAAATGGACAAAATTGACAAAACTGACAAAATTGATAAAATAAACAAAAATGACAAGATTGTCAAAATTGACAAAATTGACAAAATTGACAAAATTTACAAACTTGACCAAATTGACGAAATTGTCAAGATTATCATAATTTACAAAAATAAAAAAAAATGACAAAATTGACTTAAAATACACAATTTACAGAATCGACAGTATTGAAATAATTGACAGAATTGAAATAATTGACAGAATTGAAAGAATTGACCTATAAATGACAAAATTGGCTCAGCTGACAAAATTAACGAAATTGATTAAATTGACAAGGTAGACAAAATTGACAAAACTGGCAATGTTGACAAAACCGTAAAAATTGATAAAATTGACAAATTTCACAAAATTGACAAAATTGACAAAATTAAAAAAACTGATAAAATCGACAAATTGACACAATTGACACAATTGACAAATCTGACAAAATTTACAAAATTGATAAAACTTACAAAATTGACAAGATTCACAAAATTGACAAATTGACAAAATTACAAAATTGACGAATTGATAAAATTTACAAAATTGACAAAATTGACAAAACTGACAAAATGCCAAAATTAAAAATATTGAGATTTCAAAATTATCAAAATTTTTATTTTCAATGTTAATTCTACCGATTCCCTACGTTTCGGCAAGGCCGTGCGAACGGGGGGGGGGGTTTAGGGGTTTAACCCCCCCCCCCCCCATGAAGATTTTTTCCAAGTAAAATTTTCGAAAATAGTGAAGAGAAATTACTTGATCTTGAAAGGATTTAAATAAGTATTAACAAAAAAGTCAGAAATTTTCTTCGCCTCCGGCGGAAATTTGTCTTAAGTCACCCTAGGCTTGAGAAATTTTATTTTACGACGTTACATACACATAATAAATCTCCGATTTCTGCATATATGCCGTTCTCGAATTGAAACTAGTTTTTAATTGTTAATTTCGATTTGCAATTCAATCAACCATTAGCATTGAAACTCTGACATACAAAAACCCTACCTCGTCTTTAAAATGAGTTTTTATTCAGAAGTGTAACCAAACAAGTTCAGACTTTGAAACATTTTAGCTTCAAAGTTCATTCATCCAATACTAATTTTATGCATCAACACTCACGATGGTCATCAGAATTAGAAAATTAAAATCTAAAACCTAGTATTTAGTACTTTTTTACTAAAAATTTTGATTTACTAAAAGTTGTGCCGATATGAAATACTCTTCAAGAAACCAATCTCAGTCTCAATTTTCTTTTGTGTTTTTTGTTCTTCTAAGTATTGAACATCACATACAAAAACTTTTGCAAATATATTTAAATCATTAAAAAATTAAATTTCTGTATTATTTTGACAAAACTTCAAATCAAAGATCTAAAAATAAAGGTACAAATCAATTTTCAACTTTCCTCAAGACTTCAGGTGATTTTGAATTCAACGAAAAAGTTATAGAGGTTTTTAATATGTGTACTTTTCCCCATATTTAGTGAAGTTTTAAACCAAATCAAATTTTAAATATTTTTAAAGCAAAAACCTAATTGATTTGCAGGTTTGAACAAATTATGTTAAATGTTTTAATGTTTTTTAAACTTTATTCAGTAATATCAGAAATACTTGTAATGTAATGAATCTTTCCAAATATTTATAAACTGTAGAATTTAACTTTTTAGATCATGCATCATCATCTTTGGAATATTATTCCTTAATTGAATTAAATGGGTATAGTGAACAAACTCAGAATTTGGTTTTTTTTTTGTTACCATAGATTTGTTACTTCATCAGTTATTAATGGTTTATTTCGCTTAAAACTGATACATTTTAAAGCTTATAAACTCCATATCAACAAATCGCAAGTTTAAATACAAAATTTGACAAAAGATCCGAGTTCAGAACGCTTAAATAAACCAAATCAATCATTCAATCATAGGCATCAAAATGCAGTTCATTTTGCAGTTCAAATTCAGTCATCAATTAAATTCTTTCGTTAAATCTTTTATAAATGATTGGACGAGTTTAATGAAAAAAATCTTTCTAAAATTAAAAAAAAAACTTATCTTTTTCTTCTTCATATTTTGTTAAAATTTAAAAAAAACGAATTTTAAAGTAAAACTATTTTAATTTAACGAAATATTTTTCTCAAGTTCCTTCTGTCCTTTGAAGGTTCCAATATTCCAATTGATAGCGACAAAATATTCAGATCTTAGAATTTTAAACTTTAAAACCTTCGATTGAAAATTTATAAAAGTTTCTCAATATATCAAATAATGGTTTTATTATCGATCATGGTTTAAATTTATCTTATCTTTAATTGGTTAGATTCGAAGAAGCAACTTTAAAGTTAAGTTTTAATGCAATTTTAACTCAATTTGTATAATCTTTGTGTTTTGAATATTCACAATAAAACTTGGAATTCATTTTTTTTTTATCAGTTTCTTATTGAACATTTCCCAATCTGTATTTTTTTCAGAATAATTGAACATGATTTATAAGAAATATATGTATAAAGTTGTTTTTTTTTCTGGACGAATTTTGAAATTGACAAGGGGTTTATCTTTAACTTAGATCACTGGCAGTCTTGAAATGTTTTTTTTCCTATTCCAGAATTCACATTTCTAATCATCATAATATTTTTTTTTCAAAATTTAAGATTCTACAGTGGATTTTTTAATCAACCCTACCATTGAAAATGAAAAAAAGAATTGTAAAATAAGATGAATAATAATAACACTCATTATAATTCTTCAAACAATTTTTTATCATGATTAATTTTTTACGTGATCTGACATTTATTTAAAAATTCAGATTTCCAGATTTCAGAGGGTGTTATATTTTATGCATCCTTTATCTGTGCAATAGTTCTCATTTCCGAGGCTTTATTCAAAATTTTGATTTGCATTCTTTGTTGATGTTTCAGAAATATTGATTTCAAACTAGATATCTAGACTGCTTAGAGTTTATTTCCAAGCAAATTTCTAGTTCAGGATAAGGATCATCATTTTGAATGGTTTATCAATAACTTACCGGAAATAGCAGTGGTTTGGAACATTCATTTTGAAAATTATGATTAATTTTATTAGTATAATTTATTATTTTTTGAGTTTGTGTGATAATTATAAGTAAGAAAATAGTTTAGAAATCAATTTATTTATTTCTTGTAAATTTTTGGAACTGTTATTATTTTCGGCTTAATTTGAATGTCGAAAACCCCCCCCTCCCCCCATGGACGGGTCCTTCGCACGGGCCTGCGTTTCGGTATTGTATTTTACTTTAGCATTTGAAATTTTATCCAATAATTTTATCGAAGTATTCGTTTTCATTACTTGAGAGGTTGAATTATTTGAAATACATGGTCGGCATCTTTTTTCAAATTGTATTCTTGATTTATATACCCCTTCCATTTTGAAGTTACCATATGCTGTTACTCCAAAAGGAATAAATTGAGTGAGATTATAATGTCATAGAAACGGAATCATACAAGACACTCCAGAATCCAGTCATTCAAAAATCTTAAGTTAGTTGCAATAATGTTATTTATATGAAAATTATGATTTTATAAAAATACTTTTATCCTATAAAAATGATTCTTAATTTCCTAAACTTATTTTGGATTAACTGGGTTTGAAATTCTTTAATCATAATTCATAATTCATTTTGTGTCACATGTATCCAAATATAATTTACAGGCTGTAAGAAAGGCTACGATCCACTGTTAAAAAAAAAATAAGTTGAAATAACATACACCTTAGGAACAAAACCAATGCATTTGTTATGCAATGTCTTAGTGTTTTCATCAAGTTTGGCACATTTTTTTGATTATGTACAAATTTTCCTGTATCTAAATACTCCTCCCGCTTCAAAAGTGGGTGTTTTGTTTTATTTGAAGGGTTCATTTATTGTATTGAAGATCCCGCCTATTTGTTTTCTTCTAAAAGATGGCTCCCTCAACTTTCAAGTTATGTTTAGGCTCTAGACAATCTGAAGCTCAAATACCATAAAAATAGTTTGCTTTTGATTATTGTTGATATTTTTAATTAAAAGAAAGTTTATTTTAATAATAATCTTACCTTCTAACCAATATTTCCTCAAAACTCTGGAAGCTTACCTGTAGCAGTAATCGACTTCATTCAATATCATAATCATATTCTTTGTTCGATAGTCTAAAATAAACTATTTTTAAATCATTACGACATTTACGTTTGCGATTAAGCCCTAAATAGTAAACAAAAGAGATAAATCTCCAGCAAGAGAGATGAAACTTAACATTCACTTTCTCAACCCAATGTTTCAATTTGGGAACGTCAACAAATAAACAGCACTCAATGATTTTTCAATTATATTTTGAGCCACATAGCCTCTCATTTAAAGCTTGAACCACCTAATAACCTTCTATGATTTGAAAATATGACAGGGTCGCTTCCTTCAACAAGAATCTTAAATAACGTGTTTTTTTTTGTTTCTTTAATTTTGAGGCAGCAATTTAAGAATCACCTTAATTAGCTAGCAATTCTCTTCGGTGAATTCCGAATGCTACCGGATAAATTAATTGATCGCCAAACTTTTCGTTTGACGAGGCTTCGTTGTTGATTGGATTGTCATCAGTTTGTGACAAATCGTTGGCTGTCTAAAATTTTGACAAATTTTATTTTTCATTATGTACCTACCTATATGTAGCATTATCCTTAGAGTTTTAAACTTGTTTAAATAACATTTTCTAAATCGATCGACTTTTTATAAGCGTTATAGAAAGCGGAACTTCCGTTAACTTCCACTGCATCCGGCTCGGCTTTAATTAAAGCTTCGCACGTTTAATTGGCGCGCGCAGGGTCAAATTCCTCTCCAAAAATCAGTAAGAAAAAAAAACAACAAAATATGCTCCACTAATTTCCCTTCTATATAATGAACCCGATAATTTAGCGATAAATTTAACAAATAACAAACAACACCACGCCACGTCCAACAAATGCTGGGTTCCAACTCAGTTCGCCTCACAAAGCACAAAATGACGGCACATTCGGCCGGTTTTGTCTGTCTGATGATGGTCGGTTTGCAAATTGAATTTTACATTTTAGCAGATACCTACCTGTTATAGATCCCCTTATTCGGTTTGGTTGGTTTGTTTCCAGCCTATGGCGTCGCCTTCGTCGTTCATTTCCTAAATGCCCATAGAGATTGAAAATCAGTTTTCCTTCATTATCTCTTAGTTCCTTTGGACTTAGACGACTTGAGGTGAGGTTCGACTTTTCCACCCCCTCAACTCACTTCTTCAACTTCCTCCCGAACGCAAGTGAAAGTTTTTCCAACAGCCTAAGAGAGTTGCACAAATACTAACTGGATTTGAAGTACAATTGAACATAAAACGCTGTAAGGCATGGCAGGTTGAACGAATGTCGTTAGAGCACTACCGAGCCATGGCGTCGTGCATATCGTTCACTTGATAATCTTAAGTTTTGACAAGATATCAGCTATCAACCAACAACGAGTTGAGAAAACGGAAAGAGAAGAAGCGGGAGTTGTCTTTGGGATTTTACCGAGACATTCATTGTAAAATGCTACCCGTTGGGAGTGATCGAAGAAAAGGGCAAGTTTATTTGGAAAAGTTTTATCACAGTGAGAATACTTGGAAGTTTTTTTTTTATTTTTTTGAATTTGTTGAACCCATTGCAAACCTGTTTAAAAACTGAATAACGGTTCGCTAATTTTTAATTCCACAGAACGCTAAGTCTGTCAAGTGTTGATCTGACCATTAACCAAATAGATCATCACTCCGTCTTCATTCGGACTCAATACCTTGCTTTAAAAAATGTTTAAATATTAAATCTCAGTTTGTACCGGAATTATATAAAAAAACCGATTTAATACACTTAACAGTGGATTGGAGGCTTTCTTACAGAGTGTAAATTATCTTTGGAAACATATGACACAATGATGGATACCTTATTTCTGAATTATATATGATTAATCTTTAAAAAAGATTATGATTTAAGAAAATCGAAAGCAAAAAATATAAATAAATAATATAAAAAAAAAGATAGCCAGTACGTTTTTTGGAGAATAAGCGAACTGATATTCAAGGAGTTCATTTACTATCAAAATATTTCAAACTGTTTAAGTTTGCGAGCCACATTTCTCGACGCTCACTAGTGGTTAAGGGGTTAGCCGCCTAAACTTTCATGATAAATGGCGTGGGATCGATTCTCGGCTGTTTGATGACCTTTTTGACAAATTTTCCATCGCCTCCGAATTTAATTTAGCGATTGCTGGCTACTGCTGCTGAGCAAATGACTACCTTTTTTGGAGCCGACATAAGCATGATATTTATTACGGAATCGAAAATTTTTAAACAATTTTGTTTTTTTTTTGTTTTTAAGATATGACCTACAGGAAAAAAACCAATTTTTTTATACCAAATTCATCAAAATCGTAAAACCTAGAATAGGAGTTAGTGTGGTAAGAACGTTTCAATGGAACATACAATTCCACGGACTTGTATATCTTCGTAACTCGTCGAGCTGAGTCGATCGGTATATATAAAGTGGGGTCTTAGACCCTTAATTAATGATATCCCCAACTGACCGTTCGCTATGCCTTTCTGTAAGAAAGCCAAAAAAAGATTTTTTTTCTACTTGTCTTTACCTTCACAACTGGATTTATGCAGCACCTTTGGGCTGTAGGAACAACTGTCTATTGGGGGGAAACGGCTCATGTTTTTGGTGACAACATTTTTCCAACAACATTTTTGCTTGACAAATGCATCCTAACTTTCGAGAATCAGTCCTAGAAGCTGCAATTTTTTTCACTTAGCTGGTTCGAATATTTTTCGCTAGGGTGTTCCTAAAATAATTATGAAACCTACAAAATAGGATTTAAAAAATTGAATTACACCAATTACACCATGTTTAAAACAAAATCAACAATCAACAACAAAAATTGAAAAAATATTGTCATTTTTGTCATTCTTGTCATTTCTGTCATTTTTGTGATTCATGTCATTTCGGTCATTTTTGTCATTTTTATCATTTTGTAATTTTTGTCATTTTTGTCATTTTTATCATTTTTGTTTTTTTTTTATTTTTTTTTTCATTTGTGTCATTTGGTGCTATGGAGGGATCCCACATCCCGAACTCAGGCAGTCTTCTTATTGTCATATTTTGTCCACGAACATGTTTTCCTGTACATACTTTCGAATTTCGGACCATTTCAATGCTTACTTCTGACTCAGAGAAATGTAAGGGAAAGTACACCATTTGTGCACGATATTTTTCTACACTGCTTGATGATAACTGGAGATTACGATACATAATTACTGCGAAAAAAAATCTCTTAAACTACATCACATATGAAGAATATAGAAACTCTTCCCGAACCGCATCCAATGCCTCTGTTTTTCGGAGATCTCTGAAAACCAACTGGAAAACTGCTCCAAAAATTCTTTGAATAAATCGCTTTCGTGCACGATTTGTCGAAACACTTTGTTTACTTTAGTGTGTGCCTGCTCTTGATAATCTGTATTTTTACATGACATGATCGCGTTCAGTGTAATGTAATATCAATGTGATTATCATTCTATGTCCGTATAACATTCCGTGTCGTATAATTTTAAGAAATAAGAAACTTCAGTGCTGTTAAGGATTCACATTTTTGTGTGTGTGTGTGTGTGTGTGTTTGGTTTTTTTTTTTTTTTTTTTTTTTTTTTTTTTTTTTTTTTTTTTTTTTTTTTTTTTTTTTTTTTTTTTTGGTTACCCAGGTGGTAAATTCGAAGAAGGAATTTTACGAATTGTTCCCAATGCACGTCGAGTGCCGTGTCTACATGGGAACAATGGGTCAACTCGTTATATACTCATCCGTATATACATATGCCCTAAACTCCACCTGGGGCGTCAGACTAATTCCCAAACCGGTACCTGCCCTAAGGCAATACTTCGGTAAGGGGGTGTCTAATTCACGCATAGCGCTACTTTCGCAACACTCGCCAAGAAGTTCATATTTTAATTAAATATCATCCTGACCGCCCAACATCATCTTCACGTTGTGGTCCCATCGGCTACGCTGATTGTTTTGCGTAGTTCATTTCATAGCTCTTTAAGCTTAGTTAAGTTAACCTACGTTATCCTACGTCAATTGCAATTTGCGTCAGTCTCCAACTCCTTTGCAAAGCAGCCATTATCCGGGCGAGCCCATCACTGACTGCCTGCCATGTGTTAATGTCATCACACATCTTCTGCAACATGTTGTCCGCTGTCGTTTCTGGTCCGCAGGCGGCGAATATGTTGGCACGTTCCTCTTCAAATCTTGGACAATAGAATACCACGTGTTCGGGTGTCTCGTCCACGTCACCGCATGTTAGGCAGACCGGCGAGGCCGCATGTCCGAACCTGTGGTGATACTTCATGAAGCATCCATGACCAGTCAGGAATTGCGTCATGTAGAAATCCACTTCGCCATGCTTTCTCTCCATCCACTCTTTGATGTTTGGGATCAAACGATGGGTCCACCTCCCTTTTTCCGAGCTGTCCCACAGCTGCTGCCAGTTAGCCATGGAGCTATCTCTGGCTCGTGTTCTCACGTTTTGCATGCCTCTATTTTCGTAGCAATATGAGTCCTCCACCAACAAAACCGAGATGGTCATGACTCCCGCTACAACGCATGCAGCCTCCGACGAAACGGTGCGGTATGCACTGATGACCCGCAAATTCATTCGCCTCTGTACACTGTTCAGCTTCTGCTGGTTACACTGGATGTTAAGACCAGATTTCCAGGCCGCCCCTCCATATCGAAGGATTGACGAAACTACACTCGAAATTATCCTTCGCTGACTACTTCGGATCCCCGAGTTGTTCGCCATTATCCTCGTGAGTGCGGCCGTTGCTGTTGCCGCCTTCTTGCACACATACTCAACGTGGTTTTTAAAGCTGAGCCGGTCGTCAATCATCACACCCAAATATTTAAGCTCACGCTTTGATTCGATAGTGCATGATCCAACTGTAATCCTGCCTGTTTGCGGTGAAATCAGGTTTGATATCAGGACCATCTCGGTTTTGTGGTGAGCCAACTGCAAACTTTTGGAGTGCATCCAGCTCTTTACCGCATCTACAGCCTCTGAAGCTCTTAGCTGGACGATTTCTGTAGAGTAACCCGTCGCTAGTAGCACGACATCGTCCGCGAAACCAACCAACTTTACTCCCTCTGGCAGGCTCAATGTCAGCACCTCATCATACGTAATATTCCACAGAACCGGGCCCAGTATCGACCCTTGCGGTACTCCAGCTGTAACATCCATTTCCTGAAATCCTTCGCTCGTCATGTATAGAAGCTTGCGGTTCTGGAAATAGCTTTCCACTAATTTGTAGAGATATTTCGGTATCCTCATTTTTATAAGCGAAGAAGCAATCGCTGCCCAGCTGACACTATTGAAGGCGTTACGCACGTCCAATGTTACTACCGCACAAAAACGGTCCCCTCTTCTCTTCTTGAGTCTGGCTTTATCAGCCGTTTCGATGACAGTTCGAATGGCGTCGACTGTGCATCGCCCTTTTCGAAAGCCGAATTGATTGTTGGACAATCCGCCTTGGCCCTCGGTGTACCGCTGGATACGATTCAAGATCACCTTTTCCAGAATCTTTCCAACCGTATCCAGTAGGCATATTGGCCTGTATGCCGATGGGTTCCCCAATGGCTTTCCTGGTTTGGGCAGCAGAACCAGCTTCTGTCGTTTCCAAATATCTGGAAACATCCTTTCCTCTATACAAATTTGCAGTGACGATCGGAACATTTCGGGAAATTCCATAATCGCGGTCTTAACTGCAATGTTCGGGATACCATCTGGACCCGGAGCCTTTTCCAGCTGAAGGGATTTGGCGATGTCCCGCAGTTCCTCCAACGATATTAACTCCTCATCGCTCGTATCCCAGTCGTACGGGACTTGCGGCCAGCTATTAATAATATGATGAGGAAACAGCTCTCTCGTTATTTCCCTCAGTTTGTTGGGGCACATTTCAGGTGGTGTGCTACCGCTTTTGTTTTTTGCCATGACTATCCTGTAGGCATCGCCCCATGGTCGGTCATTGGCATCAAGACAAAGTTTCCTTAAACATGCCTTTTTACTCTCTTTAATTGCCTTGCATAGGTTTCTTTTCGCATTTTTGAAAAGCGGCCTACGCTCGTCTCTCTCCATTTGAGTTCGTGCTCTCTGCATGTTTCGTCTAGCGCGAAGGCAGGTGGCACGCAAATTCGCGATTTCCTCAGTCCACCAATAAACTGGTGGATGTGGGTTTCTACGATTAACTCTCCTCGTCATTGCTGCGTCACAAGCACGTGTGAGTACTTTCGTCAGGTTTTCCGCCGACAAGTTTGACAGGTTTTGCTCCCACTTCAAAACCTCGACGAAGACATTCCGGTCAAATTGTTGTGTCCTCCAGCGTCGTTCACCTGTCATTACCTCTCCTCTGACTGACTGTGCACTTTCACCCACACGATAACGGATCGCAAAGTGGTCGCTATGAGTGTAGTCTTCGCTCACCCTCCAATTACTTATCCATCTGGGACTAGCAAATGTGATATCTATAATCGATTCACGTCCCTCTCTATGGTAGGTTCTAGTATTACCTACGTTCGCCAGGTCCACATTCAGCCTTGCAAGTGCTTCAAGTAAACTCTGTCCTCTGGCGTTCGTATGGGAACTACCCCATTCCTGGGCCCACGCATTGAAATCCCCCGCGATAATAACGGGGCTTCGGCCTGTGAGCAAATCGACTATCCTATCCATCGTAGCGCTAAACTTCTCCAAGGTCCACCTCGGTGGAGCGTAGCAGCTACAGAAGAAGATTCCATTGACTTTGGCTATCACAAAGCCTTCTTCATTTGATGTGACCACTTCTTGTATGGGAAACTTTCCTGTCACCCCTATTGCGGCCAGTTTGGCACTATCGGTCACCCAATTTGTGCCATTCAGGGCCCTTAAATAGGGGTCTGCTACTAACGCAATGTCTAGCTTCTCTTCCACCGCCATCTGTCGCAGAAGCTGTTGTGCTTCGTGACAGTGGTTGAGGTTGATTTGGATTACTTCCAAGCCCTTGGTATCGCTGCTAGCGCCTTTTGGTAGGCAGAGCACCTTGGGTTGCCAGTTACATGGTCACCAGTGCAGATAAGACACTTCGCCGGCTTACTGCAGCTAGTCGCTATGTGGCCGGATTCTCCGCACCCCCAGCATAATCCTCGTCTGTCAACTCCCTTGCAGTCAAACGACTTGTGGCCGTACTCCATGCATCGAAAGCATACCTCTGGTTGCTGGGAGATGGTTATCTGACAAACTGACCATCCCACTTTTAGCCGCCTGCACTCGAGTGCTGCGTTGGCTGCTACCACCGGAAGTCTCACAATCGCAACCTGTGTTCCGGATCTAGGAGGACCCTGTCTCAATCGGATAGAGATCTGATCTTCGCCGATCTTACACTGGTCAACTAGCGCTGTCCTGACTTCATCTTCTGTCGTTATTTCGTCGAGGTTTTTGATACGGATGGTAACTTCGTGACATAGCGCACGCACCTCCGCCTTCTCGCCTAGAACTTCCTCCGCCAGCACCTTGAAGGATGCACTCTTTGTTGCTGAACTTCGTTTCAACTCGAGGATCATCTCACCGGAACGAGTACGACGGATCCTCCTCACGTTTTCACCTAGTCCAGCAAGCTTGTCGTCGGTCCGCATCTGACGAAGCACGTCCGCGTACGTACCCTCTGG